>NW_017728947.1:57598567-57632610 GCF_001723895.1 Crocodylus porosus | reverse complement strand
TCACAGTCAGGGCGGCTAGGATCTGGAACCAACTTCCAAGAGAAGTGGTACAGGCTCCGACCCTGGGGGTTTTTAAGAGAAGGTTAGATGAACATCTTGCTGGGGTCGTTTGACCCCAGTACTATTTCCTGCCATGGCAGGGGGTTGGACTAGATGATTTGCTCAGGTCCCTTCCTGAGCAACCCTAGAAACTATGAAACTATGAAACCCCATGGATATCCAGAGGTCAAAAATGACCCACAGAAAAAAAAAAAATCGGAGTGACGCATGCAAGGGCAGTGTGTGCTGTTCAAAACTGGGGCCTGGCCAACTGGAGCTGCACTCCAGCTGCCGGCCAGGCTCCGTGCACCTAGATCACTGCTGCTGCAGCCCCAGGAGACCCCCAGGTGAGGCTGTTGTGTTGGGGCCAGCCCAGTGCTAGCCCCAGCCTCCCCTATCCCACCGGGAGTAACTTCCCGCGCACCAGAGGGCGTGTAGCACAGGTGTTCCCCATGGACAATTATCAGCAACACAAGGTGCACTGCTGCTAGCTGTCCCCGGGGAACCCAACGTTCACACCAGTGTGGACGGAAGGCACAATGCTCCTCTATCCCACCACAAGGCACTATCCAGCCTGTCTCTTGAGGCTGAGCCTCTGCCCCTTGTATTTGATATTCATTGGATAAAACAGATGGAGAGCTGCACAGAAGTTTCTACCCCATGAGGTATAAGGGCTCATGCACACCCAGTGTAACAATCATCTCACTGAGACACACACCATCTAACCTACTCATTTCTTCCTGGTGCGCGCGCACGCTGTCTCTCTCTAGCTCATTACCAACCAGTGAAAAGAACAAAGATACTGTTCATAAAAGCACCATCTGTAGGAACAAAAACATTATAATGATAGCAGCTGAGATTTCCAAAGCAGCAAAAGGGAATTAGGCATAAAATGGCAATCACTTCAAATAGGTGTTGGGTGTTTTATTATTTTAAGATCACTTGGGGAAAAAAACCTCTGTCATATATTATTTCTCCTCACAGATGGAATAAATTTCCTGTTTCAGGATCTTCAGAGCTAAGAGGTATTTGTCTTTAAAAATGCCACTAGGTGTTGCCTACCCAGTATCTTAGACAAGTAACTTAGAAGGAAATTTTGCATTTTGTGAGAAAAATATTTTTGTGACAGAATCTTAAAAAGATTTTTAAAAAATGAAAGAATGACAGAAGTTTAAATATAATAACAGGGTTGGAATATTACTACAATTTCCAGGGAAGATGCATTGTTGGATAGACTTCTGGTCCAGGATTATAACAAACTTCAAAGTATGGTATATTTGAAAGTTTTTCCCAGTATAAATAAAGTGTTGTTCTACAGAAACTGCAGCCCCTGAAAACACAAAATGTTTCCAGAGATCCCTTAAATTGAAGGGTTTAAATTGGAGGCAATTTTCAGTATCTGTGAGAGTATGTCAGGGCTGACAGAGAAACAACGTGACCTTTGAAGAACCAAAAGAGCCATGTTATGTCCCCAAAAATAATTTCTTCCTGAAGCTCTCCTTAGATTTTAAATGATATCTTTCTGGATTCAATACCTACACATTGCACTCCTAAAAAAAAAAAACCAAAAAACAAAACAGTGAAAACCCCATAAAACTGCCTTTCCTATTTTGCTTCTCAGTGTCACCATTATTTAAAAAATAAGCAACTGTTCAAAAGAAATCTACATACAGTACTAAAATCATAATTTTCAATAAGTTGTGTACAATGGGGGAACAGATGTTAAATTAAACCATTCTTAATATCAGTATGAAAAACCTAAGGTAAGTAAGTAACAACAACTTCATCTGCCAAACCAAATACTTTAAAAGAAAGGAAATGATAGTTAAGCACATCATAAAAATTACTTTGATCCCATTACAAACAGACACATTAGCTAAGATTTTTAAAGCTGATGGAGAAACGTAGCCATACAATGACCATTCATTTAATTGGAGCGCTGTTGTTATAACCTCTAGGCTGCTTTGAAAATGTTAAAAACTGTTTTCATTAACTGTAAAGAAATGTATTTCATCACAGCACATTTATCTTTACTGTGATTTTTCAATAGATTGTTTTAACAGTGTGGTTTATTATCTTGTTTTTGGTTCCTAATTGCTTTTTTTTTTAAAGGACACAGTTACCTAAGAAATATTACTGTTGATCAGTGAATAGAAGATTTCTTTGATAAAATAACATTATGTGTTTAAATTTAGTGGGAAGGGGGTATAAACATTGCTTGTTCCTCTTACAGTCTGTAATGTAAGTGGACTTTGAGGTTCATCACTGTGCTACTTATATGCAGGATGAGCTTTTTGGAAGTTCCCAGCACTGGGAACTAGCTTGTTTTTATTAAATTTGAAGAGTTTTACAATTGTTTTTTACAATTCTACCCATGAATTTAGTTTAATTTTTTTTAAGTTCTCAATTAGATTTTTACTTCGGGTTTACTGATTATTTCTGAGGTCAGAAGTAAGATTGTTGAGAATGTGATGAAATATTCCTCTCTCCTTATGTTTTATTAGAATTACTGCAATTAAGTTTACCATGTATAAAGAAGTCTAAATTGTATTATGTCATTAACTACTCCTTTGAAGTTTGTGTCTGCAAGACAATAGGATCCTAGGGAAGTAGGGCTGAAAGGGACCTCAAAGTCATCTAATCCAGTCTCCTGCTCAAAGCAGAATACTCCTTACCTAAATAAACCCAGCCAAGTGTTTGTCCAATTTGCTCTAGAAAATTTTCTGGGATGAAGATTTCACAGTTTCTTTAGGTAACCTATTCCAATGCTTGATCACACACATATTCAGAAAGTTCCTCCTCATCTCCCACCTAAATTACCTCTGCTGCAGTTTGAGGCCATTTCTCCTAGTCCTGCCTCCTACAGCCATAGAAAAAAGTCCAGCTCTATCTTCTCTATAATCACCTTTGAAGATTGTTACCTTCAGTCTTCTCTCTTCCAGACAAAATTGTTCTAGCTCTTTCAATCTTTCCTCATAAGTCATGCTTCCCAGGATTCTAACCATTTTTATCACTCTCTGCTGGACTCTTTCCAATCTACCCATATCCTTCTTGAAGTGTAGGGCCCAAAAATGGATGCAGTACTCCAGGTAAGGCCTTACCAGTACTGAACAGAATGGAGGAACCACTTTGCTTGATTTGCAAGTGACACTCCTGATGATACAGTCCAGTATGCTGTCAGTATTTTTTGCAACAAGAGTACACTGTTCACTTATATGCAGTTTATGCAGTTTATGGTCCACTGTAACCAGTTTATGGTCCAGGTCCTTCTCTGCAGTTCTGCTGCCTACCTAGTCATTCCCTAGTCTATATTTGTGAATGGAATTTTTTCATCCCGAGTTCAGGACTTTGCACTTGCCCTTGTTGAATCTCTTCCGATTGCAGATTATTTCTCCAGTCTATCCAGGATCATAAACCTACCCTCTCAAGCAGAGGTTCCCAAACACCAGACTGCAAAGGGTTGGCTGCCAGGTCATGGCTTCCACCGCTGGCAGTCACATGTGGGGTTAAAGCTGGGCAGTATGGCAGCCCTGGGAGGGAGGCACCCAGCTCTGTGTGCCCTATCCTGTTCCTGCCACTATGGCCAGGCCTGGCGAAACACTGCCTGCACAGCTGGGACACTGCAGCTGATGTGGGCAGGGAAATACCCAGGGCAGAGGGCGGCTCCACTCCTTGCTCCTAGGGAAGGCAGCAGAGCCCCTTCTTCCCAGGCAGCCCCAGCTGGGTCCTCCTGGGCCACTGCCTGCACAGCCCCCTCCCCTGCAGGATCCCCTGGTGCCCCAGCTGCAGTGCCCAAACCCAATCTGATCTTTGCAATGCCCCCGCTGTAAAAAAAAATATTAAATATGTACATTAAATTTAAATATGTAAATCAGATTGTTTCCATACCAGGTGCCCCAAAATTCTTTGAGTGAATTTGCCAGTCTGCAGTATAAAAAAGATGGGAACCACTGCTCTAGAGAGTCTGCAACTCCACTCAACTTGACGTTATACACAAATTTGCTAAATGTGCACTTGATCCAATCATCCAAATTATTAATGAAGATATTGAACAATGTTGAACCCAGGACAGGCCCCTGTGGAATCCCACTTGATACCTCCTTCCAACTAGACATTGAGCCATTGATGACTACTCATTCAGCATGATGATTCAACCAGTTATATATCAGTACTTTGGTCCAGTCTGTATTTTCTTAGCTTGTTAATGAGAACGTCACTGCAGACTGTCAAAAGCCTAGCTAAAGCCATCCTCCTCCCCAGTCCACAGAGCCTGTCACCCTATCACAGAAGGAAGTCAGGTTGGTCAGGCATGTCTTCCTTTTGGTGAATCTGTGCTGGCTCTTCCTGACCAACATGATCTCCTCTAGGTGCTTCAAAATAGATTACATGAGAACCTTTTCCATGATCTTTCCAGGTATTGAGGTCAGGCTGACTGGTCTGTAATTCCCTACATTTTCCTTCTCCTCTTCTTAAAGATGGGCACTATACTCATAGGCAGCAGAAGTGGGGGGGATAATGGGGCTTAGCCTCCACAAACGTGGTCTAGTCTATATTTCCGTGGGGCAGCGGTAGGGCTGCAAAGCAGCCCAACCAAGGGCTTCTGGTTCATCAGGGGTGGGGAGGGAGTGAGTTGGGGCTGGGGCTGCTACCCCGCCCTGGGAGGCACAGGGGCACGTGCCCTCTGATATGCATGGGTCAAGGGAGGCTGCCACTGTGATCTGGGACCAGGGCTACACCAGGCTGTTCCCAGGAGGGCACGGGGTTGGGCTGGGAAGAGCTCAGCACAGCCTCCACCCCAGCCCACAGCAGCACACTGCCCTGCTCCACACAGATCTAGGGGCATGTGCCCCCCATGTGCTCCCAGGACATGCGTAGTGGCAGGAGTCACCACCTGTTTCCCATGCCCCCAGAGAGCAATGATGACTTGGGGCAGGGCAGGCATCCAAGGACTCCATCCCTTCCAGCCTGGCAACACAGCCGAGGCTGGCCTCACTCTGGCCCCCAGCTTCAGCCCCCCAAGTGGTGTGGGGTCAGGACCAGTGCAGGGAGGCAGCAGGGGCTGGTGCAGGGCTGGGGGTGGCAGAGTCATTGGTGTGGGGGGTGCTGGAGGTGGGCAATGACCCTGGGCACAGGAGAAGGGACAGCCGCACAGGCACAGCAGGCACCGGCCCCAATCCCCAGACCAGCTCAGCTCTGCTCCCTCCCAATCCCTGCCTGGTCCTAGGCCCACTCTCTCCCCCATTCCCACAGCCCTTTTGCCTCCCCCCACAGATTTTCCCGCCTGGGGTGGGTGTCCACATGCACATGTGTAAATGTACTCAGCCCCCACCCCCCAAAAAAAATGTCTCCCTTTGCCTATGACTATACTTAACCTTTACCAATCATCTAGGTAAAGGGCATCATCCAACCTCATGAGTTCTCAAGACAGACAGTTAATGGCTCTGAAACTACCTCAGCCAATTCCTTCAGTACCCTAGGGTAAGCATCTTCAACTCCCGCTGAAGTTAATAAAAACTACGGACATTCTGCAATTTGTAAGAAGAGGCCTTATTTACTTCTAGATTTTGTAAATGAGGTGATAGACAAGTACATATTTAATGATTGTTAATACAAATTATAAAATAAGCAATATTAAATAGACAGATAATATGGACACTAAATAATTTATAATATTATTAAATATGTCCTACCTTTCACAAACAAAAAAATTAAATTTCATTTTTTCATATTAATCTTGGGGTCAGATATGCTCTTCATAGCTACCTAATTTAAGTAACAACATTAACATTTGGCAGTAAATCACCTTCAATGTTTTGAACACCTTTGGTATTGAATCCTAAGTCTACAGCTAGGAAGAAAGACCACTCTCCTCCTATTACTCAGCAGGATATGTATTCCTTTTCCTAAGTAGAATTCCAGACATTCCATCTGGTTCCCATAAAAACAGAAAATAATAAGTCTTAAAGTGGATCAGTAATGGTGCACCTACAGTAGAACACAAGAAAAAAAAACCAGCCAGCCAAAATACCTATTGCAAAAACAATTCTTTTTCTAGAATCAATATATATAGATAAGAACCTCTGAATCCTTGATGTGTGTGTGTGTGTGTAAATATATCAAGCTGTTACTCTCAATACATACACACATGCACGCCCACACACACATTTGGAAATCTACAAAATAGTTAAGACCATCAAAAGAATTTCAATTATTTAACTAGTAAGCAGATAAAATCAGCTCTGAGATTTACAAAGCTGCATCCAAGCAAACCTGCAACTATGAGGACAGAGAAAGATAGAAATACCTCTCTCCCATGCCCTTTCTATTCTCACAGATACTGGCATCAAAGCTACAGACTCTTACGTTCTTATATCTGGTCAACCATAATTTTTTCACATGATTGGATCTATGGATCTAATTATATGTACAGAATATACACACTCCTATTGTATAAGCAAATCCCTACATTTCCATGTGTAAATCTGGTAACTGCTTATGCAGATTTGCATATAAAACTGCTCTATTTGTTTACACAGGAACAAATGGGCATTATGCACAGTTTGCTAACTGCTCCAGGCTCTAAAAATTTAGACTCATTTTATTACTAAACTATCAAGAATACTTTAAAGCCGCAAAAAAGTTGATCCAACATTATCGCTCAGATCTCAAAATAACAGAAACTCCAGAAAGTTCAAATAATTTCCTTTTTATCCATTACATACATACCGGGTGCATCTACACATGACATTAAGGCGACATAAACTCCAATGCAGTTTGTGCTCAAGTCAGCTGCTCTCAGGCACACCATCTGCACATGTACCTGGGACCACAGCAGTTTAAGTTGGAATGAAGCAGCCCCATGCTGGAAGGGGAAGCAGGAGGTCAGTCCTGGGCTCTGGGTGGTGGCATTGGGCAGTGGAGGGGCTGGCTGAGGCAGTAGGGTACTAAAGTGCAGGGGTAAGTGGCAGACAGCCCCCACACTTTAGCACCCTTGTGCCCACACTAGCCTGTCTCCTGTGGCAAAGTTAATTAATTGACAGCCCCCTAATACTGGCACAGAGGTAGGCACTGACTTTTTACTGTGGAGCTAATTAATCAACTTCATAGTAAACCACCTGTGTAGATGCACTTATTTAGTACATAACAATCTGGAGATTGAAATGAAAGATGTATATAATTTACTACCTATATAGTTCATCTAAACTTTAAAAAAAAAAGAAGTAGAAACATATACTTTTGTCATCTTCAAATACAGCAAAATTTACTTTTTAAAATTTTTTTCCAAATGAATCCACTTTTAGAATTCAGTAAAGATCTATGGATTAACTTCTTATTCTGTCACTCTCACAATTTGTAAACACAGAATTTATGGAGTCAACTCTGAAAAACATGCATCTGGGAAGCTTTAATCATGAATAGTTCTTTGAATTCACATTCTAGTATCAGCCTCTAGGATCGAGCTCTAACAGGCATAATAATATAAAATTGTGAGATGGACTTGATACAATATTTTTTCAATGTATAATGTTTCTACCTCTTTTAGACCCTGAACCTGGAAAAAACTGATACAAAATGCTACAGAGGTGAAGTGAAATAATAGTTTCACAAAGCCTACTTGTGTACTTGCAAGTAAGCATGTGCTTATGTTTTTTGCAAGATCAAGTCCTTAAACTGTTATGACTCTTTGTGTACCTAATCACTTGTCCAAAATACTGTCTGCCAGGCAGTGTATAAATATGGAATAAAAAGAGAGTCTGTGCTCCAAAGAGCTTCCAATTTAAGTATAACACAAGAGGCAATGGATGAGATGGAAAGGAGGAAGAAATAAAGGGAAAGAATGAGAAAACATGGTGGGTTGATCAAAAGTAGCCATGGTACATCAGCAGCCTAACCATTCTCAAGTGTTTTGCAGGCATCGAAAAAAAAGGACAAGATTAAGAAAGATAATAAGAAAGCTTTATGTATGTGTAGCAAAAGTGCAAGCTCCCCAACAAGCCACAGTGCTCGTCTGCCACTGCCTCTGGGCACGCCACCCATCTATCTTTCCTGCCATGCCTTGCTGTCAAGTAATTAAGATCTTAATTAAGTGGGAGTTCCCCACTCTGGGCCCTGGTGTCTAGGGTCTTGAGTATATGCTTCTACCTCCCCTTACGTGTCCCACACTTCACAGATGTTTCTAACAACTGTGTAAAACTCCAGCCTGAGGCCAGGCCAATTCATTGCAGTATTAGGCCTCTCACGACCTGCTCTGTTACAAGCCACATTCACACCACCTCCCTCTCACTGAGGCCTCTCCCACTCCACCATCTCTCACATGGTCTCTCTCATATTGCCCTTGCTGGGCCTCACTCATACCACCCCTCTTTTTCCCCAGGGCCACACTCACCCTGCCCTCACCCGGAGGGTCCTCAGGCTTGATTCCCTTCACTCCCCGGCCAGCAAGTGCGCAACCTTTTGGGCATCTCCAGCTACCCTCATCTGAGTGAGTGCTGGGCAGCTTGCAAAATACTGCACAGACTCTGCCCTTCTCTCGTAGCTGGGTAAATCCACACAGCTGCTCTCCATACAGGGCTGCTGACTCACCCCCTTATTTCTCCATGGCTCCTCCTCTGCCGCCCTCCAAGCAGCCTCAGGCCCACCTGTGGCCTCAGGTGCCTGAAGACTTACCTGAACCGAATTTGATCCTCCAAGTTAACAGGACCTCAACTTATGTCCCCTACCCATAGGGCCTCCAATGGTTCAATTACTCAGGTACAGCTTTTCACGTGGCTGTCTGCACCCAGCTCTGCACCTTCACCTCCTCCAAGACACATACTCCACCCCCTCCTCTGGGGCCTGGGGTCGAATACCCCCCCGGAGGCTCAGGTGCTCCTCATCAGCATGCTTGGCCCAGAACTCTCCTCCTCTCCCCATGTCTCACACCCTAATGGGCTCAGGTGCCACCCATGGGTGTGCCTGGCCTCCATTCCCCTCTTACCAGGGTCTTGCACCCCCAAATAGGCCCATGTGCCCCAGATGGGCGCGCCTGGCCCCACTACCCAATTCAGGCCTTACGCGCCATCGGGCTCACATACCTGGCCTTATCTCCTTCTGATGTTACTAGTCACTCACCTGATAGTGAGGGCAGGGTTTATTAAGGCACCCTGACCCACCTTTCACTGGGATGATCCTCGAACCTGGCATTTGCTGCCCCTGCCCTGCCACTAGCAGGGTGCAGTTTAAGGTCATGCCCAGGACCAGGAACCTCCAAGCTACCTTATAGCTCCTGCCCTTACCTCTGTGCTGTCTCCAGTGCAGCAGCTCCACTGGAAGATGTTCCTTCCTCAGCACCAGGCAGCAAACTGCTGCCTTCAGCCCTGCTGGCCTGAGGCTTAAGATGGCCACTTGTCAGGACTGAGTTGCACCTGCCTGCTGCCTGGCCCAGGTCTTAAAGTGGCAGAGCACCCTGAGTGCTCTGACACACACCTTCCCCCTTAAAATAGTTCCTGGAGAAGGTTTTCCCTACTGCTCAGCTGACAAGCTCCCCGCAAAGCTTGCAACCCCTCAATGGTGCTCCGCCACAGTATGAGTAATGGAAGTGGGTTTGAAAATACAAATAGGCAATTGGTTGACACCATGAGCTAACTGGAGACAGGAGGTGACCTTCAAGGCATTTATAGACATGCTCTGGGAGGCAGCGGAGCGGGGAGGAGAAGAGGGGTGCTAATTAGTACAGATCCGAGAGCTATGCTAATTAAAAGCACCAGGATTAATCAAATTTGCTCTGATATGCTGTAACTACAGAGAGTCAGAGCAGCTTCCCTGCATGTATACAGGAACCAAGAGAATTAGATATGATGGGTATAGATTAAATGGCCTGGAAAAATAAAGACAAGCAGCTTAAATGTCAAGTGATAGAGAAGGGGGAGCCAAGAGAAGGATTCACAGAAGAGATGGCATAAGCAAAATAATGAAGGGACCATCTAAGAAAATTCTGCTGCACCAGTCTGCATCTACAAAGTAAGTCAAGATGTAAGTAATACCAACAAGAATTTGCTCATTTCCGTCAAGTTCCTAGTATACACAATGTCATGTCAAGTTAACTTAACCTCTGTTCTACTACATTTGTTTAGTAATATTGTCTCATTCCAGGTGAACTAGCAGAAGCATCCAACTATAGTTGATGGATCCTCTTTCCTCATTGCTTTTGATATACCTGTTATATACACATAACTTATGCCCAATAACATGCATTATTGTTTGGCAGAATTAAAATAATTTTTTTTTTTTGATGGAAACCTGTGTTTTTAAGAAGCCATTACTCAGAGCCAGAGAGAACATTTTCAATTAAATTTTAAAATTGTGGGTCGCTCTTCAGTTTAAAACTCACATAACTTCACAACTAGCTACTGTTTACTTGCAGAGCAAATCAATTGGTATATGCAAATCTCGGTTTCTGAAGATACTATCTGTTTTGTGAAGCTGAACATACTATATACAAGTTATAAAAAATCCATTTGTTTTGGACAGATTGACATCTATTATAAGACAACAGAGCCAAGCCAATTTAGACCACCTGCATATATAGCTTGTGTCTTGCACTAAAATATTTCTGAGGTTTAGAACAAAAAGTTATATACATATGCTAAAAGGTCACTCTTGGACTTCAGAGTACATGGTTCTTTCTAATATCAAAGCCAACTTCCTATTACAAAGTTCATTGTAATGGCTTCTGCATTCAGATCTTTTACAGCCTGCATGCTCCATAAAACACATAAAATAGAGATGCCCCAAAATATTAGACTTAAAAGTCACTTTGATGCATGTAGAATTTACGTAAGTTACAAACACTAAAAGAATTATGTGTATATTCCCTTTTGGGCACCTCCAAGGGACTAAACCTTACCTCTGTCCAGCTTATATGTGCCTGATTATAAAACCAATTGGGAATTATAGCTTGGGTAATGAGTCTCTGGGTGAAAAACATAATTAAACTATATTCTTCTGAAAAGTTGAGATGGCTCTCTAGAAAGCAGACTGGTAAAAAAACAAGATGTTTACATTAAGCCTTACACTTTTAATGATACCATCTGTAAGTGGTTCTTAAGATTTTATTGTATGAAATTACTACAAGCCTTAACTTACAACCGTACACTAATCTATGCAAAAGACTGCTTGGATGGGCCTCCCATAAGAAGCTATTAAGCTACACAATTTTAATGTAAATTTTATATAATTAGAGCTCCAAATTAAAATGTTATACATTCACATGATGTTCCTTAGCCCTAACAGAGGGTAGGAGATGGTGGGTACAGGAAAGAACTGTGTTGAAACGTATTGTATATGTATTTATTGAACATAAGGCTTTCCATAGTAATTATCACAACAGTATTTACGTTCTAATCTATACAGCACGGTGTTTGGATTTAACATTTAGAAACTGCCTTTATTTACAGATGCATCATTATGTGTGGAAAAACTGACAGCATGGGAGTTTCTCATACAGTCACATGAGAATACCAATGAAAAATGAAATCCTTCTCTCTGAACCTGTCCTGTATTTGCACACCCACTCTGAACTTCTGGGCTGTAGTAACTTACAGAGGCCACTCACTATACTGTCTCCATGCAGGCGTTTTGCAGAAGTGTAATTATTAAAGATATCAGATGGTATGACTTCCTACTTTCTAAATACTCAGATATTTAGAGTAATATTTCAGTTAAAAATAATTATAAAAACCTGACATACATGTGCTTTTTCTGCAGAATGATCAAGATGCTAAAGAGAATCCAGTTTATTCTTGTTTTTATTAAGGTTTAATCATTTGCAGACTGCATTTCTTGTAGAAACATAACACTAGCTCATCCAGTTGAAATACATATGATAATTACTTTTAAGTACTGAACACTTACTGGATAAACAGAAGAAAGTAATTCAACAAATATTCCTATGATTTTATCATGGATTTATTTTAAACATGATTTTAAGAGCTATTTTAATGCTAGGTGGTAGACATTACTAACAGTTAAATACATAAATGAGGAATTTCCTGACATTTTCATGTGGTGTTGATTATTGGCTGCTTACATAGACTAAATAAGATCATTGCAGGGGGTATTCATTTATAAGACTTACATTAATGATTAATTTAGCTGTAATCTAAATGATGTGATTGCTATTACAGACAATGTTTAGCTAAACCAACTACCCTTACTCGTTACAAGCATTAAGTTTAATACTTAATGCTTTTAGCTCTGTAAAAGTTACAGAATTGGGTAGGAAAGTTGTCTTTTCTTTTGGTTCCAAGTCAAATGAAATATAGTTTTCTGGTTAAATACCTGGACCAGAGGGCAGAGTTAATTTCCAATTCAGCACAGAGGTTAATGAAAATTAGGTGCAATAACAATAAGGTTATACAATAAATAACCAAAAAAATGACTCAAAGACTGTACAACAAACTTCTGATTAACCAATCTAAATGTGAAGATATTGTCCCCATGCTTCTGAGTCCAATTTTTTATAAATGAAGTAACTCCTGCCCATATTTATATAAAAGGTAGATTTAATAAAAATAATTAACTCCAAATGCCTTGAAGTGTAGTATAGCTCACAGCATATAATCCCCTGCACAAAAATCAACATTGAAAGCCAATACAAACAAAAAGAACAGAAGCTAGCTATGTGTAATCCCGCATCAAGCATTAAATATTTAAATTTTACATGTTCAAATAATTTAATAATGCTTGCAAAGATAGCAGAAGAACATTTTAAATATAATGCTTTCGTGGCAGTCCTAGGGTTCATTTCAGGAAATCACTGAAATCACTGGGAGAGTATTAGTGAATGCTGCTGAAGAGAACAGGACAATGAAATTGCACTAAAACAGGAAAGAACCATCTGAAAAGACTGGGAACACTCATGTAATACCTCTTTTTGATTCTAGTAAGTGTACTTCATCTGTCTACATGCTGTATATTTATTCCTTGACAGATTCATGCAAGTGAGAGGAAGTTCAGGTATGGGCCCAAGCATCAATTTCAGGACCAGAGGAAAGAAATATATGACTTTTAATCAGAACTTGAAATTTTCTCTGCATCTTATACATATTGGGAATCCTTTAAGTTGGGGGGGGGGGAGTTGGGAGGGGAAGGGGCAAACTTTTTTGGCAGGTATGCTAAAAATTAGCCCTGCAACCTCCCCTCCCACCTCCTGAGTACCACTCTGATCCCCTCTCCCCTGCCTAATTGGCTGGTTTGTTTTCTGCCCCAGCCTTGAGCTCCCTGGATGATGATCTGCTGCTCTGTCTTCAGCTCCCTGCACTGTGCTTTTTGGCTGATCTGTCACTCTGCTTTCTGTTCCATGACCTATCTGCTACTTTGCTGCCTGTCCCCTCCCCATTCTCCTTCATGCTGCACACAGAGGCTACCCATGTCACTTGTGGTACACATGCCACAGTGGCCAACCCTACTCTAAATGAACCAAATGACTATGCCTTACAACTGGCTGTGCGAGTTGTCTGAGATCCAAAAATAGATCTAAAAGACCAGGACAAAATCTTGGCTTCACTGAAGTTAAGAGGAAGATTTGTCATTGACTTCAGTAGGGCCTGAAGATTACCTTTAGGCTGACAACAGATGTTGCCATTGTCCTGACACAAGTTGTACCTGTGTTTGTCCTGGAACAGAAAAGTTCCTGGATTGGCATGAATACCCATCACCTTTCCAATCAAGGTTAAGTGAATGGCTGAATGTGCTGCTGCTTTTCTGCCATTGATTCAAGTATGTAATCCCAGGAAAAACACTCAGATGTATGCTGTGATGTCCTGGGACAAAATATTAGCACTTTCTATGCTATAAACCTTTTAAGAGTTTGTCCCAAGACAACCAACACAGATATCTGAATGACTGCACTTTGTCCTGAGATAAAACATCTTCTCCCAGAAAAATATTTGTAGCTTTTTAGTGTTCATCACACTGGATTACACTGATGAAATTACATTAAATAAACTAGTTCTGCTTCATGCTGAAGCTAGCACCAGGTAGCATAAATGTTTCGTGCATTATAACATCAAGCTAGGAAACCCTAAATATTGGTACCAAAGTTTATATCATGCAATATTTATGAAATGTTGAAATCCAGCGCATTGAATTCTGATGACCTGTTTTCCCTCTCCATTGGTTGGTGGAATTTGCTGTGCCTGTCCTGAGCTCCCCCCTTAGGCTTTTCTAGCTGCCCAAAGCCAACCACAGTCCTGCAGGCCAACAGTTTGCCCCCAGCACTTATTACCTACACCACCAATGCTTCTTGCCTGCCACATTTTTGACGGAATTTTAATCTTGGGGTTTGCTGTTACTCCTGGCTCAGTGGTGTCTTGCTTGGGTCACTTGTTAGTGCAAGGGTATTGGGGTTCCGTCTCCCCTACACCCCACCTAGCACCAACCCATTGTTACTCTGGTATTGCACGGATGCAGTGTTGTTACCAGTCGTCACTCTCGTCCTGTCCTGTAGGTCTGCCGCCATCCTCTCTACACTCTCCACAGCCGGACTTCAAAATCTTCCCTTCAGGTAACTGGACTGACTCCACTGAACTCATGGGGGCAGCTCCCCACTCAGAGGCTGCCACCAGCTGTCTTTCTTAGGATCTCCACCCCAGCCACAGCCTCCCCTCAGCTGCCAGAGACTTTCTTCCAGTCCCACTGTCTGACCGGAGCATGGGGCTTTTACTTCTGCCCCACTGCCCTTGCTGGTGAATCAGCACCAGCACATGATTACATAGCACGTCCACTCCAGAGCTGGCTTTTTTCTTCATCTCATCTCCAGGCTTCTGTTGGCTGTAGCATAGGATGCTGCAGCATTGCTGGTAAGTCCTGCAGCGCAGCAAACCTGCCGCTGCCACCACCCTGCTTGTGGGTCTTGGGGAGCTGGGTCATCGCCAAAGGGATTTGTGGTGCAGTCCTGCCCTTGCTGCCCCCTCCCCATGGCTCTGCATGTTGCAGGGTTGCCAGTGTTGCTGCCACCATGCTCCCATGGCTTGGCAGTCTGCAGTGTTGCTGGCAAGCTCGGTGGCATGGAGTTTTCGCCATTGCTGCTGGGTCTCCGTAGCTCAGCAGTTCGCTTGCCTCCGCCACAGTTGGTCAAAGGATGACAAGCCATTTGCACCCAAGCTTCCTCTCTTCCTCTTGCAAAATTCTCATTAAAGTAATTGGGAATTTTGTCAGAGTAAGGACCTCAAAAAATTGTATTTTGGATATAACAACATGGCACAATGCAGTGCCATATAGAAACATGTGAACTAGTATAGACACCTGAAGCAGTTATAAGGACAAAACTGTGGCTCTCCACAAACGATAATTAGCATGGCTGTTAACCAGGTGAAAAGCTGTACTAAACACAGCACTTCTGTATTAGTACCACTTTTGGCATCTGAGACAGCTGATAGACTTCAGAGCTCTATGTATTTCACAGACTTTAGACTCAAAAATGAAATCGTTAGGTCTTTTCATATGAAGTGTCTTTTTTGGTATACTGAAGTAAATCCTATTTAGGACCCCCAGCTTTCAAGTGCATGGATACTAGCATATCTTCCTTCTTACCTTCCTACTTAATCTTGTGAAGTGCATTCCAACAAATATTTAATCAAAACATGCTACTAGCATATATAATTATACAGCTCAATGTTTAAAATGTAAGCAATATTTCTGTCAGACTCCAGAATTCTGTATTTAGATTGTATATCAACACTAGTTTATTTAAACTAATTTTATGGTAGATATGATTAGTCAAATGGCAAATCAACTGGAAGATCATGGCTTCAGAACTGTTACTAGACAAAATATGGTTTGTGAGACATGTTAAAACGGATGAAGTTAAGAATGAACTGAGCTAGGAAGTGAAGCACATTCTGTTCTGAAAATAAGGGAAAGCATAAAACGAAGAACAAAACCATACATTAAAATTTGCAAACACCACAGTGAGATTTCTTTCTTGTTTCCATGCACAGTAGAACTTTTTAGAACAACAGGATTTACTACCAGGTTCAAAGCTGTTTAAAAGTAACAGGAACAGAACAGAAGCATACTCTATGGCTTTCGAATTCGACAGGCACACAGGCAGAGCTGGCACCAGATTGTATTAGTGCTGCAGTGAGATGTAAAGTGAAACACAAACTAATATGGACACCAAAGAGGCCTAGAAGAAGGAGAAAGGGAAGAAGGAGAAAGGGGGAAGCAAAGCAAAAGCCCTCCAGATCACATTCTGCATGGTTAAGTTTTGGGGGCTTTATTTTTAAGGAGCTATACGAGGATCCGAAATCCCAGCACCAAACATGAGATGCTATGATGGTAAGTATAATAAGTACATAAATAGGATCAGCATAGAAGAAAATGAGATAAGAACAGACAAGCAGGCAGCAAACTGAGCTGACTGCAGTTCACTATTGGAGAGCTGCCACTCTATACATGTTTCCCACCCAAACCACCTGAACTACGGCCAACACAACAAGCAGAAGAGAGTGCTGCTTCTAACATGACAAGCCAATTAAAAAAACCCACCATACAAGATAAAAAGACAAAAAGAACTGATGTTTTCTCACTATCAGGACTGTTTAAATTTAAAAAATCAAACATCTTAGACGTTTCACAACGTATCTGTGTGCTGCTGTTGATTAAAAGCGTACACATTGCACTTATATTCCCTTTCAGGGGAATTTTTTAAATCCTGAATAATCCTGCCTTCTCCTGCTCGATCCTGCAGTGAAGTTTCTTTTCTTTTCTTTAACTTAAGACAAGTTAAATTATTTACAGGACAAAGAATCCACCACAACAATGTAATATTGTTAATCCATTAGAAGGTCCAGTTGAAATAGATGATGGGCAGTAAAGTGATATGTTCTTATTCATCCTTCCTCAAGCAACAGCAAGGAAAAAAAGGAGCATTGCAAAAACATTAATCAAATAATTAATTTTTATAGAAATATTTTATTTTACTCAAGTTTGTTCTAGTATGAAAGACACTCCTTAAAACATCCATATTGCTGCCTAGAAAATGTTTCAGACAATTTTTAACAACATGAGAATTACATGCAATGGCCACAAATTGACAAAGAGCAGATTTAGACTGGACATCAGGAAGAACTTCTTCACAGTAAGGGTTACCAGAATCTGGACTGGGCTTCCAAGGGAGGTGGTGCTCTCCCCTACCGTGGGGATCTTTAAGAGACTGGAAAAGCACCTAGCTGGGGTCACCTGACCCCAGCGCTCTTTCCTGCGCAGGGCACGATGTCAGACTCGATAACCTACTGAGGTCTCTACCAGCCCTAACATCTATGCATCTATACACCTTTTTTAGGGAACTGAAACATTTAAAGATACTTAAATGACCACTGACTTGGAAACTCTAAACGTTCTGACATATAATACACTTAGGTGAAGGAAGAATAGGCAACAATTATGAAACAACATTAGAGAGAGAGAATTATTGGCAATATATGATCTTCAAACAAGGAAGATATACTTTCTCAATAAGCAGGGCTGCACAAGTGTAAGGGCAGAATTTATTCTATGCTGATTAAGCACAGAACTTTTTCCCAGAAAATTCATTTTCCTATGATTTTTTCCTATCTTATGGGACAACAAGGAAGTCAACCACATATATACAAATAAGATGTAAACTTATCCCTGTGCAAACCCAGCTAAAAACCAAATATCTGGTCACATGTAGCATATTCAGTGGTTTGGGGATCATTTATTTTTACATGAAGCGGGTTCAGTGAACTGTTGAGATAGATTTAACTTCCTTCATCTACTTTTAATACTAAGTACTTGTCACTACCATAGTGTCATAGTTTCATAGATGTTAGGGGCTGGAAGGGTCCTTACAAGATTATTGGGTCCAGCCAGTGAGATGACCCCAGCAAGGTGAGTATGTGACGTTTTTTGAAGATAGGGTAGGTGATGACTGTACCACTTTTGGGGAAAGCCTGTTCCAGACCCTTGGCACTCAACTTATAAAGAAGTTTTTCCTTATGTCTAGTCTGAAGCAATCCTCAATCAGCTTGTGCCTCTTGTTTCTTGTCTTTCCCTGAGGGGCCTTGGTGAACAGATGCTCCCCCAGGCCCTGATGTATACCCATAATATAAGTACAAGTTGCCACCAAGTCCCCTCTGAGTCTTCTTTTCTCTAGGCTGAACAGTCCCACGTCTTTCAGCCTCTCCTCATACCAACAGCTCTTAAGACCTCTAATCATGCACGTGGTCCTCCTTTGGACTCTCTCAAGCTTCTCCACATCCTTCCTGAAGTGCAGCACCCACTCAGAATAATGGTAGTTCAGTGTTTAAAGCTGCATTTTCAAACTACTTAGCATCAAGTATAGAGAAAGTATCATCATGCAAGTGTTACCAAAACAATGATGCACCAGAAATCCTGCCCATGGGCACTAAGTATGAACTGGTGGATCAAATATCAAAATTATCTAATACTTTGAGAACAAATCTTACATGTGGTGATTCACAGTGGAGCACTTTAAAGATTCTTTTCAGGATCCTTTTTACAGCAAACAGCTATTTTTTAAATGATGCCTAAGGCATGCACATCTCCACCATTACTTTTTGGAGCACTTCAAAGACACTTGAAGCGCTTTAAGCAGGTTACTTAGCCTGCTAGCTTTTGGCAGAAGAATTTGCTCCCTAAGGAGCTCTTCCGCCAGTTCTCCAAAGCACATTTCAAATCTTAAACAAACGAACAAGCCAACTAAACAAAAGGAAAACCCTCTGCCCTCTTCCAGACGCTAGAAAGGGAACTCTTTTCTGCTTTGACCCCAGCACAGCAGCCTCACTCCTCCTTGCAATAATCTGCTGCATTCACAGCTTACTTTTAAAGCTCCCTTCTTACTCAAATGCCCCATAGCTGAGCTTTCTTACCAGGGCTGCCTGACACTCTTTAAAGGGGCCAGGCACTTCAAACGTTACAACTATCCATGTCCTAAGGCACTACGCCACAAAATGGTTCTGCATGGACAGATCCCTATGATCACATAAAACTTCACTAACTTTAATAGGGACTTTATATGAGATCAGGGTCATTCCACAGTGAACTATTTCTAGGACTAAGTCCTTAAAATAAATGCAAACAATTCTAATGAAAGTGTTTACTTTGCTGAGCAGACAGAAGCAGCAGCTATTTTGGCAGCTTCATGGCATGCATAGTGTCTCCAGGAATATTCTTTAAAACACACCAATTTTGAGGGGTTGATTTTTAAGAGAAAGGTGTGTGTTATATGTGAGAAAATATGGTATTATTACTCTTTTTTTCTTATAAGACATTCCTCAAGTTACTTATTCTCCAAGAGCAAGAATCCTGCCCACATGTTATCTACAGAGAAGGAGGAATTAATTACCTTTAACTCTGTTTCTCGGAGGATACCAATCTGACAAGTTTCTCACTCGCTGATCTCCCCTCAGCTGCTACTTTTGTTTGCAGAGCATTCAAATGACTCATTTTTTAATAAATGATTATGTTCCTGACTACGTTTTTGCGGGGAGCATTCATTTTCTACTTTAAACAGCAACTGATTGGAAGGTTCCAACTGGGACAATTAGAGTCCTGGCTGATATAAGACTACCAGTAGTAAGAATGAGTTATAAAGAAATCCATTTCTTCTGATCTAAAGACTAAAAACATTCAAGTTTGAGGAGTTCTCCCTTTCTACCTGTGATGGGGTAGCTGGCAGTGACCTGGCCCAGGGGTTTTGAAAGGGCAAAAGATGATTGGAGGACTTGGGATTCCCTTTCCTCACCAATCAGGCCCCAGAGACTCACCCTTCATGTCCCCTGATTGGCCCATATGGTCACTTGGAGGGGAATAAAAGGGGCATCGTGGGCTGACTCAGGAGAGACCAGTGAGGAACAACAAGGAAGGAGCTTCACAGAGCTGGCAAGAGCTGAGCCAGTAGTGCAGGAGCAGTGCCCTGAAAGAGCAGGACCCTCAGCAGTGCGGCCGGCAGGAGAGGCTCCCCACTGGACTCTAGGATCCCCTATGAGAGGCTGTAGCCAGCAGGAGAGGTTCCCCAGCTCCAGCAAGGATCTGAGCAGCGACCTGAGAGGTTCCCAGCTCTGCTTCCAGCTCCTCCAAGCAGAGGCTAAGCAGCGCAACATGAGGCCGGGGCTCCAGGAAGGTCAAGACCCCTAGCAGGGTAGCATGGTGGTGGCTGTGTGGTAGCATTCCTGCCTACCATGTAGGAGATCTGGGTTCAAGTCCCAGCTGAGGTGACTTGGGATGAGTAAGCTAACAAGAAGTAAATCTTCTTGCAGTGAAGGCCATTGTGTTTTCTCCCCCACCAGGCCCTATATTTCCTTGTCATTTTGCATTTTGTGCCTTTTTTTTTATATTTCACCAACCCGTATTGTTTGTTCTGCTGTTTGTGTTTTATATTTTGTTAACCCTTTTGTCAATGATTGTAAGTGTCTAACCTTTGTTGAATCCTGCCCCCTTGGGGCACTGTAGTGTCCACTATACCCTCTGATTTATCCCTGTTATGTTCCCAGTATTAAAAGGTATATGGTTAAGTCCCCATTGGTGGTCTGGCTCTGCTCTATAGGGGGAGGAGAGTCCCTACACCTTTCACAGTCCTTGTGCACCTCCTTTGATCCCTTCAGTTGGAGAGGAGGTACCACTTGGAGTACCGCCCGGGTTACACACCCATGGGGTAGAAAATGATCCAAGCAATGAGACTCTTTCAAGCAGGTATCTTTGATAACTCTCTTTTCTGAGAAACACTAACACTTCTTTATCTTGCTAAAGTCTCCTTTATTAGTAGAGTAGACAGCTACCTTTGAAGTAGCCTTAGAGATTTTGAAATGGTCCTGTGGGATGACATTCTATTTATAGAGAAAATACCCTAGCAAATGTAAACTATAATTCAGGCTGGCTTAATGGAGATTCCATGACTCTCAAGGAGGAGTTATAGCAGCAAAATGAAAACAGGGGAATTTAATTTAAAAGACTTAAGTTATACCCTCAAACTTGGTCACCAACTAATTGAGTGATATGGGGCAAATAAGTTTATTTTCTTACCTCTGCTGCATCTATAACAAACCCCACAAGTATACTTCAAAATGCTTGTACAAAGTATTATGCCCTTTGAAGTATCACACAGGGATTTTTTTCTTTTGCACATTTTTATTTTCACTACAGTGTTTATGGTTTTAAAAAAAAAAAATCACATCAGGATCAAACTGGCTTACTGCACTACTTTTTACACCTACCAATATTCATAATTTGCACAAAAATGTCTGAGGATACATACAGACATTCAGGGAGGTTATAGGAAGTTAGATTGAGTTAAAAATGGCCAGCTGATCTAGGGTACCTCAGGTGCGGGGAGAGGGTAGCACAGTGGCTTGGGGAGATTAGGGAGGGAAGTGGGGTCCGCAGGGGGGGATCAGGAGGGCAAGTGAAGTCTGTAGAGGGACTTGGGTGGGATCAAGGGAGCTAGTGGGGTTTTCAGGGGACAGTTGGAGAGGCCCACAAGGGTTTGGAGGGGCAAGCAGGATCCACAGGAGGTTGGTAGAGTCCAGGAGGGTTTGGCGGGATCAGGGGGTTTAACAGGGTCCATGGAGGGGCTTGGGAGGTAGAGGAGCTCCCTTCCCAACTCTGGGACCAGGGCTGTTTTTAGCCCCCTGAGTCCTTGCACCCCCAGATGAACAATACCCCCTCAGTGAACTGACTCGTCCCTCCCCCAGCCCTGAATTGCTTTCTTGGCTCCCAGCACCACTGAACACTGGTAAAACTGGCACCAGGAGCAGCTTGCAGGATGGGGGTTTTGCAGGCTCAGGGGGCCAGGTGGCTGGTCCATAGGGATGGGTTGTCCATCTGGTGGTAGGGAAGAGCCTGGGGGCTTAATAATATAGTCTGGTGCTAAGGCAAAGTGGCAGGAAAAGTGCAGCCCAGGACTTGGGCCAGTGGCTGAGCTTCCCCAGACCCAAGGATGCACTGGGAACCATATAGATGTTCAATTAGATCAGTCTCACCAAACTCAGTGTACGTTAGACTAACTCGGAGGTACACTTAACTTAGATGAGGTCAGCCATTTTTAGACCTATCCAGCCTTCCTGAACTTCAGTACAATTTGCCCTTAGATTGACCTAACTAGGGATCTCAGGGTGCAGAGAGAAATGCAGCTCCCAGCTGTAACTCAGAACAATTTTTACAAAGTGTTTTGAGTTACAACATTACCCCAGACCAAAAAGAAGTTCACTGTTTTTTCCAGGGGGGAGGGGTATCTAGCTGTGGGCTGGGAGCCTGCAGCTAGGTTTCCACAGCAATAGCCAGGACTCTCTGCCAGTGCTTGTTTTCAGAATGGGAGGGGGGAAAGGTAGTGGAGGGAGCTCATTCTTGGGGCTCCCCAACTAGTGCTGAAGGGTGAGATGGATGAACTAGAGCCCCATCACCTTGAGTAGGCCCCAATACACCTGCCCCACCCTCCAGGGAGGGGTGAAAAAACCCAATACTGAACTCCTCTACTTCCTTTTCCCATTCTGAAAACAGTGACAGACTGGGAGATCCACAAATACAAGTTATAAAAGACGCTACATTTTGAAACATCTTTACCTGATACCTCACACAATGAGGGGTCAGACTTTTACTCAATCGGCCATTTTTTAAGCTGTCTGCAGCTGTGCGCTTGTGTTTGGTCACAGCTATAAACTGCTTTCTGTGGTCAGATCAGGCAAAAACTGTCACTTCTGTCTGCACCGTAAGTATAAGTTCCACACCTGGGCAAACTAAGATCAGGTGGCCATTTTTAAGATGATCTAATCTCCCCCTAACCTCATCTGTATGTACCCTGTCTAAAGCCCTGACTTTATTTAAATTTAGTGAGGCTGGTAAAGAGATCAGAATCAAATTGTGTGCATTATGAAAAAATGCATAGCAAAAAAATTAATCCATCATCCATTTCAACTCGGTTTCCTATTTCTATTGCAGTTTAATCCCATCAAATCTCAGAGTAAAGCCAGTTACTATATAAAAGGAAAAAGTGCAAAGCTCCTAATTTAAGGACTAGTTACAACTCATTAAAGGACGCACATAATTTGAAGCATAAGAATGTATGCTGAAATATAATTAGTGGCTATGAATCAAACCTGGATGGATTAAACTAATTCTTGGAATGCTATTATGGAGAGTACCTTGTGCAGAAAGAATGATCCTTCTGTTTGCACAGCAACTAAACAGCTTCAATTTACTTTTAAATGAATTTGAATAGAGATAAAGGCCCAGTATTTCAAAATGTGGCCTTTTAAACATAATCAGCTTGAATTATGCCTGTTTCACACTGCAGTACTTGCAACCTGGTTACAGGCAGAAGGGATAAGGCTGCACTCAGCTTATTTCACTGCTTAATTTATATGGTAATTACAAACCACAGCCAGAATGGAGAGCATCTGCCAAAGTTGAAGGCTCAACAATAATAAAACTGACATGTGCTGTGATATTGTTGAAGTGCTGACTAAGAACTTTTTTATCTCCTCTTGAAGCTATAAAATGGTATTTGTGTTATTAGTAGCAGGGAATTTTAACAGCCTTGCAATGACAGCAATTATGTAACACATGCACAAAACAATAAAGTTTCACATCACTTAATAAATCCTTGAGCTCTCCTATTTCTCTCACTGGCTGGATTTTATGGTCTGGTAGCTCTATCTGACCTTCTGAACACTGGAGTATACAAACCACAAAAGCAATAGAAAGTTATTAGAAAAAAAACCTGGCTTCTCCCCCCCCCCGCCCCCCCACTTTAGATTCATTTAAAGGGAGCATGATGCATAATCATTGGTTAATTAAAAGATTTTTCTCACTCACTTTATTCTCTGAAGCTAAATCCTGTTATGAACCTCTGGCCAGAAAACAAGATAAACACAGGTTTACCTTTTTTAAAGAAAGTCCTTTTATCAAACAAATGTGATACAAAAAAGAGAATTGTAGTCGTGCCCCTTGTCTTAAAAAACAAAATTCCATTTGATTTATTTTGGAGGGAAATTTTATGATAAGAAACAACTTTCACTGAATTTCTATAAATACAAGGAAATCTAAATGTGTATAATATCAGTCAAGTATCCAATTAGCCCCATCTGCCCAGACCTCCCAATACTAAGCTTTATTGCATTTTGTATTAGTATTTGGCATAACTCAAGCGCTAAAAAGCTTGATGCTAGAAATGTTGTTATTACAAAGTGTAGAAAAATTATATATACCCAGGAGAAGGAAGCTTGGCTAAATGGAAAATAAAGGGTATAGAGAAAAGTACAGCTATAAATCTAGTGTGGATCTTTTATAATACAGCTATATACATACAATTCTTTACCCTTTCTTCAAACAATATTATTTAATCTTTAGTTGTAGTCAAAACTAACGAACACAGCTCAACAAACATGAACCCATAATGAGCTTCTTGTGAAAAACCTAGAGACTAACAGAAGCCAAAATTATTCAATCATTAATTTAAAACCTGAAAAAAATCGCACAGCTTGCTAACAATTCCCAAACAGAAAGAAAGGCTATTTTGCTTTTATTTATTTTATTTGCTAGGAATTATGCCTCCCTCCCCATTTTGCATAAAAAAATTAGCATCAATTTTGGTTAACTCATTTAGTACTTTATATTTTTTTTTAATTAACCCCAGAATAGTTTAGCATTATTTCTGCCAAGTCTGAGATGCAAGCAACAAAAGATAAATAATCCTCAAAAAACATATAAAGAGCCTTTACCAGAACATATGTATGATTATAACTTCATAAATCTCACCATCACAAAGTTTTCCTGATATTCACTTTTAATTTCCCATTCTAATCTTGTTCCATAGCTCCTGTGTAATTCCTCTCCTCCTCTAATTTTGTTCCCCTTCACCCACTATTTCTTGATCATCTTCCAAGGATGTCCTCCATGAATGGTTGCTTAGTGGAAACAAGAAATTCACCATTTTTAATCTCAGTAAATCAATTCTCCCATGTACCTGAGATGCTGTTTCTATTCTAGAACTCCCTCTATTCTGTCACACTCTCTCTGGTAAAGAGATACCCAAAGTTCAGTATTGGATTTTTACTCCTGTTACATAAATTCCATATAGAGATACTCCAGCGTATGATGCTTCTGTGCTAGCAACCCAAACTTTCACTGCCCTTTTTGTTGGTATATTACAACACAAACTCAGGTCTCACTTGTTAGTCACTACCTGCTCCAGCCTTCTTTCACCCTTACTGCCTTCCAGCTTTCTCCTTTCCATGCATCATGAGTGAGTGTCTGAGATTATATTTACAGAGTCTGGCAGAACAGTAGCAATTGGCCACATTTAATAAACAATACTACCATTGCTACCCAACTATATGAGCAATATCAGTATTTACAAGGTATTTCTAAAATCATATGAAATGTAATATTTTAAATCCACTTACTCTAACATTCCTGAAAATCTTTTAAGATTAACTGCAAAAGTGCATGATTGGAAGAACTTTCTTGATGAAGAAACAATGGGAATCTATTTAAGCAGCCACTAACAACATAACTACATAACTTTTATGACCAACAGTCAAGCTTCTATGGACAGCTGCTTGACATTGTGAAGTACTTTTGATGCATGTCTGTTGCACCAAAGCCAAGATTAGATACCGGGAAAAAAATTCCCTTAGAATGAGGGGTCCCTGATGTGGGACTTTGCTTCATTTTGAGGCTCCTCTGAAGGAAAGTTTAGCTAGGGAGAAAAAAAGGTCCGCTAGTCAACCTTTCAGGCATGCAAAGGTAGCTACCAGATTTGAGTAATTTTCTCATAAACATCACAAAAGATCAAACTGTTCAGGAGATTTAGATTTCTCATTCCCATCCCCTCTGCCCAAGGAACATCTTTTGCAATTCGTGATGAACTACAAATATATTATTATTCCTCTTCTTTTTTATGAGGTTAGTAAGGAAGCTGAGTTCCTCGGAAAAAAGAAAATTACAAAACACCTCTGGCACTGAGATTTTCCTGAAAAAGTCCTGATGTTATGCAGCTGACACATGAAGACAGCTAAATCCAACTGGAAAGAAAATGCTGACTGCCTTAAGCAATGAAAAAGGAATAAGCCAATGGAGAATGGTGGAACTAGTTTCAAGCTAAGAGAGAAGACTGGGAGCAGAGCACTCCTAGAGTAGTAAGAGCATTTACATGGAAGATTTTTGTATTTGAATTGCCATTTGCACCCTGAAGGAAAGCCCTTTACTTGAGACAGTTCTGCACTCAGAGGAAAGCAAGAATATATTATTAACGCTCTTGAAACCATGTGCTAATTCATAAGTGTCCAATTGTAAAAAACTACAGAACACAATTCAAACAAAGCTGTCCTCTGCAAAGGGGGCATAAAGTATAAGGGGCTTGAGAGGAGCTTTTTTTTTTTTTTTCTTTTTACTACAAAGCCCATAGTAATTTACTCAACTATCTACCTCAGAGGAGCTCAATCTTTTCATCTGGTGGGCCAGACTGGCAGTGCCTGGTCCATCTGTGGGTCAGATCCAGCTGGTAGTCCCAATCTGGTGCTCCTGACAGACATAGTGGGTCCCAGCCAGATGCGCAGAGAAAGGCAAAGGCAGCTGCGCCCCAACCCAGCCTTGTAGGGAAAGGGGGCTTGACCTGGCCCTGCAGCAGGGTTCAGAGAGCTGGTCCCAGACCCAACCTGGCTCTTCAGGGGTAAGAAGAGGTCTTGTCTTAACCCCAAACCAGTCCCATGGGGTTGGGACAGGGGAGGGCAAGATTTGGTCCCAATCCAGCTGCAGGAAGAAGGGGACATGACTCAGCTCCAACCTGCTACATGGTGTTTGGGAATTTGGTAGCAGGGGAGAGTGGCTAAATTAGCAGCCACCACTCCCACACTTACAATTTTCCTGGCCATAGGGAGCCCAATCAGCCTGATGGGAAGGCTCTGTGGGCCACATTTTGTCCTCCGACCAGAGGCTTAGCACCCTGATCTACCTAACATTATCTTCAAATAATGACTTTCAGTACTACTTGTATTGATGAAGAAGGTGAAATATTACAGGAGAGTCCCTCTCCAGACACCATACACATCAGACTCTGTACGCATGCGGATCTATACACATGCTCCAGGGGGGTGCTTTAAGTAGAGCGGCTCTGAGAGCCTCTCTAATTAAACCGTCAGCAGTGTCACATATATTCAGCGTCCCACACTTCACAATGGTGGTGGGGGTGCTTTAACTAAAGGTCGTTGAATAAGCTTTAGTTAAAGAACCCCCACCACCATTTTGAAATGCAGGGATGCTAAATACAAGTGATGCAGAGGTTACTGAAGCACGCTAATTAGGACGCTCCAGCAGACTCAATTAATCAAGTCTGCTTCAATGTGTGCTAATTAGCACTTGTTGAAGCAGAGGTCCATCACGTGTATAGGTGTCCCATGTGACTAATACTATTGAGAAATTTCTCTAAACAGAAAGCTAGTGCAGTCCACCTGAAAATACTGTGGCTGCCGTCAAGGGGAAACAACTTCACAAATCCTATTCAACAGAACAGGTGCCATAATCCATTAGGCATCCCTACCATTTATGACTAAGACTTTGTGTGAAACTAGTTATGGAGTGTAGGGAGTAATGTATGATATTACTTTATCATACATTTATATTTATTTATATATTCATGAAAGTATTTTAAATATTTTACAGAAGTTTTCAGTTCCTTTGCCATTTTAACTGACTATATAATGGTTATGTTCTTACATATCCTGAGAAAACGGTATGAATGAACATGCCTGTGTTTTGCTTTTACTCCTAAAATAAAAGAAATACAAAATGTTTCTCTTGTGACTATTTATTTACTCAATGTATATGCTGCCCTTCCCAACAAAGGCTCAAGGTAGTTTACAATAAGGCTAAACTATAAATAAGTGAGGGGAGACAAAGGAACTGACTTAATGCCAATGCACTTCACTGTTGTGCATGTTTTATTTCTTTGGGAAGGAGGAGTCACTTAATTAAAAGAATTTTTATCAATCAAGAGAGGCAGAAGCAAAGAACCCCAAAGAAAACAGAGAACAATTACCTGTCAAAGAAAAAGGGTATTTAAAAGCATCACAAGTGCTTCAAAAATAGCCGAAGTGCTTCATGAAATGTTGGTGTTCTCTGACAATAGATTCTCAGTTAGCAGAAATGGTAACTACTCCTGCTTCTGAAACAGGAGGATAAGAGTTAGTTCCTTGCTGGTTTATGAAATGTGAATTACCACAGCATATAGCATTGTGATGAATGAAAGTCTTTCGTGGCCATTGATTTGACACTATATATGTTCAAAGGAAAAAATGTAGATACAAAAGATTTTTTTTAAATGGAGAAAACATAAAAAGAAAAAGTTGAAAAAAGTGAGAGTCTAGGACCAAAGTTCTATTCCCACCTCTTATACCAACCACACGATGCAACTTTAGGGTTTGCATCATTTCTGTGCCTCCATTTATCTATCTATATACCCCATTTACCAATTTCGGAGTAGCACAATTCCTAAAATTACAAAATCCCAATTGTTCACATGCTAATTTGTAGATAAACTGCTGCATATATACAGATGTCCACTGTCTTCAACAACATTTATGAAGTGTGTCAAGATACTTCAAAGTGAGCTATGCTGCAAGTTTTCAGTGTTATATGACCATGCTATGGTCATATTCAATTTAACATTTTTTTTAGTATCCAGCAAAAATATGTGCATGCTTCAGATTAATAAGGTTTCATATGAATAGTAACTCCTTTTATTTTTTAATGACTTGTTTTAAACTAATTCATAGATTTTCAAATGGAAAAGTTCATATAAAATGAAGTTCATACAAAATAATTTAAATAAACATTCTATTTCTTGAACTTGTCAAGGATACTGTGAAGAGTTATCAATATGCACTCTTTTTTTTTGCTTTCAAGCACCTGAGGAAAATAATTATACAGCAGTTAATTTGTTTTCTACTGTGTATTATTTGTGGCAGTTCTTTCATATACCATTTTTTCTTTATACAGTAAGTGTTATGTACAGAACATTTGGTTTTCATACTAATAATTACTTCCAGGAGGAAAGTGCTACCAGTTTTCATTCTGAAATAGTTTTGTATAACCACATGAAAAGAGTGCATACTGCAGGCTTACATAACCAAAATCTGGCTGAAGTTGTTTACCAAAGCTTCAGTACCTGCTGGCTAACAGTGATTTCCTGAGGGGAGATCAACCCAGTTGACAGAAGTATTGTCTTGGTTAAGAAATTTAGTATGCTTTTTCCCCCTTCAGTTTGTGCAGTGAACCATTTGATGGGAAATCATGCTAATAAAAAATATTGTACTTTTAAACACAAACGTGTGTCTCTGAAGAAACCAGATGTTTAAGGAAGTTGTGCATACCAAAATATAAATGTTTGCTACTTACATACTACTGAACCTTATGTCAGAATCACCCCCATTAATCCCCAAACAAATCCTGAAAACTCACTGAAAACAACCATAACATTTTGCTTAAACAGTAAAGATCACCAAAAAAACCTTTATATGTGATGTATTCCTAAGTCATGTGAACAAATAACTATACTATCAGTTTGACATAAAAAATGTCCAGAAGGCATGTGTTTCCTTTTTTCTCGCCTCATTACTGCAGATGATGATTTGTTTACATAGAGACTGCAGAATCAGGCCCAGTGAGTGAATTGTACCCCACTAAAAGATTTTCCACAACACTATATGGACCATTAAGGCCAAAAGACAGTGTTAATAGGACTGCCCAGGTTTGCCCAAATTAATGTTACCCTGTGACACTTTTTTCCTTCACAGACAAATGTGTTCTCCAATATCAGGGAATGCTACCTTGCAAATAACAGGCTCTTCCATCCAATATTTTCTGAAGGCATTAGTATATGCTAATATTTTCTGATTTTCAAAGATTTGTTTAATTCTTTCTGCCTTCCCTATTCTAAAATGTTCCCTTCCTCACAAGGCTCTGAAAAATATTTTGATATTGTATATACTGTGTTTTATCTTGTTTTGAGATTTTTTGTCTGATACAAATTGTAGCAAACCTCAACCATGGAATAACTGCTAATTAAGAAATCGCAACAATATTTTATGTTTGGCAACTAAAGCACCTGTCTGCACAAAATATTAACAGAAAAAACTTTTCCAAGAGCTACACCAACATCTCTGATGACAGTGATTGTCAATTTAAACAGAAATATGGTTGGCTTGTGGTGCAAAGTACTTTTTACACATGAACAGAATATAAAACATAAGTAATTTAAAAAGTAGTTGACAGCATCTCAAGCAAGGTAATAGATCACCATTTATCTATATACTCTTCAAATTTATGTTGCAATTGTTTTGGTATTTACAGGTACCTAAAAGCCACTTTTGGCACTAAGGAATCAGACGCTATCATGAGAAATTTCTTTGAGCATATATCCACGTGGACTTCCTATTTTCACTTTTGTTAAGCCACATGGATATTTGCTTATATCCAGCTTAACATCTTGCCTACTTGTGGATCCAAATCCACCACTGCATATACTGCAGAAACCCACATATCTTCTAAGTAGGATACTAAATTACTGTGAATGGCTTCAGTTCCAAAAAAAACTCCCAAAAAACCTTAACTAGATTTATTAACCTTTGTATACAAAATTCTTTTTATCAATGCTCAGCAACAAGCCTTTGGGAGCCAAGGATTTTTGAAGTAGTAATGACAATACAATTCACTAGACAAAGATAAGCTCAATGGTTTCCAGGAAACTGAAAAGTGAAAGAATGTGGAAAAGAGTCTGACATGGTTTCAGATGAAGAACAAGTGAATGAGGTCAAATTGTAAACCAAAAGAAATTTTAACACAGGCCTGAAAACCATAGTCCAGATACATTTCAGCTGGACTGAGACTTCAGAATGTATTTTCAACAATACATATAATGCATTCTTTGGCATGTTATTCCCCAAGGAAATTTTTTTTAAATGGGAAGGAAAGTCAGATTGCAGTCCTTATCATTTGTTTATCTACTTGGAGCATAACACTACAAGTGATTCCATTTTTAAATTCTAAATGTGTTAATCAAGATGAATGGCCTATCCTGTTATCCTTACTTTGAGGGTTCAGCAGCTTCCATGTCCAACAGAACCAATGGAGATTCCACTATACTGTAGACATGATGTAGGGAAGCGGTTGGTGGAGGTAGGTAGATGGAGGTTGCTGGTGACTGGCAGAATTTCAGAAGTCAAAGCAACAGTAAACATCTACTGGACATCATGCAGTTTTGTTCCATAAAGGAATAGTCGGAGTGGAATGAAGGATCTGCATTATCGTGAATTCAATCAGTCTGCCTCCCCAGCACGGAGGATCATTATCTTACTGAAAATGTTATCCCTTTCACTAAGTTAACTGATGTATGCAATACAATACTCTCTTAATAAAAAAAAGCAAATTGTTGCAAGCCACTTATTAACACACTTGGCTATATTCTGTACACTTCTAATACTCAAGTTATCAGCTATTCCTGGTAAAGCAATATAGGAACAAGACTTTTATATATTTGAAATTTCAATTTATTACTGGGAAAAGTGTAATATCTCTATCATCAAACTTTAGTAATATCACATAAACATAAAAATGTTAAAGCCTTTTAAAACTATGCAGAGAGGAATACTGTCCCTTAGTGATGAAATGCAGCCTCCTCTAATATAGAAGTTGTTTTAGTACAGCCACGTTATAAAAAAGGCTAAAGTGAAGGAGAATCTCTATCTTGCCATCATCATTTTGTGGGTTCAGTGGGTCCCAGACCCAGCAGAATCAATCAGATTCCAGTGCAAAAAACACCCTAAGTGGAACAAGAATTTTAAGTGGACAGAATATGACTATCCCAACTAGAACAACCACCAAACAGTAAAGCCAAACCTTAACTTTTGTCAAAAGTACCATGTCATATTATAATCTCTAAAAGAGCATTTCTACCAGCACAATGTTTCCTAACACCCTATCCAAGCACTGCTTTACTGACTCAGAGTGAAGAGTGCCACCTACTGACTCAGACTATATTTCCTGAAGAAACAGATATCTGTTAAACATTTGCCATCCAAACACTGCACTGCCTAAAGTACTCAGTTTACCTTTTTCATTAGGTAATTCAACAGCAAGAGTTAAGTTATTTTTGCATAGAAAATATACATATTATACAACCGTCAGATGACAACCCCAGTAATCTTAATGACATTCCCGGAGGTAGCGTGTTGGAAGCAAACCTTTAAAAGTGATCTTGAACCTATTTGTTACCTCACTCTCTCAAATGCAGTAATTTAAAATGACGTAAAAAGGGCTTGCTTCTGTATCTTCGTTTCTATATCACATATGTACGTACACATACACAGAGTTACTATGTACTGTATGTGTAAACTATAGCCAAAATTTTCAAATTTGTGCACCTTAAGTCAAGCATCCAATCCATATGTAGGCAGCTGAGTAAAAACTGTCTGATTTTCAAAGATTAAGGTTATTTATTTAGTTCCTATATAAGGACTGGCTGTACAAATATAAGCACCCAATTATAAACTTTGTCACTTGTTACTTCAAAATTAAGATACTAATGCCATCATGGTAAGTAATACAATTTTACTGAATCTATCCTGTTGGCCAATACAATATACTTTCTCATGAGTGACTGGTGCCTTCTGAATCTGGGGGGGCACCTGCAGAAGCCGCCAATGGTGGCAGCCCTGTCGGGGGGGCACCAGCCCTACCAACAGCATCAGTGTTGACGTCAAGGAGGGCACCAGCCCCATAAGGGGGAGCACATGCACCCCCATGCATCTCCTATTGCTTGCCTATGTACTTTCTAGTCTAGAGATCTAAAAATCAGGTGTCAATCATAAAATCCTAGCACCTTGTATGTAATGTTTTGCTGATAGTTTACTGAAAAGTGGGTCCATTTTTTCCTGTCATTTTAAATAGAGCATTTGAGAAAGTGGTCAATATCATTTGTAAAAGCCTTCCTTCCAACATGCCACTTTTGGGAATGTGATTTACTTTGGCAAGAGTAGTGGGGTAACATCATCTGAAGGTTTTCTACCTTCACCACAGATATGCATATTTTTGTTTCATTTAAGTTTATATCTATTATTTAAAACATATGGAGGACTGGACCACAAGAAATCTCATGAAATTCAACAAAACCAAGTGCAAAGTCCTGCACTCCGTACCGAATAATCCCATGGACCAGTACAGGCGGGGGACTGACTGGCTAAGCAGCAGCTCTGCAGAAAAGGACCTAGGGATTACAGTGGACAATAAGCTGAATATGAGCCAACAGTGTGCCCTTGTTGCCAAGAAGGCTAGCAGCATAGTGGGCTGCATTAATAGGAACATTGCCAGCAGATCAAGAAAAGTGATTATTCCCTTCTTTTCAGCACTGGTGAAGCCAGATCTGGAGTACTATGTCCAGTTTTGGGCCCCCCATTATAGAAAGGATGTGGATAAATTAGAGAGATTCCAGCATAGGGCAACAAAAATGGTTAGAGGACTGAAGAACAGGACTTCTGAGGAGAGGGAACTGGTCTTATTTAATGTTGAAAAGACTGAGGTGGGATTTAATTGCAGCCTTCAACTTTCTGAAGGGTAGTTACAAAAAAGATGAAGCTAGACCAAGGGTGGGCAAATACAGTCCACAGGCCAGATTTGGCCCACCAGGCCACTATCTGGTCCGCAGAACCCCTAAAAATGTAGAAAATATTTATCTGCTTCTAGCCACCTGTCAAAGATGACAGGAGCCAGGGGCAGTAGGACCCAGGGGAAGCCATCAGCAGGATGCAGCAGCCCAGTCCCGCCCCACCCCTGGCCATTTCCCTGCCTTCCTGCCTCAGCCCTGCTCCAGCACCACGTGGTCCCCGGCTGCATTGCCAGACCAGGCAGCATGAGGCTACACTGGTACCCCAGGATGTGTGTGTGTGTGTGTGTGTGTGTGTGTGTGTGTGTGTGTGTGTGTGTGTATTTGT
>NW_017728947.1:57573730-57597748 GCF_001723895.1 Crocodylus porosus | reverse complement strand
TACTCCAGCTGCGGCCTGACCAGTGCCGCATAGAGAGGGAGGATCACCTCCTTGGACCTGCTCGAGATGCATCTGTGGATGCATCCCAAGGTGCAGTTGGCCTTTCTTACTGCCTCTCCACACTGCCGGCCCATGTTCACCTTGGAGTCAATGATGTGTTTTTTGGGGGGATGGATAGGTGTGGAGGTGTGGGTGTGGGGTAAGGGAGCATGTTGGTGTGTGTGTGAATGTTGTAGATGTTTGCTTTTTAGAATATAATTTGGTATTTTTCTGGTTCTGAGATGGCAAAAACCCCTTGTTGAAAGAAGTACTTCTGGGGGCAAGGGAAGGGACTTCTGGAGGCAAAGGTCAGGGCTTAGGGGGAGGGGCTTCGAGTCACAATATGGTGACCAGGAAGTGGGGCACCTGTTAAGGGGCAGGGCTAATAGGTAGCCCTGGACAGCTTGGCAAAACTTGATAAGCAGCCCTCCACCTGAAATAACTGCCCACCCTTGAGCTAGACTGTTCTCAGGGATGGCAGATGACAGAACAAAAAGCAATCGTCTCAAATTGCAGCAGGTGAAGTTTAGGTTAGATTATCAGAAAAATCACTAGGAGAGTAGTAAAGGAGAGTGCAACTGGCTACCCAGAGAGGTTGTGGAATCTTCATCCTTGAAATTTTTTAAGATCCAGGTAGACAAAGCCTTGACTGGGATGATCTAGTTGGGAATGGTCCTGCTTTGAGCAGGGGGTTGGACTAGATGACCTTCTAATGTCTCTTCCAACCCTAATTTTCTATGATTCTAAGGTAGGATTTCTATGCTTTTTTTTTTTTTTTTTTACACGGTACAAGTATCCTAGAAAATTCATAAAATATCGAATATGCCATAACCATGTAATTTTGCAAATGTATGTTGCAATCTCAGTCACAAGACTGACAGAAGCTGATAGGAAGATACAGGATGTCCATCTGAAGTACCCTTATTAACTAAAACATTATGATGCTTTTTGCAAACTGCATTTAAGTTAACCTAGCCACAGATTACTCATTGATATAGGCTGTTTGTATGTTGATAAACAGTGTAAATAAATAACAGAGTCTATCCATATAAGGTTTTAAGTACATATAAACCTAACTAAAGAAAAATGTTTGGTATGCTGTTAGGGTTTGTGTGGCACAGCAGATACCAAAAAAGGCTGCTGTGTTATACTGATAAAGCCTTGAAGCGGACCCATTAACATTCCCAACAACATTTTAATGAATTAGTAGCCCGTTACATTCCAAAGTCCAATAATGTCCACTGGTGGACCACCACAAAGAACTGCAGACATGCTGCCTGGGATCGCATTTGCCTCATTACCAAGGGTCATTGAGGAAAGAAAACTATAAAAGGGTCAGTGACTGAAAAGAGATGACATAATGTGGTTTTATTTTACCAGTTCACAAGCAGACCTATTCAATTACACTGACAGTTCACAAGATTGGCTTTAGCTATTTGCCCCTATCTTACATCTAACAATAACAATCACTTACATGGCAACTCCAGTGTCCTAAACTTGAGTTCAGCTATTGTTTGGACTCTGTAAACAGACAGGGAGTTAAATATGTTGCCATGCTTCAGTGGCACACAGCTGAGCAGAGTCTTTGAACCTAGACTTTTATTTTATGACCTTTGGACATGATCCTACACTTCTAAAGTAAGTAAAACTCTTAAATCCAGCCAGCTAACTCAGTGTGTTTGTCTACACTTCAATCCAGAGATGGGATTGAAGTTCAGGTAAAAATACCTAACCTAGCTTGGGAACTCTTAATTGTCTAGCTGTACATAGCAGCATAGGCTTCAGCAGGAGCTGCACAAATCCAGTGGGTAACTCACTGTATGTCCTTCACACTGATGATGACTGTATTTGGATACACCTACAGCCACTTCCATTCCCTCTGATCAGTACTAATGCTGCCACTGAAAAAAAAAAAGAGCACTCAATTCTTCAAGAGCTCCAGAGAACAACTTCCCATGTATTAGATCCAATTCACCTTGATTTATATAAAATAAGCATTGTTTGAATTTTTTGCAGAACAGAGAAAAAAAGAAAGTTCTCATGAACTTAACAAGTAATCTATTATAAAATCCTCTGGCTTGACACTAAAATATTAAAGTGATAGTAGATTTGTATAGAGCATCTTGCTCTTCAGATATTATTATTCATTCCTTAACTACATAACATTTATAGAGTATCACTGGGTATGTAAAAATCAAAATCAGGCCACATGCTGCCCTACATGCTCTATCTAGCATGCAGGACCATGTTATCTACAGGGTTCCACATTAATCCAAAAATCTGGCAGCAGGGAAGTGGCAACTGGTCCCCTACCACCAAATTTTTGGACGTATGGGAAGCCCCTTGGGCCAGGAGACACTGCTCTGGGGATCAGATCTGGCTCATGGGCTAGTTAACAGATCATTTTTCCTCTCTGAAACAAAGTTACTTTGAGCCAAAGCAGCAAAACAAGTGAATATCTAGAACGCACATAAAAATCCATGAAAAAAAAGTTAAAATCCTTTACATTAGTGGAAAATCCAATCAGGCCAACAAAATTGCTCCATTTTAACTACTGGGAGAACTTAGCCCAAGCTGTCAAGCTAATGCTTCTACAAAGTTTAAAATATACTGTAGTTGCATGGGGAGAACAAAGAGATAAGCCTTATATGAACAGAAGAAGGGAAGAAAATATGAATGAATTGACAGTAGGCCTGTGCGAAGCAGTTAGTATTTGCTTCAGATTTGGATTCAGATTCAGTGGATTCAGGAGATTGTGATTTGATTTGGTGATTCGAATTACTGTCCTGAATCGATTTGGCCAAATCTGATTTGGAGATTCGGCTGCCACCAAATCAGCCAAATCTCTGAATTCAAACAGGCCCATCCCCCACCCATTCTCTCACCACTGTCAACGGCTGCCCCACCCAACCCCAGCCTCCTGGCTCTCAAAAAAAAAAAAAGCCCCACACTCACCAGCTGCTGCCAGGCAGGGGAGGGCAATCCCTGCTGCCTCCCACTGCCCCACGCTGCATGGGGGCCCCTGCCATGTGCCCCCAGAAGCCCCAACAGCTGCTGCTGTACCCGGTGAGTGCGGGGCTTTTTTGTTTCTTTGTTTTTTTAAAGAACCAGGAACTGGGCCAGGTGGGGTGGCCATGTGGGGGGCTAGGAGAGCAGGATGGGGGCTTGTGGCAGAGCCCCCCACACAGCGTGGGGCAGTGGGGATCACCCCCACACCTAGCAGGAGTGGGGTTTATTTTTCTTTTTTTTCTTTTTTTTTAAGAACTAGGAGCTGGGACAGGTGGGGCAGCTGGGAGAGTGGGCGGGGATCAGGGGCACTCAGGCTGGACTGGGGGAGCAGGCAGGGGTCCCCCCATCGCCCCCTCCTCCCTCCTTCAGCACCTTCACCTCCTGCCATCTACTTACTGGCATGGAGTCTGGATCCAGCTCCCTGCAGCGGAGAGTGGGGACTGCCCAAATCTCCAGAACTCTCCAAATCTTTTACAAATCAATTTGGAGTGCTTCAAATCTATTCAGACCTTTTTTATTGGTGTCCTGTTTCAATTCGGATTCAGAGATTTGACCACCGAATCAAGCCAAATCTTCTCTGAATTGAGTCAGCACCTGAAGCTTCACACATCCCTAGTTGACAGCAATGGGGTAAATTTTTTCTCTTGGTTAAGTCATTCTCTTTTGACAGGAAGACACGCTCAGTCCTCTAATACTACACATAAAATTGTATCTTGCCTTGTAGATCTTGTAATTTCTGTCTTGGGAAAACCACATCCTTATGCAAGGAAGACATTGCTAATGTGTGGAAAAGGCTCTCATCATTTGTAGCACATCCATGTAATATAGCCTCATTTGTTCTAAATAGCTCTTTCCTTTTTTCCATTTCTTGTTATTCCCTTCAAACCTCTACCTAACTTCCACTCTCTATTTATCCTCCTTGGTTATGTTCAGCCTCTCAGAGATGTCAATCTCTATCTTCTGCTATGTCTTCTTCTATGCAGAACTTCCTTCTTGAACTTATTTGCAAAGCCTTAGTCTCTCTATAAACCAGTTCTGAAAGTCATGTCTATTATACTGCCTATGGAATAGTTCCTCCTCCCTGCATTTCAGGGCAGCAGCTCCTGGCATTTAGGGTGCTCTGGGCACCAGGACTCCTAGCACTTGAAGCACTCCAGAGGTCCCAGGGCTACAGTGCAGAGAACAACTACTAGGTCCTAGGTCACTGCAAAATGCTTAACAAAAAAAGGAACACACAACAACAAAGGCAACATTTATGAATATTAAATATACTAATATGCAGTGCATCCTGCCATGTACCCCTCCCTCCCCCTGCCCTCATTTTGTTTTTCTGGGATGCCAGCACTTCGGAACCATGCAAGGTAGACATTGTGGACTTTTTGGCACTCCAGCCAAAAAACATTGCCTACCCCTACACGAGGCAGTGCCCAAGTACCAGGAACCCTAGTGGCTGAAGCACCTGGAACACAAGCAGCAGTGGCATCCCAAGGGCTAGGAGCCTCAGCATTCAGGAAGTGCAGGAGGATGGGAGGTGCAAGCAGTAGCAAGGATGCTGGAGAATGGGTGCTGGGGTTGGGGGGGCACTACATTTTGGAATCTGTTTGGGGCCCAATAATCCATATGGACCCTAGGGTGGAACAAAACAGAACCTGCAGGGAGCAGGTGTTATTATACCATGTTTGGGGACATTTTATACCACCCATATGGTCATATGGTCTATACTACACTTAAGACTCACTTAATAACCTATTAAGCTGTTACCCAGACACACATTAATGCAATTAATATGGTGTGATGAAACACAGCATAAGCCACAAAGTCATTACACAATAATTGTAAAATGTAAAAATGTAATTTTTTTTAGCTGGTTCATATCATGCCATTAAATGAAAGGATGACCAATTTGGGGCTTCCAGATGTGGGGCATGCTTTCATGGTTGGGAGCCCAAATCAGCTGAGGGGCTCCCAGCTACAGGAACTTGATACTTGCTGGTTCAGGAAAATTATGATCCCAAGCTGCATTAACAATAAGATGTGATGGGTTCCAATACTGGATCCTACAATCATGCCTCCTGCCATGTGGCATGGCAGGAACAAGACTCTGGGAATCCCATCTACCAGGGGCTAAACGCATTTCAAAGCCCCTTGAAACATTTAAAGTGTTATGTCTGTCCACCACTTTGGAGAATGCCATGATAACAATGGTTGTGACTTCCCAAAATTGCAAAGCAAAAAAACAAAGATCATTAAACTAAATTCTTAAATAAAATAGACAAGACTGTTCAGCCAGTCCCCTAAGTCCAATATGTTCCACCTAAGATGATCTGCACACCAATGGCAACAATGTATTAATTTAAAAAGTGTAATAGGCTTTTTCCTTCATAATTTCCTTTCCCCCACATCCCTTGTCCTGGCAAATATGCCCAAGCAGCATATTTCTTTTGTCTCCTTTAAGAGACACTGTATACTTGAAATTTAGCCAATTAAAATAACAAACTTCAAAGAGTTTCAGATAACACCCCTGGCAGAAAATTGAGTTTCTCCCCATTTTTAGTTTGACAATCTCATTTTCCTAACTTTTAAGCACTTTCTTTTTGCAGTGACACACATAACTACAAGGGAAAACTAATTGGCTGACTCCACACTAAATGTTGTCAAACATGCAAAGTATCAGACTGAAAACTGAGTATTTTCTCTAACATTTTCCAGCTATCATGATCTTAGGCATCACTAGCTGAGAAGGCTAGAGGAGTTCTTGCATACCTTCTTTTCCATTCAACTTGAAAGGCTTTTGTTCAAGTAATATGCTAAAAACCTCAGAGTAATCTAAAAACAATTTATAATTTCTATTAAAGTCAGGTCTCCTACATAAAGTTGTCCGTGCCAACATTTTCCCTCTCTTCAGTTTCTTGTCCGCTATTGGACAAAACTCCAAGGAATAAGCCCCCTACTGCTTGAAGCTGAAACCTGAAACATTCCAATCCAAAACTCATGTCCTATGTTCAAAGAAATAAGTACTCAACAGTCCTTCACAAGCTTCAGCAGTTTCCCTCTTTACCCCTCCCAAGATTCAGCCAATAGTCCCCACCAGGATTTGTCCCAATCGACATTCTATTTCTGTTATGCAGAAACAGAATAAGGAGGCTTCCTCCCAGTACTTTTGGATCAGGGATGTCAAACTCAACAGGCACCATCGGGGAGCCAGCCCTGTGCACCACGTGCAACATATGCCCTGAACCAGCCCCATGCACTCTGTGCTGTAGGAAGGGCTAATCCAGTGCATACTGTGTGTAGCATGTGGATCCAGTCTGAGACTCACTGGTGGCACCACAGGCTAGACGATAAAGCTCTGTGGGCTGAATCTTTGACAACCCTGTTCTAGACATTCTAGCTGGAGCCCTCTGTGAGAATCAGTACCAACACTGGCTTCTAGTCCACAGTAGAAGCATACAGTTCCAGAGCACCTTTTCCTTTTCCTCTATATCTTCCTGGACCTCCCATGCCCTACCCCTTTATGTTTCTTCTTCATAGCTTCCACTGGACCAGCTACTATCTGGTTCTTTCGGCAGAAGTCCATGCCACATCCGACCTTCAACCAGCCTTCCTAGACAGCTTCACCAGTAAGCAGCTGCTCTTCGTTAGATATCCCCCTTCCCAATCTCTCTTTCTCTCACTCTCTCTCTCTATTTCTGTCTCTCTCTCCGAGGAAACTAGCTAACAACAAGAAATCCTTGAAGAACCAGAGATTCACCTAGCATTATTATTTTAGTTACACTGCTTTCAAGTCACAACAAAAAAAATGTGTTCTTAAATTACAGTTGAGATCAGGGGAAAGTTACTACTTGAAAGACGCACATGATCCTTCAAGTTTGGGCTTGTTGTCAAACCCACCTCTATGCTTTAGGCATAAATACAGTATATTTGCTGCTTTTCAGATTAACAGCAAGATGGTCTTAAATTTCAGGTGTATTTTCCTCTATATTCTTTTTCTCCAAAATAAAGATTATTGTTAAGGAAGAGAAGTTATGCAGTTTATTCTACAACATTAGGGATTTGCAATTCACATTTTACAAACTTAACATTTCACTTGCTCTTACTGCCTTGGTTTTCAGGCACCGTACAGAGTGAGATGAACAGCTCTCAACAGTTTCAATATATATATATATTATTTGGGTTAAGCAAAATCAAATCAGACTGTGCATTCTTGGTGTACACCACATTATTCTTTTAAGACCATACATGAGGCAAAACTGAATTCTAAAACTATTCTAATGTATGCATAGTGGTTATTCTTGAAAAAGGTCCCTGCCATTGCAAGATATCTTACCTATTTGAGAAATAGTCCATCTACAGGTAACAGCAAGAGATTGGGACTCTTACAAAACAAGAAAAACTAAGTATACATGATTTTCTCTATGTATATATCATATATTCCTTCTTTTAGATTTCATTTCAGAAGTATATGAAATTATACACTCCAGCAGAGATTTCAAACTTAAGAAAGACTTACAAGATTTCCCAGCAGGTTTTTTAACTGTTGATCTATTTCTTTCAGCCGGATTTGTTGATCACGTTGTTCCTTAGTGTCTCGTAGAACCTTCTCACCTGGGGCTGCTTCCAGATTTCTATTTGCATAAGCCAGAGATTCCTGACAAAAACAGAAATGGCCAGAATTAAACTACGTTAAAGTACAAGACTTTAGAAAAAGAGCTAAGTTGACTTCTACAGAACTGGAAACATTTCTATTTAGACATTATTTGTTAATTTTACCTTTTGGCCAATGTAAATTTTGTGTTACTCATATGTTTACATACAGTATTTAATCTTTGGATAGGATCAATGCAACAAAAAATACTTGGTAACTGTTCAGATTGGAAAAGGAAAATAAGTGCTCATATTCAAAATTTCTATTCTAAAATTCTGTTAAAATACACAAAAATATTTAACAGTGATGGCAGTATTTTTCAAAATTGCTCAACACTGAGTTAACTGCCACTGACTTAAGGAGGAAAAGAATTAAGTCACTTTTGAAAACTCATACCTGTGACAATTCTGTCACCCACAAAACTTGTGGACTTCCTTTGCACAATGGACCACATGGGGATGTAAATGGCAAAACCCTACTCAATCCCAGACCCACAATAAGGCACATGCAGCTAAACTGCAATCACTATATATTACTGGCCAGAGCTCTACAATTTTAAAATATTCAGTAGCTAAGAACCAGATTTGGATGGTCTTATTCACAATGAGGATTATCTTGCTGCCTGAGTGAGCTTACTGAAATCATTCAAGGAGCATAGTACTACCCAATGCAACTATGAATAGTGTAGAACTTAACCCACTTGGAATGCTAAATGTTGGCAAACCTGCAAAGTGGCATATGAATGACATAATAAGAGCTTGGCTTTGGTAACCAAGGAGCCAGTGCAAGAATCCAAGTCATAGAGTAGTCCAAGAAATAGCAGAGAATAAAACTTGCCAAAGTCTAATTACCTTTAACCCAAAAAGCATGCCCAACCATTTAAATAAAATCCCAGTTTAATCAATCACTCTTATTTTCAGAAGCAACTGAAGCATTCCTGATTGACATACACTCTTAAGCAAGGAAACCAAGTAGTGTATCTCACTGGAAGGAAAGAGTTTTCTAGATTTCTACAAAAATTCTCAGCTTCACTTTTCAAAGTTGTGACAATTTAAAAACAAATATTTTTCTAACCATTATGTATATGACAGGTAAGTAAGCTCTGGGCTTTAAACCATAATACTTTGTATAACATGTACAAATTTCTCAATTGACTAAGTGCAGAAAGCCTCAGAGTAATAGCTCAAAAGAGGCTTATTGGGGTAGCACAGTTAAAGACACATCAGTTTATGCAGCCAATGGCACACATGAGAGCCACAAGCTACAAAAACTGGTGTGCCTCCCACCATGCAATATTACATCTAGCCACTTTTGACTTCCCAGCCCACCCTCCAACTCAAGCCAGGTATAGCAGCCCAGCAACTGCTGCTGCTGCTCCCTTCCCTCCTCCTCCACTGACAGCCCCACCCCTGCATGAAAAATTAACCCTCGAGGTAAGACAAGTTCCCTATGGTGTGCTCCGAAGCAGAGCACCTTAAAATGTTACCTGATAGATCAGGATTAATTTTTTTGCATGACCGGTCATTTTAGAAACACTTTGTAGTCATGCACATGTGTTTGATCATAGCTATCTTTCAGGAGCCAGATTGTGCAAAAAATGTCACTTCTGTCTGCACCCAAAGTTAAGTACATAAGAACTTTTAACTTCTTTTTTTACTCACATTTAAGATGCAGACCATTTAGCATTTGTTTTAAAAAGTACACCTTACATTCAAACGGATATGGTATATATACACACTATATAGGAATTCTGTATTAAGACAGAGTTTGATATCAATATAGAGCTCAAATATAAGATTTTAGCACAGCATTTATTGGTAACTAATTAGAGCTTTCTTCTCCAGAGATTGAAATATAAGCAAAAGAGTCAATTAAAGTGAAAAAGAAAAGCCTGAGGCAGTTTATTTAATTTGTTTTACAAGTTATAGCTCCTTTTGCATTTAAAACACAATTTTAAAACTAGCTTCTTGAGCAGAACATTTCCCGTCTCTTCAATTTCTTGTCCACTTTTATGTAATGGTCACCTCTGAGCTTTGACAGAACCCAAGGGAAGAAGCCCTCCCCCAACTTGAAGGGGAAACATTCCAATCTGAAACTCATGGCAGAATCTGTTCTGTGGTTATCATTCAAGTTTATATTTATAATAAAACTAACCAACTGCCCATCAAGAATGACAAGTAGGGGGGCGGGGAGGGGGCTGGGATGGAGTGCTGCTATACCGCCCCCTGGATGGGAGGGAGTGCCGCCACGCCCCATGCTACCGTCCACAGGTGGGGGAAAGCCAGTCCAACCTGGCAGGGGGGGAGCAGCAGGCCCAGACTGACCCAGCAGCAGCACAGGGATGGGAGGAGCAGGCTCAGGGATGACACGGGAGAGCGGGGGTGGGGAAGGAGTGGGCTCAGGCTTGATGGGGGAACAAATCTCACTCCTCCCCTCCCCCCACAGCTGCTGTGTTGAGCTGGTCCCGCCCACACTGCTGCTGCAAACCAGCTTTTCCCCCAGCTATGGCTCGCTCCCCCACATTGTGCCCAGGCCCAGTCCTTCCCTGCCCCCACTGTCACAACTGACACTACGGTGCAACTGCTCCCCCCCCGCATTGGGCCCACTTGGGGACAAGAGGAGTGGGCTTGGGACTGATGCGGGGGAGGGGAGTGGAGGAGAAGTGGACCCAGGCTCAAGGGGGGAAGGAGGCGGCCTGTTCCTTCCCTCCCCCAGCCGCTGCCATATTGGGCTAGGCCTGCTGTTCCACCTGCCATTGCAAGCAGGTTTTTCCCTCACTTGGGCCCACTCTTGCTCCCCGCCCACGTTACCTGCAGGGAGCAAGGTGGGGGAGGGGGCAAGGCCAGCCCTGATGGCCTCGCTCCCCCCTTCCATCCACTCTGTTGCCACTACCTCCAGGGAGCAGGGTGGGGGGAGCAAAACCAGGTGACCTTGCCCCCCCCATTCCCTCCACTGCATCCCCGCCATCATGGCGGCGGGCTGCCTTCTGTCAGAATGCTTCTTCGCACTCTGATTGGCTGTTTGTCAGCCAATCAGACTGCAAATAAAGTCTAACAAACAGATAGACAGACAGACTTAGGCTTTTATAATATTAGAATGATGGTTATAATAATAAAGCTATGGTTATAATGTGTTTAGAAAAATAAGTGTACATTACAAATATATATGTATATATGAGAACATATAATTAGTGTTAATGAGACATCACTAAATGATGAACTGTCTTTTCCATTATTTTTCCTATGGTATTTCATTTGGAATTTCTTGGCACAGGGCTAGCAGGTGGATATTTTCACATGAACTTAGATGTCAATAAAGAATTCAGATGGACTTTAACAAAGAACTCAAAGTGCATATAATACTATTGGAAAAGGTTTTCTCTAATTACCAGGGCAACTTTTAAAAGGTAATGCTGACAGAAACCACTTAAACCAAAAATTATTGTCTTCAAATTCCTTTTTCTCCCCCTTTATGTTTTCCTGAACAGAGCAGGTTGCTGAGGGGCAGTAAGGAGGGAATTACTATCATTGACCCTGGGTCCAACATACACTGTGCTTTACTTTTTTCACATAAATAGTTCTATTGACTTGAGAGGAAATACTCACATAAGTACTTGCGAGAGAATGCCCATGGAAAGACACTGCATCCTAAGTTATATTTCATTTTGCCACTTTATCCTTCTCCAAACCACTCTTTAAACATTCTCCTCTGCTCTAATGCCTAACAACTCCTGCCAGCTGACAATGCTTAGGCAAATACTGAACACTGAATTAAAATTACTGTCTACCAGATGCTTGTTTCAGATTTTTCTTATGAGTTCTACCTTTTCCATTCCAAATGTTTCCTCTTGTCATATACCAAAGAGTTAAATGGAAATAAAGTACAAATTTTCTATTTAACTTTAGCAAAACGATTAGCAAAATGTAGTCCATATTTCCAAGCAGGGTTCTAACAACTATCACAAACGTAATCTATAATAACAAAAACAAGCAGCGCATTTTGTTTGGAAAGTGTGCCCTCCTGGGAATTTTTTGACCTCTGAACCCAGCCAAATAAAACTCTCCACATTTCTAGGAGGTAAGCAAAAAGACATGCAATGACTAATGCATACTTTACCCTTTATTCGGAGAAAAAGAACAAACAAACAAGTCATTCAGCTGATTTAACTGCATACGAGTAAGTCTCCTCCACTACTGACATTTTTACTGAGTTTTAGTCTGAAACAAAAGGTTTATAGAGTTGGCTTTTGAAAATAACTGATAATTAAAGAGTGACAAATCAAGTGCTACATTAGGTTAAAAGTCTATTAAAATAATCTACCATTCCAAAATGTTTGTAGAACTAAAATATATGTCATGAATAAAAAGCAAAAAGAAGTCTCCAGTTAAGGCAATTTTAGTGCCCATGCCATAAGCCTACATGTAATAAACTCTGAGGAATTGTGCATTGCAGCAGAACCACCCAGCTGCACACACATTTGATACACAATGAATCAAATTCTGGACACAAAACCTTAAATCAAAATTTAACATTTTCTGTAAAGATATTTGTAAGGTAAATGTATCAAATATGATTTAATGGAAAAAGCTTTAGGTAAGATCTGAGGCTTTGCTTTTGAATGCGATTCAAACAAATTTGGATGAAGCTGGAGACACCTACACACTCCTAACTACACTTATGCATTCTAGTCAACTTCCTTACCAAGTCCTCTTACTTTACATCTGTGTCTGTTTATCCCAGCTTAGCCTCACCTACATGTTGTTTATCTCTATTAAGGTCCATATAACAGCAGTATAACAAATGCTTGTAACATTCATTGTTTTTCATAAAGCCCCAGATTCTGGTATAAGCTTATTAAACAAGGTTTTTTTAATCTTCATTTTAAGTAAGCTTGTTTCCAGAGCTGTAGACAGAAGTTAGAAAATGTTAAATGTATATGCTCAAATCCAAGAATTCAAAGAGAAAGGACATCAAATTTATTTAAATGACTTTAAAGTCAAATCTCATGGATTTTTGGGACCCAATTCCCGACTTTTTTTTCCAGTGCTTGGAATTAAAAATAATGTTCTAAGTAATAACGAATTCTATTATCCTCCCATCACCACCACCTCCACCACCCTTCCCCCCGCCCCCAGTACAATTCCTCTTCCCTCAGGGCATTTGGTGCACTGGATGATATCTATAACATTTCTGGAGGTGCAGCGATAAGTTCCAGGAATGGCGATGATTCTGTTGTGGGATGTAGTTATAGTGGGGGTGGTGGAGATATGTTGGCAGGTTTTGCATTCCTTGTCCTGGCATAGTCTAGATCCATTTGTCGATGTCGTTTGGGTCATAGGGAACCTACCCAGCTCCTCAAAGGGAACCTACCCAGCACCTTCCATAGATGAGGCTATGAACTTCACTTCCTAAATCTACTGGATACAAAAAATCATGGATTCAATACAGACATTGGTTTTATGACACATTACAACCTGCCTGATATCTGATTCACCAGGTACCTGCATGACAGTCTCTTTTCTACCTTGTACTCTATTACTGCACTGCCTCTCTTTAGTCTTTTTTCCCCCTGCTCTCTTCTCCCTCCCCCTTCCCCTTCCCCTTCCCTCCCTCTCCCTCTGCTTCACCTTTTGTCTTTTTAATTCTACCTATTTACATTTTCACTGACATCCTGCCACCCTCTTAGCTTCTTTCATTTCTGGGAATCTCAGAACATCAGAGACTCCCCATGCCTGACGAAGGGTGACTGCGCTCAAAAGCTTGCCAAATTTTTTTTCCAAATACTTAGTTGGTCTAACAAAAGATATCACATCTACTCAAAGAACCTTGCCTGCCTATGTCCTTAGACTGACACAGCGACAACCAAAAACCCTGAAAATTAAGTGCATTTTCTGAAGTTTATCTATGTTGTGCCTGGTTCATATGATCAGAGACACAATGAGAAATGTCTTGCATTCAGAAGCTTGTCTAACTTCATCCCAACTACAGAGTTGGTCCAAAAAAATATATATTATCTTAATAAATCCTGCACACACACAATTTCTGGACTATCATGGTTACAACATCACTCTTACACTATCTAAAAATTACAATATTTTAACCTCTGCTGATTCAAAAAACATTGAGAGAAGGCTGAAGCATGGCTGAGTGGTTATTTAAAAGATTTCTACCTTGCTTTCTAAGGAATTTAATATAAAACTTAAATAACTGGGTTGAAAAAAGAGATTCCATAAAAATTCCTTTAACATTAGCCATTCAACATTTGATGCCTAACAGTCCATATCCTAAAAATTAGTTTATTCAAAGAAGTTTTCAGCAGAAGTATATTTGCATCCTCATTTTCAATATGGCTATGTTTTAAATACTACTCTATGCTTATAACTTTTCACTCAAAGATCTCAAATATGTTTACAATTACTTCTCTGTAAGCTGGATAAATATTACATCCCCATTTATAGATTAACAAAATAGGGTCCATGCAGGCTAAACAACATGTAGTCAGTAGCAGAAACATTAACAAAATCCATAGCTTCTACCATACTGTTCTGTGCCCAATTTACTACAGTACATTTATACGAGTTCTCAGAGTTTACTTTTGTTTTGCACTGAAAAGGACCTGAGAGCCATTTTTTGGAGATAGTGCAAATACCATGCTCCAAAACGCAGAAGATAGAAAGATCATCTTTACTGGACAGAAGACACTAGCAAAATGAATATGTAATACAATATGCATATACATGGTTAAAAGTATATAAGTATGTGTATGTATTTTATACATATTTATAAAATGCCAGCACTCTTTCCTGCCTAGGCAGGGGGTCAGACTCGATGATCTGTTGAGGTCTCTTCTGACCCTAGCATCTATGAATCTATAAATCTATTTATTATTATAAATGTATTTATAATAAATTTCATATGTAGATATAGAATCACATATTCCTTATGCTAGTTTCCTCCGCCTCATAAACAAAAGGGGGAAAAATCCAAAATAAGACAGGCATCTACTATAAGATGGCTAGGATAGGCAACACTAAAAAGGAAACTTTTTATTTTGTTAATGCTGGATGTCCTCATTTACTCTTATACCTTCATTCAGATTTTGCTCTTCAAAGTAAATGAATATTTTACAAATGTGAATCATCAAAAAATGATGCTGCGACTTCCCAAATGTTAACAGGAAACTAAAGAGCTGTATAAATTACTAAAATACAATATAAGTTTAAGTCAAAGCTGCATATTTAGGACATATTTCTTTATTATCCACAAAATGCTGTATATTGTAAGGCTAATAGTCACCGGACTTAAAAGCTACATGCCTTAATTAGCAGCAGAGTAGGCATTCCAGGTGACTTATGATTCCTACTCAAGCAGCTTTTCTTCTACTGAAGACCCACAGCTTGGGTTCTTCCTGTTGATGTTAACCAAGCCCATAAACTTGAGTAAAAATGACATGGAAAGAGAACTCGTGCTGGCCTTCTTGTATTGATGAATGCTTACACACACGAGCAGTCACAGTACCCTCAGCAGAACTACTCGAGTAAGGACTTGGCAATGTAGATATAAGCTGCACCTTCTAACCTCCCTCTTTCAAGTGCTCTATTAGACTATATTACTCATTCCTCTAAATCAGTGTTCTCTGCCTTTTCAGATGCAAGGCACCCCTCATTAGACTCAATGTACCCCTCAGAAAATCCCAGCTCTTAATTTTCACTGTTTTTTAACTTCCTGAAGAATAATAGAGCAGAATAATTCTTCTGCTACAAAGATCTCAGAAAGACTACTACAAGTCTCAATATTTTTAGCACTACAAGTTCTTATTTGAAATCTCTGGGTCTATCTTATGACTCATGTTTGTACACCTACCAGTGACAACACTGTACAGCACCCTTTAGCACCCTTGAGAGAATTTCAGGGCACTCCAGTGTACTGGGGCACTCTGGCTGAGAATCACTGCTTTAAAGTGTGAAAACCTGTATCATGAAATCTGTTTTCATAAAAAAATACTTAGCAATGTTTAGGTTCAAGGGCAGAAGGGGCTTACTGCCACTTGCTAGCTTGTTAAAGTCCAAGTGGTTTACAACCCATTTACCGTATTTTTCGGACCATAAGACGCACTTTTTTCCCCCCAAAAGTGGGGGGAAAACGAGGGTGCGTCTTATGGTCCGAAGGTGTGTGTCCCAGGGAGACGGGGCGGAGCTTGCCCGCGGAGGCGGCAGAGCCCGAGCGGGACATCCGCCGCTTGTTTACACCGGAAGCTGGCGCCCGTACCGGTGGCCGGGAGCCAGCAATAAAAATGGCCGGCCAGAACAGACGGGGCAGGAGTCCGAAGGAGGGACTCGCTGCCGCGGAGACTGAGGCTCCAGGAGGGGTGCGTCTTATGGTCAGGTGCATCTTATGGTCCGAAAAATACGGTAATTTGCAGCAGAGAAACAGAGTTTGTTGAGCTTTTAACTATTTTACTACACTGAAAAGAAGGCAAAGCCAATGGAAACAATTAAAAAGGCTGGTGGTGGAGGGCAAGAGACAGGTGCAATGTAGTCAAATGAAGAGAAAAGGAGTAATGTTTTGAACGATGTTTTCAGTGCTTTCATCATTTCCTTCACAATGTTTTGAGTAAATACAGAAGTACAAGGTGGAAACAAGAGAAAACAATGCAAAATAGGCTGAATTGGGAATGAATAAAGCCCTAGAGAGGGGTTTAGCTTTAGAGATTAAACAGAAAGTATAGATTTTAGAATAGCTGTGCAGGAGAAACTAAATATTTGACAAAAGCCTATATATAAAAGTTGGTTGATCATACATCCCATTTTCACTGGGACAATCCCTTTTTAAACATCTATCCTAGGCATCCCACTAATTTGTTGAAGTGAATGTTTTTATCCTGTTTTCAGAAACCTCCACAACCGAATGCAGTGGTGGCAGTCTCCACTGATAGACATGATACAAAGTAGACAGTCTTCCAGCATCCCACAGCGCTTAGCTGAGTGTTCTAGAGAGCATGGGGTGGGGAGCAGAGGCCAGAGACAGGAGCCCAGAGACAGTGGAGCATGCCCAAGAGCAGGGCAGAAAAAGTGTGTGCAGGATACCAAGGACCTTTGAAAATGAAGCACTTAGGTAACCCCCCTGCCAAAAATAACATTTTTCAGGCTATCCCATTTTAAAACTTGGGAAATAGGGTTACCCTATATAAAAGGAAAGGGAGGGAGGGAGAGAGGGAGAGAGAACTACCACCAAACAATAATAAGTTTGAATAACAGGGAAGAAGAGAAAAATTCATCTGAAAAAAAATATTTACCAAATTGTTCACTCCTTATTCAAGCAAGACTCCAATTTAAGACAGACTTGGTGAAATGTGTTTGTGCTCTTTAATTTTCTTGCAACACAAAGAGACTTCAATAACTAATTCAACTGATCTATTAATAACTGTCCTCTAACCTATACCCATTCCTCATAATATAGCCACCAGTCCATCCAATCTGTTATGATCCTGTAGGGGCTAGAAATACAAACTGACAAAAGATTCCTTAATCAGTTTGAGGGCAAAATTCTTTCCCAATAATTTAGGCACCTAACTATAATTGATTTTAACTTACCTGAATCCCTGAAAAACTGTTAATACTAAAAGTTGGGTGGGTCCTCTGCCTCTTCCTTTTCATTGCTTCTTTGCAACTCAGTTTTAAAGCTAAGGTGAATGGGTCTTCAGAACTTAAGCAGGATCCACAGGATTCTACTTGCATGCCTTAGAGATAGAATAGTGCTCTTTTGAAAAATTACTTGGAAAATACATTGAAAAATCAATGTATTTATTGTAGCTTATTACTGTGACAATTTTTCTAACAAAGATAAATGGAGAGCCAAGAGTTTAGTTTGACTGAGTTACACCAAAAGTACTGAACCCTTTCCTTGATTACCAATCCTTATGTTTTATTCTTGGGTGATTTTCTAATTCTTCAGGCTACAGTCTCTACACTGAATTTTTCATCCTCTGTCCTAACCTGACAGTTAAACCCATTCTCACTTTCCTCATATTCCACTCCTTCCAAGAAGTAGAACTGAATTTGGGAAAAGACAAGTGCTAATTAGCTGCTTTGGTGCATCTTTGGTCAATAAAAATCAGAGTACTTAGTCTCACCCACGTACCCACCCACTAGGTGTACTGCATTTTATTTTCCTTTTGCCTACTCCCATCCCTGTTTCAATCTTGATCAATTTTTTAAAAGTCTTTAAAGAATACGAATTAAGTCAAATTAAGAGAAAGGCACTCCCAAAAATAATTAAGCTGGCATAAGAATAAAGAAATGCTTCAGAGTGAAATAAAGTGATGAGAAACATTTCCAAGTAAAAAGACTGTTAGTCATGAAAAGGCATCCTGGATCCAGCTGGACACACTGCAAAAGAGATGAATAAAGTATGCTTATCTGTGACAGCCAAACTGTGTTACTATAAGCTAATTTAAAGCAGTTGTCAAAGATTTCAGAAACAGTCACAGCATAAGTCATATATTCTGCAAATATAACTAGAAGTGTCTGGAAGCAGATCTCTCTACAAACCAGTGGTAATTTAACAAGCATTGTTCCAAATCCACAAGGGGAAATTGGGGGGGAGAAGCAGGGGGGTTGGATTTACTTTGAAAGTACTATCAAATACAGTTCTCAGAAGGAAAGAACACTTAGACTTATTGAATATAACTTGAGGCTATGGGCCAGATACAAATCTCTCACATAAGCTCCTCTACTTAGACATTGCAACACCCAAAAATGAATGTCTTATGCCAGGAGAGTGAGCCTAAATCAACAGGGTTAGTGTGTAAAATCCCCATGCAGTCAACAGAGAAATTTACATGACTCCAGAACACTATGTAGGAACCAAGGGGAAGCAGCTACCATATTTACTAGGCCTGTGCGAAGCAGCTAGTATTCACTTTGGATTCGGATTTGGCCGATTCGGGGGACAGTGATTTGATTTGGTGATTTGAATCACTGTCCTAAATCAATTCGGTCAAATCTGATTTGGAAATTCAGCCACTGCCAAATCAGCTAACTCTCCAAATCAAACAGGCCCCATCTCCCGCCTGCTCTCCCAGCCCCATCAATGGCTGCCCCACTTGGCCCCAGCATCCTGGCACTTAAAAACAAAAAACAAAAAAAAGCCCCACACTCACCGGCTCTTGCCAGGCAGAGGGGGGAATCCCCGCTGCCCTCCAATGCCCCACACTGCACGTGGGGGTGCTTTGCCATGAGCCCTCTTTCTCCACCCGCTCTCCCAGATCCATCAATGGCTGCCCTGCCTGGTCCTAGTTGACCAGCACCTAAAAAAAAAAAAAAAAAAAAAAAAATGCTATACACTCACTGGCAACTTCCAGGTGGGAGGGGCAATCCCAGCTGCCCCCCACTGCCCTGTGCTGCATGGTGGGGGCTCTGCCATGAGCCCCTAGAAACCCCAACAGCTGCTGCAACATCTGGTGAGTGTGGGGCTTTTCTTTTTTTTTAAAACGCTGGGGCTGGGCAGAGCAGCCCTGGCTGGGAGAGCAGGCAGGAGATGGGGATTCGTGGCAGAGGCCCCCCATGCAGCGCAGGGTTGTGGGGGGCAGCAGAGATCACCCTGCTGCCTGGAAGAAGCCTGAGATTGCAGGGTTTTGTTGTTTTCTTTGAAGCGCTGGGATACTGGGGTTGGGCGGGGCAGCCATTGATGGGGCTGGAAGAATGGGCAGGGGTTGGGGTCTGGTAGGGGTCCCCCCATGATCCCCTCCTCCTCCTGCCCCCACCCCACCCCCTACTTACCAGCACAGAGTACAGGTCCAGCTGCAGGGATTGCCTGAACTGCCAAATCTCTTCTGAATCTTTTTCCGAACAGATTCAGAGGCTTCAGATTGATTCAGAACTTTTTACTGGTCTCCCAATTTGATCCCGATTCAGAGATTCAGCCGCTGAATCAGGCTGAATCTCCCCTGAATCGAATCAGCACCTGAAGCTTCGTGCAGCCCTAGTATTTAACCTAATCCAAGACAACTTAGAATCCAAGACAACCCTTCTATAATTGGATTCTATATATAGAAAATCTATACATGTTATAATTTTCCATGTACAAATTCTAACTATTGGAGGGTCATCTTAAATTCATCACCTCTCTCTGCTACAGTAAACAGCAACAGGAAAAACAGCAGCAGCCTAGGAAGCAGATGGTGGCAGGGTGGGGGGGAGGTAGGCAGCCTGACCTCTACCCCTTGCCCTGCCATTACTTGTTCCCCCTGTGCCTACCTTCCATACCTGTGCCCCCTCCATGACAGTGCAGCTGCTGCCACTGGCACTGTGTGGCCAAGCTGAGTTGACCCAGGCTGAGACAGAGCTACTCTGTTCTACATGTCTCCAGATGCAATGGGACTGGACTCACATTGGACAGTAGCACTGGGGGATGGGATGAGTACTGCTTGGGCTCAGGACCAGCATTAGAGCCACAGCAGCTTCCTCCCCCCCAGTTATGAGAACAATTTGGATTTAAATTTCTTAAATGACTTCCACTATTTTAAAGCAAAAACAGATGATTTAGAAACTGCAGCTATATATTCCTTCCATATTCATATCATTCCATATATCATTTATACAGTATTCCATTTGTTCTGGTACAATGGGTGAAATTCAGGTCCCACTGAAGTCAATGGAGGTTTTAAACACCGATTTCAATGAAGATAGGCCTTCATACCCTTTGTCTAGATCTTCTCCAGTAGGAATTGCATCCACATTAGAATTTAGACTTGTGTGCTGTGCAGAATTAAATCACATCAGGAATGGTTATTTCAGGCTAACATATACTGTTTATAAACTTATTGCTCTGCAAAAAAACCCAAAAAACAATCAATTAAAAGCTTCCTTGCTCACCAAATGGCTTGTGGAAACTTGGGAAACTGGTAACAAAATCCAAGGTAATTCAATGGAAATTCTGTCAGTGACAGCAGAGCTAAGTTTTTACCACAAGTCTCTAATATAGTAGATCCAAGTCCCATCTGCTTAACTACATGGACTCTTAATAAGAATCGGAAAAATTTAGGTTCTTCAGCTTCTGGGTTCTAAAAATGAGCATGTTCCTACATGCTTAACTCTCCACTTCAGTTTCCTATATCTTGTCTGGTCTACAGAGGATAAGAGCTTACTACTGGTGCCAAATGGAGTTAATAGCTGCCTTATCCACAGTGCACTGGATAAAGCAGGATATCCAAGGGGAAAAAAAAATCATAGAAATATAAGACTGGAATAGATGTTTAGAGTTCATAGATGTTTAGCATTCGTCTTGTTAAACCATGCACTCTGAGCCAGCATACTTGTCCCTAGAATATCCCCAACAGATGTTAATATAACCTGTTCTTAAAAAAAAAAAACTTCCAAAAGCAAATGCCACTGCTTGTCTAGGCAAGTGCCAGTGCTAAACCAGCCTGATAATTATAATATTTTCCCTAAAATCTACCCTAAGGTATTTTTCTTACTGCAATTTAAGAAAAAAACATTCTTTTCCTGGCCCTAGGGGACCTGAAGAACTACTAATCACAATCCCTTTTACAGGCAAACTTTTACATAGTGGAAGTTCTGTTATGCCCCCTCCATCTCTCTCAAGCCTTTTCTTTTCTAGACTAAACAAACTGAATTCCTTCAGTTTTTCTTCCGAGGTCATGTTATCTAATACGTACATCATTTTTGTGGCTGACCTCTGGACTCTCTCCAATCTGTCTACTTCTTTCATGTAGAGTACTGTGTCCATTTTTGGATACTATTTCAGTTGAGACTTCACCAGATCTGAGTAGAGCAGAAAAATTACCTGCCCAGACTTGCACATAAAAAAATCCTGTCACTACATACAAGAATATTTGCACTTTTTTCAATGGCATGACACTGTTGACTCATATTTAATTTATAGTCTGCTATAATTCCCTGATCCTTTTTTGAAGTATTGCTGCCTATCTAATTAATTCCCATCTTTAACTGTACTTATGACGTCTCCTTCCTTAGTGTAGAAATTTGCACTTTTCTTCACTGATTTCAGAACATTTGTATAATTTATCAAGATAATTTTGAATTCCAATCCTGTCCTCCACAGTGCTTCCAGTCTCTCCCAATTTGGTTTGGCAGATTTTAAAAGTGTACTATATATTCAATCACACAAGTCACTAGCAAATATACTAACAACTAATGAACCCAAAACAGATTGTTTCGGGGTCACACAGGGGTAGGTGCAGCAAAAAAAGGGAGAGAGACCTGAAAAATGAGTAGACAAACTGGAAACTGCTGAGGAGACTGGCCAGTAAAAGGTAAATTTTAATGGAGTATTCCAATGAGGTGATAGGTATGTGTGGTGAACTGGTGAAAGCTGCATAAAAGCAGCACTAAAGAATGAATGAAGTATCTGTGATAAAATTAACCCTCACCCATTCTCATGAAACTGTAACTGTTGTTCTCATGGAGTAACTTGTTGCCCTGCAATTCAACGTTGTTGGCATCATGGGGTAGCTTGTTACCCCACCCACATGAACAAAATGGAACCAGTGGCAACAGTATAAATATACCAAAAACTATTTATTAAACATACAGATTGTTTGAAAGAGTATTTATGATGACTTGTACCCCAAATATTATTTAACTAGAACTATGAACAAAATTTAAACTTTTTTTAGAGTTTGAAAGCACAAATGAAAAATTTGCTAAGTCTGCAGTTTGTACTCTCTTCAAACTAACAAGTACTTCCAAAAACATTTCCTAACTGTTTTAACTAAATATTGCATTCCTCACGAAGCCACAGTAGTATACTGTGGTGCACACAAGCAAATCACTTACAATCCTTGCATTATTTCCAGGCTTTGCACTCATCTTTCCTTGGACAAAAAACACAATATCCACTCATGCTTGCAGAAGGTTCTACTGGGGTGCATTGTGGCAATTTGTAATTTACAGCAGTCATACCAGACTTGATGGGACTTAGACAGATTATGTCTATCCATTGTTCTTCGTTTTATTTGTCTGTCAATCAACTGTTCTCCAAGCTCCTGCAAAAAAAAATACTGTCTTCTTAAATGTGATCTTTGCTTCCAGTTTGCATTGTGGCCTAGCCAAATGATAAGGCTGGCAATGGCAGCCACATCCAGCATACTGAAAAATAGTGTTATTGGTCACCTATTGATTTTCCATCTGCAGGTGGTCATACGGACTTAAGTGGCCAAGGTTAACCGCCCCAACCTTGTTTTTATTGTAGTCATGGATGATGTCCAGCTTTCTTTGCTCTCCACCCACTGACATGTCATAGTGCATGCTCAACAGCAACATCACAACTTTGGACTTCTTTGGAACATAGAAAATTAGGGATAGTTCCCTCCCCATCAAAAGCAAAAATAGATTAAAAGTTTTCCCTTCTTTGATTTGCTTGCATTTCGTTTGGGACATTGGCCTTGTTTTTCCAAATTGTACCTGCATAGGTCAAGTCCTGCTGTAGCAGTCTTTCTGCCAGGTCAGTACTTGTGAAGAAATTGTCACCCACAATATTCCTTCCTGTCACGTACACCAGGGATGAACCCATTTTTTAACAACCCAGGTACCAAAATTACCTTGGCATGGAGCTTTTGGTTGCTTGCCCAGGTAGATGTCTCCAGACAAGGGGAATAGTTTCATAGTTTCATAGTTTCTAGGGTCCAAAGGGACCTGAGTAGATCATCTAGTCTGACCCCCTGCCATGGCAGGAAAGAGTACTGGGGTCAAACAACCCCAGCAAGGTGTACATCTAGCCTCCTCTTAAAGACCCCCAGGGTAGGAGCCAGCACCACTTCTCTTCGAAGTTGGTTCCAGATCCTAGCCGCCCTGACCGTGAAGTAGCGCCTCCTGATATCTAGCCTAAATCTACCGTATGCCAGCTTGTGACCGTTATTCCTGGTCACTCCTGATAGTGCACAGGCGAACAGGGACTTCCCCAGTACCTGATGATCCCCCCTGACTAGTTTATTAACAGGCCACTAGATCCCCCCTCAGCCTTCTTTTGGAGGCTGAACAGGTTCAGGTCCCGTAGCCTCTCCTCATAAGGCCTGCCCTGCTGCCCCCTGATCATACGAGTGGCCTTCCTCTGGACCCTCTCCATGTTGTTCACACCCCTCTTGAAGTGCAGCACCCAGAACTGGATGCAGTACTCCAACTGCGGCCTGACCAGTGCTGCGTAGAGGGGGAGGATCACCTCCTTGGATCTGCTTGAGATGCATCTGTGGATGCATGACAAGGTACAGTTGGCCTTCCTGACTGCATCCCCACACTGTTGGCCCATGTTCATCTTGGCGTCAATGATGACTTCGAGATCCTTTT
>NW_017728947.1:57537748-57572004 GCF_001723895.1 Crocodylus porosus | reverse complement strand
TCACTGATGAAGATGTTGAACAGTGCGGGCCCGAGGACTGAGCCCTGCGGAACCCCACTGCCCACATCCCTCCAGGCCGAAAATGACCCATCCACTACCACTCTCTGGGTGCACCCCTCCAGCCAGTTGGAGACCCAATTGACTGTGTGGGTGTTGACACCACAGTCCCCCAGTTTCTTAATGAGAACGGGGTGAGAGACAGTGTCAAAGGCCTTCGAAAGTCTAGGAAGACTATGTCCACTGCTACCCCTGCATCTAATGATTTGGTGTTCTGATCATAGAAGGCCACCAGGTTGGTCTGACAGGACCTGCCACTGATGAACCCATGTTGGTTGCCCCTAAGCATAATCTCCCCTGCTGGCCCCTCATGGATACGTGCCAGAATAATTTTCTCAAAAAGCTTGCCCAGGATCGAGTTAAGACTAACTGGCCTATAGTTTCCTGGGTCCTCCTTCTCCCCTTTTTGAAAATGGGAACCACACTGGCCCTCTTCCAGTCCTCTGGCACCATGCCAGAGCACCACGAGTGCTCATAAAGCCGTGCCAGGGGTCCTGCAATGACCTCAGCCAATTCCTTTAGTACTCTAGGATGGAGATCGTCCGGATACATCCATTCCCTCCAGAAGTTCCCTAACTAGTTCCTCACTAACCCTTGGCCTAGGTGTGCCTCCCCTGGGGCCTAAGGGGGGTTCAGCAGGGGGGGTGACTGCTTTGGTCCATGCTTAGCAAAATGGAGGCAAAGAAATCATTAAATATGTTGGCTTTGTCATCTGGTGTGACGACCAAATTTCCTAACGTGTCCTGCAGGGGCCCCACATTACCCAGAACCTTCTTTTTACCCCTATGTATTTAAAAAAGGACTTCTTGTTGTCCTTAATCACAGCACCACCAAATTTTCAAGCCATATTTGACAGGTTTGCTGGGCATATTCTGCTGGAAGGGGCAGTGACCCCTGAATGCAATGAGCTGCTCATCAACCATCAGATGTATTCCTGGAATATACCATTTCCTGAGCTGCTCCACAGATTGTGTCCAAATATCTCTTAAGGCAGAAAGCTTGTCCACAGCTCTCCTTTCCTCATGTGTCAGTTTGTTGTCAAATCTCAGGTAGCTGGTGATTTGACAGAATCATTTTAAATTCACTGTGCCATGGAAACAAGGACACCCACTGCATTGCTCCCACAATTCCTCCAGTGTCTTGTGACCACCATGGTATAGCCCACTCAGTATCAGGAGGCCAATGTAGGCTTTCAGGTCTGTTTCATCCAGCTTTTCCACTCCTTTCTATTTTCAGGATGGCTACCATTCCACTCCCTGAATCTTCTTTCTGTGTCTCTGTTTGTTTCCCTTATAATAACAGTCATCAGGATATCTTATGAGAGAAACAGGTGGAACGTTTCCATCACGGTGTCTTTATTACTTCTCTTGCTAGCCCAGCAATTTCATGGACTATGTCTTTGGCTGTTCTCCGATGATGTATTAGCCATGGACTTTTTTTCCCCCACACTCTGCCATTCTTTCCTCTAAAGGTGTCATCATCTGTAATGTTTTCTGGGGGTGGTGGCAGTGGTTCTGCTCCACGTCCTGCTGTAGCTCTCCTCAGTCTTCCATGGTGGCCTCAGGCTGGTCCCCTTCCCTTTCCCACTGGAAGTGTTGGCATCACTTCTGCTTGTGGCACCAACTCCTGCTTATCTGAGCTAGATGAAGGTTCCATAGACATGTGGTCTTCTTGCTCTGAACAATCTCCCGTGTCTGGAACAAAGTCAGCATCCTCACTACCTTGGGATAAAATTTCATCAGTGGATGTATTGCTGTCATCCCCGGTTACCTGTGCAAGACAGGCTTCAGCGCTGAATACATGCTGCCATCCCATCCTGGACTACAGAAAAAAAAGAAAAAAGTGATTGCTGCTGAATGCATATAAATAACAATCAAGGACAAACCTGTCCACCTATGCTGTCACAGAAGCAATTCCACCTTGCCCTATGGCAGCATAGATAGAACCCTCTCCTCTTGGGCACAGAAGCCAGAGACCAGCATCCACCCTTTGCAGGCAAGCTAAATATAGGTGGATGCTGTCTGGAAATCACACATGCAGAGACTTACTGAGAGCACGTAAAAGGGGGATGGGGGGGGTGTCAAGTCCTTACCATTGAAGGGGATTCCATAGTGTATTCTGTATTGCAGTATGATGATGTTCTATTTATTTTGTCCCTTTGCTCCTTGTCCTCACTTCCAACAAAGGCAGGGCAAACTAGCTTGTATGTTATGAAAAGAGCAGGTGAAGCAGAGTTTTGGCATGAAAAAAGAAAGGAGAGGTGAATTTGGCAAAGGGCAGGGTGTTTTGATGACCTTGCAGCCTGCAAACAAAGTGGTTAGCAAAAGGGATTACCACATCTTCTGCAAAAGCAGTGGAGGATGGCTATCCATTAGTTACCATGGATACCTGAAGTAGACATGAATGCTGTGTGAATGAATGCTGACCTTTCAGCTGCATCTACCCAAAGAGGCCAAACAGGTCTAAGCTTGTCATTAATACAGAAATTGCAGAGGTAACAACTTACTTACAACATGGGCTTGGGGTAAGTTGTTACCCCATATGGAAAAACACATTCACGCCTGGGGTAACACATTACCCTGGGCAGTTTTTCATCCACAGAGAGCAAACCATTCATGTAAGCTGGCTGTTCTTTGGCGATATTTTGCACTGGGGTGCTAGTGACAATGTCCTAAAAAGAAAAAGTTTTAGATTTAATTAACTTTAAGATACTACAGAAAATATGTGTCCGGGGTAGGAAATTACCCCATGGGAATGTATGAAGGTTAAATGAAAAGGGTATCAAAGCTGAAATCACTTAATAAGCAAAACAGCAAACCAAGTCAGAAATGAAAGGAGCAGCTGTATGACGTGAAGTTGGGAAAGCAAGAAAATGAAATTTGAATGTAAATGCTCATTACAATGAGAAGCCAGTGGAATGGCTAGCTGGACAGGCACAGCATGACTGAAATAATAGACAAGGAAGGATTTGGCAGTGTAAATTTGGACAAACCAAAAAGGGCAACGGTTAGTATTGAAAGATCAAGAGGAACTTGTTACAGTAGTGAAAAAAGAGATGATGAAGTTATGGCCAAAATTATTTGGTTATCAAGGCAGAGAGGATGAATTTTAGAAATATTATGGAAGAAAAAAAAAAGAGACTTCCAAAACCCAGATGCAGGGAGAGAAGGAGAGAGAGAAAAAATGCTTTCTTGGTCTTTTTGCTCTTTACAATATACCCTGCAAAATCAAAATCAGCTTTTCTATCACATCTTCTGAAGGATTTCTTCTGGTACAAAGGGAACTCAGACCAGAAACAGACAACACCTTTTGTCATCTCTGTGTCACCATAAAATTTTTTACAGTAGCACATAGCAACAGCAAATAGATGTCCATACCTTTTGTTGTGCCACAATGTGGCCACAACAAAAAGGTATAAACTGTGGCAGGCCAGGTTCTTTGGGTAAATGTGGTATCTTTTATTAGACCAACTAAATAGTTGGAAGAATTGTTCTTAGCAAGCTTTTGGACACAAATACCTCTTTTCAGGCACTGGAGAGAATATGCTATCACCTGGGTAAATTAGAAGCCAATATGCAAAAATGCAGATCTGTGAAAATGCAGATGTGTTGTAGACAATAGGTGGGGGGGAGCAAAGGAAGAGAGATGTTGATCTGGTGAAAGAATGCAGCTAGTAAACTGTAGAGAGTTTACCTGGGGTTACTGAATGGCAGGCAGGTTATAATGTGCCATAAATCCAATATCTATATTTAGTCCATGATTTTTTATATCCAGTAGATCTATGAAGTGAAGTTCATGGGCTTGTCTATGAAAGGTGTTTTGTAAATTCCCTTTGAGACTAAAACTGAGAGATTAGAGAGAGAATGGTTCTTTTGTGAGAAGTGTGCACCCACCAATAATTGGATATTTTTGTCTTCGATAGATTTTCAGTGTGCATTCATTCTGGTGCACAGTTGTTTGGTTTCTCCTACCTATTTACTATCAGGGTATCTGGATGATATATATTACATTTCTGGAGCTGCAGGTGTAATATCCAGGAATGGTGATTGTTCTAGTCTGGGGTGGAGTTATTGTAGGAGTGATGGAGATGTGTTGGCAGGTTTTATATTTCTTATCTTGACATGGTCTGGATCCATTCGATGTGTGCCATAGGCAGTTTGCTTCTGGTAATGAGGTTAGTGAGGTTTGATGCTTGTTTAAAAGCTATGATGGTTGGTTCTGGACAGATGTCTTTGAGAACTGGATCTTCTAGTATGGGTTGAAATTGTTTGAGGATTTTCCATATAGGTTCCAGGAAAGGATGGTATGTCATAATTAATGGTGTACAATTTGTGGGGATTTTCTTTTTGTACAGCAGCAATTCTTCATGTGGTATACAGATGGCTCTTTCAAAAGTGTGATCTATCACTCTGGAGGGGTGTCCTTGTTGGATGAAAGCCCTTTTGAGATTTGCAAGGTGGCAATCGCAGGTATTCTCCTCAGTGCAAATTAGGTGGTATTGGAGAGTTTGGCTGTAAATTACAGCTTTCTTTGTATGTTTAGGGTGATTACTAGTTCTGTGTAGATATGTATGGTGGTCTGTGGGTTTCTTGTATATGGTGGTTGTATTTTACCATTCTGGTTATTGATCATAGTGTCTAAAAAGGAGATGTTGGTGCTGGAGTATTCAAGCGATAATCTGATGGAGGGGTGATGATTACTGAATTTATGATGGAAATCAATTAGAGACAGCAGATTTTTGGTCCAAATGATGATATCATTCATATATCTTAGGTATAGCATGGATTTGTTGGTGCTGTTCTTGAAGAATTGTTCTTCTAGGCGGGCCATACAAAGGTTGGCATATTGTAGTGCCATTTTGATGCCCAAAAGTTTGCAAAGAACAATTTTTCCAACTATTTAGTTGGTGTAATAAAAGATACAGCATTTATCCAAAGAACCTTGTCTGCCTATGTCCTTAGACCCATACAGCAACAACCAACAACCCTAATAAAATGTGCCACTTTATTGCAGTGGATGTCTTTTTGCTTTATGATGGGAGAACACAGGCAGAAAAAGGTAGTTAACCAGGTTAGTCTGAAGGCAGTCAGAAGGCAGGGTAGACATACAGCTTCACAAACTAACTAAATAAGATATATGGAGAGAGTACAAGGGCACTAAAGTTCCCTTCAACAAATGCTGTGAAAGGATTTGCAGAAAGCAGAGTATAAGGAGAGAGAAATTAGAATACAAAAGGCAAGTGGGGAAGAGACAGAGAAATTGGGGGGGAGAGGGACAGTGCTGGAAGAGACAAACAAACATTAAACCAAAAGAAAAAAAAGAGGTCACAAAAACTAATCTAGGTAATGAAAATAGAAGGCACAGTCCTTGTTTAGACCATATTTAACGCAGTCCAGTTTGTGGATGATTTCTTGTTTCAGTTTCCCATTCAAACTGATCTTAAATTTTTTAGCCTGAGGTCAGCAATGGAGTTTTCAGGGAAGTTGAAGTGTTCTGCCACAGGCTTTTGTGTCTTATGAAGCTGATGTTGGATCTGTGTTAATTCATTATTACACACTGAGCTCACCCTGTCTATCTGATGTAGACAGCAGACAAGCATTTGAGGCTGGTGATGGCATATATGACATTGGTAGAGTTGCAGGTGAATGAACCTTAGATGTTGTACTCCTTGTTATTAAGTCCAGTGATGATGTGGTCTGTGTTGATGTGGAAACACATCAGGCATTTAGGTCTATTGCAAGGCCTGGTGCCTCGTGAGAACAGAAGTTAGCCTGTGTATTGTCTGAGAGACAGTGCTTGAAGTTGTGGGGCTGCCTGTGAGCCAGGACAGGTTTGTTCCTAAAGGCTACCTTGAGACAGTTATCCTTTCCCAGAAGGGATTAGAGGTCACTAATGATGTGTTCAAGCTGTTGTCCTTGTCTCGAGGTTGGTATTGCACCAGGTCAGAAAAAAAGTTTGCGTCTGCCTTTGCTAATTTCAGCGGTTACAGTGTTGGGGTTGTATGGTAATTGTAACTGAACAGGAATCCCAGAAGATCTGGTTGTAACATACAGCTTGGCTGTAGACAACAGATCTAGTGGTGTACTTAGGATGAAAGCTGATGGCATGAAGATAGATGTGGAGGTCAGTAGATTTCTGATACAATGTGGTGGCAATGTGGCCACTGCAAACTTTCACTGTGGTGTCTGGGAAATGAATCTCCTGCATGGAGTATTCTAGAGTTACACTGACAGGGGCTGGAAGTTGGTAAACATCTTGGCCAGAACTGCTGGCAGTCTCCTGCTGCCCAGTGCAGGCACTCCCAAGGCTTGAGGGGCCCAGTCCTGCATATCTCAAACCTCAGAAGTTCCTGCTCGTCTTTCCTCACCTACAGAGATGCTCCCTGAAATCTACTGGGGTGCCCTATTTCCAGGGTTCCCTATTGCCAGAGACTCGCCACAGAGATTGCCAGGAGAGCTTCTATAGAAGGGGAGGAACCCTGACTTTCCCCCTTTGCAGAAACACACTCCAGAAATCCTGGGGGTATGTCTGGAAGAGAGGAAATCCAGAACACTCCAGTGAGATCCTGGGGCTAAGAAATGAGGAAACCTGACTTTCACTCAGGAGTGAAGCCATATAAACAAATTCAAGATTTATATGAGCAGTATTTATTATCTAGGTACACATTAGCTAACGCAAAAATGTTTAAAAAGCTATCACCTCAATAAATGCATTAAAGACATTTCAAGTTCTTTTAAATATTTCAATTACAAGATACATTTCATGCAATTCACTCATAAGCTGAACATTTATTTGCATACAAACAAAAGGTATCCTACAAAATCTCACAAATAATTTCCTAAATGAGACTATCTAAAAAAAACCTACCCTATTTATTCTTCAGACCTGAAAGTCATTACACAACTTCTGTTGTCTATACCTAAGTTTTAGTTTCTAAATTTTTATAACCATACAAGAAATATAATAAAATGGTTAAAAAAGGATATTCTAGAATAGTGGACTCAGGTGCAGTTTTTGTGGTGAAGTTAACATAAAAAAACTCTGTAGATTTCAGAAAAATACTAATGATTGCAATTAGAGTATTTTAGTCCAGTAGTGTGCTTACCACTGCCTTCTTCAATTAGACTCATGGCATTAGCACTTTACTATTCATGTGATGAGCCATGTAGGTGATTAAATTACCACCAGATGGGGTTGTTGCTTCACACACTAAAAAGCCATTACTAATATGAGATTAAATATCAGCATTAGAAAGTTTCCATTTGCAGTCTCAAAACTAAATTATAAACTGGGATAGAAATAGAATGCTAGGAAGGAGTTAATCTAGAGACTGTAAAAATAAAAGTAAAATAAAAAATACAACTAATAATATTATATTTAAAAACTGCCACAACCTCAATGAAAACAATAGATTAATTACTTTAGTTCTTTGAGATGTTTTTCATCCCCACAAATAAATGAACTAGGATGCTTGGCTTTGCAGATACATATTTCAGGATGTCTATTTCACAAATAAACATGCCTCACCCAACCATCCCCACTCTGCAAGAACTAATCCCAGAAACAAGACAGGGAAGCCACCTCAAAGCACTCCCCACCACTACTCTCAAGCATACCACACACAGAGATCACAAGAGCAGTGGTGAGAGAGATGAACCCAGGACAGCTTCACTACCTCAGCTTCAAAACTAGTGCATATTGAGTAGGTTGCCAGAGTGGCATTCCTGGGGAGAGGCACACAGAAGTGACAAGGACATACCCTTAGGTGTATCTGTCCAAAGAGCATATGAGTTATAGCACACATGTGTGTAAGAATATTTCAAAACAGGGATATCATATTTTTATTTATAAGCATTAACACCATACTGTACGTTTTTATGAAGTATTAAAAAAGCACACCGGTATTTTTACTTTAGCTGCCACAACCTTCCTGTTATCTTATGATAAACTACATCCCCAAAAGACAAGAATGAGAAAGAACTTCTTCACCTATAAAGTTTGAGCATAGGGGTGAACCCCAACAGCTTTTACCAGCCTCTGAAGAATAATTAACTTTTCGATATCTTTTACTACTCTTTAACAGACATACAATGGATAAGGGGATACCTTTGGAATCCTCATAAGTGAAAGCAAGCCTAATCTGTAGAGGTGCACTGGTATTTCGGTCTATATCAGACTGGAACCAATAAAAGAAAAATCAACATTATTGGCAATGGGCTTTTTTTGGCTGATAATCCCACTGATAAATGCTGCATGCATGCACATAAATGCAGCATGCACACCACCAGGCACTCAGCCCAGCAGCCTGGAGAGCAGCATCTGGCTGGTAAGAGTGGCAGGGGGAAGGCTCAGAGGGGAGGGAAGAGGTGGGGGGGGACAGATAGAGGACTTCATGGTAAGGGAGAGAGTGGGGCAGGGGCAGGCACTGCCCAGCCAGGGTGGGGTGAGGCCTGGGCCAGAACTGTAAGCGGCTTGTCCAAGGGGCACTGGGGGTGTGTGGAATGGGAGCAGCTCCCCACCATGCGAGCACCCCCGGGGGAGGCATGGGGCACATGCTCACCAGATTTGTGTGCAGGGCAAGGGCAGGCTGCCCGCTGCAGGCTTGGAGCCAGGGGATGCGCCAGCTTCTTCTCAGCAGGGGTGGCCTGGGCCAGGACTGCACTTGGGATTGGCAGGGGCAGGGAGGGCAGCACTGGGAGAAGGGGTTATAGGAGGGGGCAACAGCAAATTTTGAGGTGGCTGTAGCCCACACCAAAGCCCCTCCTCCCAGCACTGCCACCACATGGCCAGCCCCTGCTTGCCCCAAGCACAGCCCCAGCCCAGCCCCCCCTGCTGGGAAGAGGCTGGCACAGCCCCGGCCTCGAGCCTGCAGTGGACAGCCCACCCTCACCCCATGCAAAAATCTGGGGGGCACATGCCCCCCATGCCTCCCCCAGGGGCATGCACAGCAGCAGGGTGCTGGTCCCACTCCCCACCCCTACATCCCCAGGACGAGCCACCCACAGCTCTGTCCTGCACCCTGCCCTGCCCCTGCCCCAGCCCCACTCCCTCCCTCATCATGGGGGCCCCAATCTGCCACCCCATGCCACTTCCCCCAAAAATACTTACCAGACAGATGCTGCTTTCCAGGCTGCTAGGCTGCATATTGGTTATCAGATCAGTACTGGCTGATATGGCTGGTTAATAATCAGCCATCGATATTGGCCAAAAAAATCTTTATCGGTGCAGACCTACTAACCTGAATGCCCAAAAGATAGTACTGCCATCAATAATATGATACTGTAACAGCTCGGGATCCTAGGGGTGGCCGTGACCTCCCCTAGCGCCCCCTACCGTGCCAAGGTGATAACAAAAGCACCCTCACAATCTCGCCTGCCACATCTTTGATGTTAACAATGTTTAAGGGAGGCTGCCCTCAGTCCTGTCTGGCACGGTGCTCTGATGTGTCTCAGTCTTAGTGCTACCTTGGGTGACTCGGTGCACCCTGGCCTTATGGGTTATGCGTGGCTCCAACCACCCCTGTACCACACCCCAAGCCTCACAGACGTACCAGACATTGTTTGGTTGATTTCCCTTTCCACGCCCTCACTGGCGCTCGCTGGCTTGTCTCGCAGCCTGTGCCCTCACTGGCGCTTGCTGGTTTGTCTCGCACTGGGGCTTCTCACAACTACCCGCACTGGGGCTTCTCGCCTTAGGGCTCAGGCGGCCTTGGCCTTACCTGGCCCGCTTCCAATCTTCTGCTCCCCTTTTCAGGGCTGGGGTCAGTGCACTCCTGAATGTTGTGCCCTCGCTGGCACTGGGGTCCCCACGCTACCGTGGAGCCCCTATGAGGCCTCCTCCAACCCCTAATAGCCTCACCCGGTCCTCCAATAACGACAACAACAAACAATAACACAAGCCCCTGGGCTATAACACAAAGTTAAACCTCCTGGCTAAACATCCTCCAACCACACCACCTCTCACCCGTGTAACTCACGGCTGGTACATTCAAGCCATATTCTCTTTCCCACCTTCAGGCAGTACTCCTTTTTCCTATCTGCCACCAGAGAGAGAGAGAGAGAGAGAGAGCACTCACCACCTCCAAGCTGGGTCTTATAGTAGTCAGCCCTGCCCCTTCCAGTCAGCTGACTCACCAGATGTAGGCCCCTTAGCTCCTCCTGGCTGTCCCTATTAACCAGCACCTGAGGCCATGCTGCTGCTTTTCAGGTAGCAGACACCTTAGTGCCCTGCTACAGATACCATATTTAATTTGCAACTAATACCCAATGTGTTTAGCAAAATTCAAACTTTGCACAAAATATTTGCTGATGAAGCCACAAATTTTAAATCCAAGTTCTGTAATAAACACTAAAAAAGTAGAACATGCTTGAAACATACACCACTTAAAAGGAGAAGATGACGTACATTTTCTCATGATATTCAGAAACAGACAAGACATACCAGTGATAAAAATGACCTCATTGAACCAACTTCATTACTTTACTATTGTCAAGTATATTGAGATCAAACTCTGAAAAAATGCAAAATGCATTTAAAAATATATTTATTTTCATTTGATCCCAAAACATATTTCATGCAACAAATCTGTAATTTATAAGTACTGTACAGTACTGTACCTGATAAATTTGGCTTGGAACTTTAGAACAGGAGCTATGAATTGCGGAGCTATCCCCATTAGAAACTATTATTTGGAGTTTAGCATCTATTTCATTTAGGTGATGAAATTCCATTGGTTCAGGTGTGTACCCTTCTCCAGCTACTAGCCAACCAGATGCATCCTCCTGTAAAAAAAAAAGAAAGTAAAACAGTCAGTTCATCTGTCCAAAGGAAGAGGCTTTAAGGCAATCGACTTAACGTATTTCCCAAAGAAACAATATGTTTAAGAACTAAATAAATTAGGGCTGCACCAATATATATCAGTTGGCTATCAGATTGGCACTAATAAAAGAAAAAATGATGTTATCGGCTATCAGCTTTTTTTGGTCGCTGTAGCCGATAATCACAGCCAAGCACCAGAAGCACCCAGGCAAGTGTAGTCCAATCCCCACACCCCACTTCCAGTCTGAGCCTGAGGCAAACTACAGGTCCTGGCAAGCAGCAGGAGCAGGCACCAGGAAACAGTCACAAGGCACCGCGCCCAGCAACAAAGGGACTGTTACTGGCTCCTGCTGCTGCTGCCGCTGCCATGGCAACATTGCATGTGCAACAGGGGCCTGAGCACTAGAGCTGCCACAGAGACAATGGGCTGTGTGCAGGTGGGGTAAGGCACTGCGTGAGGGACGTTCTGCTCTGCCAGGCACTTGGCACCTTTGCAGAAGTGGCTTCTCCCTAGCAGCCACAGGAGCTCAGCTGTGCAGCACCTGCCGGTGCTGAAGCAGTAGCATGCTCTGGGGCTTCAAACACGCCCAGCACCACTGTCCACATGAGGGTCTGCCCTGCCCAGCCGTGATGGCAGCATGGACTACATGGGGAACTGTGGGCAAGATGTATGGCAAAAAGGTGGTCACTGCATTCTTCATCAAGGGTCAGAGCAAGAAGGAGGTGTGTGTGTATTATAAATGCAAAAAGGTTTATTTTGTCAGTAGTTTAAAATGCCTTGCACTATTACTAAATATCAGCTATCAGACTGGCATCTGCCGATATGGTTGGTTATTCATTGGTTATCAGTATCAGCCAAGAAAATCTTTATCAGTATACCCCTACTATAAATCTAAACCACTGATGATGCATAAGTGTTGACAGTGGGGGGGCATAACTCCATGCCACTGTCACTCCCGCTCCTGCTGGGTGCCATTGATATTATGTTACCATTTTTAATTTGCAACATTTAAGCTTTGCATAAAATATTTGCTGATAGAGCCACAAATTTTAGATCCAGCTGTTTAACAGCGTTAGGAGCAGTATAGAAAAAGAATCAAGACAAAACGAGACCCTAATTAGTAAATGTCCAGCATACAGCTGGATCCAAAAAAGTGTCATCTGGACAGAGGTCCACACCAGTGCTTAGTACTGCTTTATATTGGCCATATAGGCACAGAGTTGGACATTGGGAGCTGCGCTGTCCTCCATGACATTAATGTAAATATAAGTGATTTACCCTGGATTTATAGCAACACACTGCTAGCAGCAGGTAGTCCCTACTTTTTTTTTTTAAGTAAGGGGATGGGAGAAATAAGCTAGGGTGTGTGTGAATTTGAGTGCAGAGAATTCTTCAGCTAACAAATGATTTTTTTCAATAATCCTACAATTTTTGGCATATGGAAATCCAAATGATTTCAGTAGCACATTGATACTCAAGGATCTTGCAGGACTGGATCCAATAATCCAAACCATTTATAGACAAACGGTACCATAAGAGAAAGAATGGTCCATGAAATTACAGTAATAAGGGAGAGAGTATCTAACTGTAGCATTCATTTTCTACACCAAATAATAAATTCGCTGTATGGCATCCTGTTGAGTTAAACTTTAAAAGTGCACTGGTTTTTTTTTAAAGAAATTAAATTTAACTGTAATGATTGAAATTAAAAGCAAAGGAGGATTAGTAATGATATGTTAAGACCAATTTGTAGCATACTATTGTAATCCCTTTTAAAAAGCAATTCTCTGCAAAAAAGCCAATTAAAATGAAGTACTGCGAGAAAATGATATAGAAGAGTCCTAAATCATTGTAATACATGCCAGAAATAATAACTTTCAAACCCCCGTTTAGACACCACACTTTTTTCTGACAACCTCTTTCACAAAACTGAATTCAATACTTGGGTTTTAATATGAATTATGAATGAAAAAATGCATGGAATTAATAACAAACAGACACAGGTTTCAGAAGTCAGAAATGTATGAACATTATTCTAGTAAAACCCTAAGGAGAAATTAGAAAACCACCACAAAAATAAACAAAAAACAAACAGAAAATGGATTAGTTGTAACACTTGCTATTCTTTTATAATAATATGTATACGTTAAAAAGCTCCTCAAAAAGTGAAAAGTCAATTATTTAAAGCCTGTTCTTCCAAGGATGTATTGTAAAAAGTAAGAGAGAAAAAAAGTCACAAAATCATCTTCTGAGGCCAATTAATAAAAACACTTCAAACTACAATCTACTGAACAAATGAAGTTACATATGGAAATGAACTACGCAAGCATAACTTCATTTCCAATCTAAAACCCATGCTTTAATGTCAAGGTTACATATCAAGGTAAGTTCAACACATTTTTATTTTCTGAAGGGCCACCCTGATTGAAGATTTTCATGGAACTGAAACTCCTGTGCTCAGTCCTCCTGCCAGTATGCTTTCAGCTCATTAAACCAGAAAAAACTTCTCCAACTGTGAAGTAAGCACCCAATATTTGCCTCTTAGAATATATCAGACAAATTATATCCTTGTAAATACGGCAGAGCATGATCTGATAAAGAGCCTTTGAAACATCTTAAATGCTGATAAAAGATGTCTTATGCATTTGTAGATAAAAATGAAAAATTATCAAACAGCACTAACTGAATTACAATACAGGTTTCCCTTGCCAACCACTGGGGTTAGGTTCCTGAAAGTTCCCGTGTTTGGCAAAACCATGATTAGCAAGACAAAAAGCTTCTGCGAAAAATGGCAGGTGGTGGGCTGATGCACAGCCACAGAAAACTGTGGTAGAAGACTGAGGGATTTGATAATAGTCTTCAAATACCTTGAAGAGAGATTATAGACAGGGTAGAGATACGTTTTATTTTATGGCTGTAGGAGACAGGATTAGGAGAAATAGCCTCATGCTGCAGCAGATAAATTTAAGTTGGAGATGAAGAGAAACTTTGTGACTCTGAGGGTGGTGAAGCATTGGAACAGAAAAATACAAATTGTCCAGAGCAAACTGGACAGACACTTGGCTGAGATGGTTTGTCAGGAGCAATCCTAACTTGAACAGGAGTCTGGATTAGATGACCTCACGAAGTCCCTTGAAACTCTTCTTTCGTATAAACTTATATTAATGTTTGAAGAACTGATGAAAAATCACCTAATCCAGTTCAAAACAGTTAAGATTTGTCACAACTCCCCTGATAATTTCATTATGATCTTTGCTATAAAAAAGGAAATGCCCAAATTGGATTATAATTGTAATAAGATAGTTGGGGCATGGAGCCTGATGGGACCACGTGGGAGGAGAGGGGAGCAGTGTTACCCCTGTTGTGTGCAGCCCACACTGGTGTGGTCCATGTTATAATGAGGTTGGACACCCCTGGCGTAAAGATGTATATCTTCTTTCAGGATGTGTAGGGTTTTTTTGTTTTGTTTTGTTTTGTTTTTAAAGAGAATTAACCTTCAAAAAAAAATTAAAATTTTGCAGCACTACAAAAATAGTATCTGTAGTAAGCCAGATCATCCTAAGTATGAAGATTTTAAAAAAGTAAAGAAGGGATAAGGTTGTTTTCTGTGGCAGGGTACATTATACACCAGTAGCACTCAACCTAATCTATAGACCAGTGGTGTTCAAACTTGTTGCTCAGCAGGCCAGATGAGCTGTGCCTTGTCTGACCACAGGTCAGATAGTGGTTTTGATCCAATGCTGGGGCCAGTATGGCAGCCATCATCTGGCCATTGGGCAGGGAGTGGGGTGGGGGCAGCCCAGCCCTGCACTGGGAAAAGGGAGTTTCACCACCCTGCCCTGTGGAGAGGGAGGCAGGACACAACCCAGCTCCATGCAGGGGGGAAGGGGGAGTGATCCAGCCCCAACCCAGCTGCCCAGGAAAAAAGTGGCATGGCCCAGACCCAACCTGGCCCCCATGGAAAAGGGGGCATAGCCAAACCTTGTGGAGGGGTGGGAACAGGGCATGGCCCCAGCCCCCAGGGAGAAAAGAGGATATAGCCCAACTTCACAGAGGCCCAGCCTCAACCTGGCCTTGCAAGGGGAAGAGAGCACACCCTGGCTCCAACCAAGCGCATGGGGCTTGGGGTTGGGGAATTTGGTGGGGAGAGGGTAACCATATTAATGGCCACCATTCTCCCACCAAATTTCCTTACCCACAGGCCAGATGCAGTGGCTCAAGAGTTTGAGCCATAGTTTGAGCACTCCTGCTATAGACTACAGAGCATCTGACGAAGTGAACTCAGGTTCATGAAAGCTTATACCATATATTTTTTATTTAGTTAGTCTACAAGATGCATATAAATATGGATTCACATGACCAATTTCTCATTAGGGCCATGTACAGATGTAACACATTGTCCTTCCAGCTCCATCTTCCTGGTCATCCGCGCCTTACGTGGGGAGCCTTTGGAGCCTTCTTTGGAATTCTTCTGTCCCGCCCTAATATCACCTGCCACATCTTGATGAAAAAGTTACTATGCAAGCAGGAGACTGCCTGTTATATTGGGTATGTTGGGGTCTCGCCTAGGATGGCATGACCCCTTTTTTCTCTAGCTAGGCCTCCCCGTCCAAAACCACCGAACAGGGTTTGACTCCAAAGCTCTAGCTTTTCCTTCCAGTGTCTAGAGACTTGGGGCCCCCTTTTCTGCTCCCTTCAAGAATACAGCACTCCCTAGCCCAGAGGCACAAGTGCCAGCCCCACAGCCAGGGGGTCACAAGTTCAAAACCAGGACACAGCCTTAAATTCACACCCCACCAGTCCAAATAGAAAAACAAAAGTATATTTGTGAACCAGATCTCCCTGGCCTTTTTAAGATTGTTGTTCAAGTGTCAGGGTTTGTGTTGCCCCAAACTGCGCCCCTACTGGCACTCAGGCTCTCCACAGCCCTGTTTCACTCTGCGCCTCACTGGAGCTGGGGTCTGTGCCCCCAAAAAGCTGTGCCCTCACTGGCGCCAGGGTTCCCACTCTGGAGTGGGTCCCCAAAAGTGAGGCCTCCTCTGCCCCCCAATAGCCTCACCCCAAACCACTGGTCGTTATTCAATAATCACAAAAAAAGAATAACTGCACATGCTCAATCAATGCAGCAGGTCAGCTTACATGAACTTGCTTCGAGTAATAGATTTTCATAGACATTAGGGCTAGAAGGGAACTCGGAAGATCATCAAGTCCAGCCCCCCCGCCCAAAGGGCAGGAAGTCAGCTAGAGTCTTGGCTCTACACCGCCGGCTACAGTCCTGGTTGTGGATGCAGCCGCCATCTCTCAGGGGCTTCCGTAGCTTCCCCCTTCCTGATGTGGACTGCTCCTCAAACTTCTTCCTGGAGCTCTCAGAAGCGCTGCTTCCCTTCGGCTGCTGCCCACTTTACTGCCATTTAACCCACGGTTTTTATAGTCCTGCCTCTTCCGGTCAGCTGACTAGCCATCCAGGTTCAGCCTTTAACCGCTTCCTCTCCAGCCCTCCATGCCCAGACAGTTCTGGCCTTAAGGGGGGTGAACCTGCTTCCTCGTGACAGGGTTAGGGTTCCCTGTCACAACAGACATTACATTTTTACAGGTATAAGTGATCAGAAGCCAGTATATACCCGTTCAGTTCACTCACTGTCACTATTACTGTCCCTGTCGGTTCCACTGCTGCTGTCATCATCGCTGTCTCCAGCTCCGCTGCCTTGTTGTCCTCTTCACTGTCACTGTCCACTCCCTCTCTAGGGGGGAGGTCTTTGAAGAGCCTGTGCCAAGTGTCCTTTTGCCAACTGGAGTTGCCTGCATCCTCCTCATCCTCTCTTACGGATTTCTGGTAGTAGGACTGGAGTTCACTCAGATGTATTTTAACAGTCTGCCACCTCAAGGTTCATATGTTTGTACATCAGGATGTTCCTAGATTTCTACAGGGCACTCCTGATGCAGGACACAAACTGACTGAAGTGGGCTGATGGTCTCCACTGGTGTTTAGACAGGTGCTAGTATAGCACCACCTCTCTTGTCAACTGTCTGACCCCTGTCACCACTTCACAGAGTTGTTTTACCTTTTTCCACACCTCCTTGGCTTACAAACGTAGCCAAATGTGGTGGTTAATGGTTTCTGTGGCACCTTGGCAGGTTGCCCTAGGCAGCTCAGTCTACCTCTGCTCCTCTCTGTGTCTCTGTGCTCTCACTGGGAGAGCTCAGTGGGCTATCAGCCAATTCAGGTCTCTGTGGCCTTCTGTAGGACCTTGTGGAAGATCTGCTCCCAAACACCCTGGCAACTATTGCCAGGGAGCAGGTACATGGGTGACAGAATGTCCATGGCTGTCACCGCATCCTGTATCTTTCTGTGGTTAGCCATTGTGGCAGGACCTTCATTCTGTAGTCTGTACCAGCTGCAACAGTTGTTCAGGATCTTTGAGAACCATGGTGGGTTCATGATCCATGATCTTCCATTGGTCAGCATGAACACCGCCCCCCCCCCAGTCCTCCGGTCAAAATATCTTATGAGACAGGCTGTTTTGGACTCTGTGCCTGCTGCCAGCTTACAGATCTGGCTTGTGTACCTTGCCCACAAGTACAAGAGGATATCTGGGATTTCCCTGGCCCCAGTTTGTTTTGTCTTTATACAGGGTTTTCCTCACCACCTTCTCTTATCTGGATCCCCAAAATAAGATGCACATCACTCTCAGATAAGTTAGTACAGCCCATCCAAATAAGATATATGTCTGCAATCTCCCTCAGTGCTGACTCTCTCTCAGGTCATTGTGAGCTACTACACTGCATATATTTAGTTTTCCTCTTCATTCCCACAGTTGAGCTGTGCCTTTCTTTTCTGTTTCCAATTATTCCTGTTTCTTCACCAGCCTTAAATGTCTGGCAAACATCACCAAATGGGGCCTGTGACAGGAGTATCACTACTGGAGCCTTTCTATTGGTGACTCTGCCCTCCTGTTATGGGCCAACCGCCTGCTTACTCTCCTGCCATGCCTTGATCTTGATTGATTGATTGATGTAATTAGCAGGAGGCTGCTCACTTTATGTGCCCCGGTGCCAGGGGGCACTATCTGCAGCTCCTTTTCCTCCCCTACACCACAGCCCAAGCCTTGCCAAAGGTACTGACGTGGTATTCGATCTGGGCCCGGCTGTGATTTGGTCCTGTCCTTCCCTTCTCTCAGGGGCTTCCCACTGCCCTCCCCCTTGGTCTGGGCTTCTCACTGCCCCCCTTGCTCTGGGGCTTCTCACTTCTCGTGGCCGTCTCTCCAGGGTCCTCACTGCCCCCCTCATTCTAGGGCTTCTCACTGCCCCCTTGCTCTGGGACTGGGGTCAATGCACACCAAATGCTGTGCCCTCTCTGGTGCCAGGGTCTCCACACTACCGTGGAGCCCCTATGAGGCCTCCTCCAACCCCTAATAGCCTCACCCAGTGCTCCGGTCAAAACAGCAAATACAAAAACACAAAGCCCCCAGGCTATAACATAAAAAGCTGAACCGTCCGGCCAAACAACATTTAATCCCTACTGGGAAATACTCCAACCCATAGCAGCAATCAGGGGATGCTCATGCAGTCAGGCTTCTCCCCTCTGTCTGGCACTGGCCGAGCTCCCCCTCCCTTGGCCACCAGAGGGGAACTGCCCTCCTGGCCTCACGCCTTGGGCTTAAGAAGGACCAAGGCCCTGCCCTTTCCTGTCAGCTGGCTCCCCACCGCTTGCCCTAGCAACCAGCACCTGTGACTCTGGCTGCCCTGGTAACTGGCAGCTGAGCCTCCCCCTTCTTGCCACTAGGGGCATCTCCCAAGGCATTTCTGCTCTCAGGCGCAGGGCACCTGAGTGCTCTGTGACAGGGCCCCAAACAGTTAACCCAGAATCCCTTTGTTGCCCCGTCTCACAGCTTGTCACATAAGATTAGCATGGCCCCACCACCCCTGTGGTATAGTCAGACCAGGCTGCCCTGCAACTCATCTACATATACATTTTTGGAGGATCTGAGGACTGGTGACAACAACATCCAGTTCCAGTCATGAGTGGGGGGCAAATTATCACATGGATCATTTGTGGGAGGTATCTGGACTACACAAACTTACTGAGAAGTGTTGAGCTATGGTGTCACCAGGGCTTGAAATGCTGTTGACTCTGCTGGGGCCCAGCACAATAAATTACATGGTAAATCATGAGCCTTTTGGCTTTGGGCTAATATTATGCATGGTTTTTACTGTATATACATGTAGGTACAAAAGTGCTGCTTAAAAGTACATTTGTAGAATCCCTGCACTAAAACTTGCATCTGTTTAAAAAAATAAAGGTAAAATGCATTAATTCATCTTGTCAGTGTTTTCAGATTTGCCCCTCATTTCCATGTGTTCATGGAGAGCAGAGTCTAACAGTAACGGTCACAAGCTGGCGGAGGGCAAGTTTAGATTAGATATTAGGAGGCGCTACTTCACAGTCAGGGCGGCTAGGGCCTGGAACCGGCTTCCAGGGGAAGTGGTGCAGGCTCCTAGCCTGGGGATTTTTAAAAGAAAGTTAGATGAGCACCTTGCCGGGGTCATCTGACCCCGGTGCTCTTTCCTGCCAAGGCAGGGGGTCGGACTAGATGATCTACCTAGGTCCCTTCCGACTCTAGCTACTATGAAACTATGAAACTATGAGGGCTGTAGAAGGAAGAAAAATTTGCCAGGCAGAGGGCAAGGGAGGCACCTGATCCCCCTCCCCCTTATTTTCCCGGTTGTAGCAGTGGGAGGGGAACAAATTTGCAGAGACAAATTTGAGGCAAACTTCCAAGTTTATAAACTTCCCATATATAGAACCTAATTATTCAGGGTTGTCTTATATTCAAGTAAATGCAATAGTCCTTGAGGTCTTAAGTCAGAGGATCATCTCTTCCATACAGGGGAAAAAGAGAAATGACCTTCTAGTCTGACCTCCACCATTTTCAGGGGTTAAGAAAAATCCATGCCTATGGGACACTTTCAGAAGATTCTGTTGCTCTGCAAGGCTTTGGGGCACTTGCAGGTACTGGGAATATGAAGGCAACCAAAATGTATTCACTTTTTATCCCAGTTTTCTGCTCAAAGCAGAGATGCGGAGCGGAAAATTTTCCAGTGCTTTATTTTTCCATGGGAAATTTTCCATTTCTAAAAATTGTTTCTTAAAATTCATTAGTAACAATGAATGTATGCCAATGTAATATTAGGCAAGCTTGGCAGTACAGCTATGTGAAGCTTCGGTACCCGATTTGATTTGGAGAAGGTATGGACCAATTTGGTGGCCAAATCTCCAAATCCAAATCAAATCAGGAGACCAATTTAAAAGGTCCAAATCAAATTGCAAGCCTCCAAATCAATTTGGAAAAAGATTCTGATGTCAGATGGATAGACTGATATACAAAGAAATCCTTTATTGAACATAACGTGTGTTCAAGTTCAAGGAGCATTCAGTTTGCTACTACCAGTTTCAGTGGCTATCAAGAAACTTGAAGGAGATGCAACAAGCCTTTAAAATATTCCAGAGATATTCAGACAAGTGAATGAAAATCAAAATGAGCTTTTGCCTTCTCCACCTCTATCCAAAAAGATCAATTATTTACTGCTCTTGATACAAGTATGGAAGTAGCTAAGAATGTCCCGAACATTGACAAAATAGCCGTGATGATAGGCATTGCTGAGTACCATGCAAAAAAAAACTTTGGAGCAAAGATATCATTTGGCAGGCAGCAGAGAATATGTCTCGTCTCACATGGTGGAAGGGATACGGTAACACCTGACTTGTCCAGGATTGCTCTAAGAATCCTAAGCATTCCACCAACAGCAGCTTCTTGTGAACAGGACTGGAAGGCTTACAGCTCAGTCAAGACAAAAAAGAGCAATAGACTAACAAATAAACACACCACTAAGCTTGTTTCTATTTCTCAAAATCTCTTGCTTCTGGAAAATCAGTCAGAAGCACAATTAGTGAAGAAGATACAGTACGATAATAAGTTGCCCTTGCCCATAGACTCATTGATAAAACCATCCTTTAGTGAAAGAGAATGTGGTTCAAGTAGTTCTGAATCAGATTTGCCTCAGTCTGATTCTGCAATTAAACTAATAAGTAGTGCAAGTGATTCTACAAATAGTGACAGTGAAACTGGAGGTACCACAATGACCTCAGTGGAAGACAGTTAAACTGTTGAAGTAGATGAATGGAAAACCACAGCATACCATGCACAGTTCTTTGGGTGTGCTAAAATTACTGTGTCAACAGTTTTCAGTGCCTTTGGTTTTTTTCTTAAATTTAAACAAACAATGTAAGTACATGCTATTGTGTATTGTCTTTCCATTTTCACAAGTATTCCACTAAAAATAATTTCTTTCCACATAAAGCTTTGAATTTTTTGGAATATATCATTTAAACCACATTAAGAGTATTTAATTTTTTTCCTAATCAAATATTTCAGCTCAAATACTTGTGGCTACTGGGATATAAAATTAACATGGAAGTACTTTTTTAGTTTTGCTTACTAAATATAAGTTAAATAAACATGCTAAATCAGATCGTGCTCTATTTAGGGCATCGAAAAATTTTCTGGAAAATTTTCCAATTCAAAATTTACTGGAAAACTGACATCTCTGGCTCAAAGTAAGGAGGTTTATTTCAGCATGTCTGCCCTATATAACTATGCTTTACTATTTCCAAAAATGTCAGTCTGTCTGATAACTAATTTACAAAACTATTTGGGGATACAATACAAAAAGGCTTGTAACTTACCTGCAGGACAGCATCCTTATATTCAAAGAATCCTTTGTTTGAAAGGTAAATTGACATTACAATCTGTTTGAGATAAATGGCATTACAACGCTTCTATGTTATGGCATGGTAAAATAGTTACAAAGTCCCTAGCTTACAAACTATCAACACTGTTATACCATTGAATCCTTGCTTAGTTTCAGCTCACTGCCATTCAACTAATGCTGTTGCTATAATATGTACTTATAACATCTACACTGGTCTCAGCATTAAGTGATGTAACACCATTTTCATCATCCCTAATGCTTGGCAAGTGTCAAGCATAATATGATGTGAACATATGGCAGCTATAAACTTTGTGGGGGCTTGGTAGTCAATTGTTATAAGCAGTAAGAAGACTGCATAGTAATTAATATTAAAGTAATTTTAAGAGAGTAGACTCTGATACTACTAAGAGATTAAGATCATTACTTTGAAACTTCACATCCAAAAAACCCATAAAACACTATTAACAGCAGCTGCATGTACACATGCACTCAAGTGCAGAGTAGACTAATTAGCTGCAAAATAAAGCATCACTGTCTACATGTGAGATGCTATTAGGCCGCAGTAAACTAATTAATGAAGCCATAAGACAGTACTGTCAGTGTGGAAGTCTGAGGATCTTAGAGAGAGATATGTGCAGTTAATCCACCCCAGATTTGCTAATCCTCTTTGGTACTCGCCTGCTACGCCTTTGATATTAAACAAAATCCAAAAGAAAAAAGTAAATATTTGGAGGTAACTGTTGTTTTTCAATGCAACATCTCTGGTTACTCGGCCTCTTCACAGGGCTCTTTCATCCCCATAACCCAATGTTTTGGCGTGCGATTCCTTAATTACATTCCATGCTCAGTGCACCAACACAGTCTTAAGAATGCTTATAAAGCACGTGCCGCATGGGTCACGAACCATTCCCAGCACTTGGGCTTACACCCCCACAAGTACCCCTCTAAGTCTGTCCTTAGGCTTACTTGCCCTTAGAATCTCGGATTAATACTTCTCTGAACATGTTCAAGATCACCTCCTACAGCCAGTGTTCAAATTAAGGACTGGAATTTTAGTTTTGTTCTGTTTTAATTCACAGAGTCCTGATCTGGAACAATAGCCAACTTAACTCAGTTCCCTGGCTTAGCCCTGTGTTCTGTCCCTGCTGAAGGGGAGAACTCCCATTTTCACAGGGCAGATCCCCTTAGCTGTCCCATCTCTTCTTCCCTTTAGGTAACAGACATACAAATGCCTCACTCACTGGACCAGTTCCTTGCAGGCCTCCAGTGTGATGCTCTTACATCAGCTGTCACCTCAGGTAAGTCTCGTAGCTTTCAGATCCTCCTTTGCTGGACTCGTTGAATCCCAGCTGGGATCAGTTAATCGCTGCACCTCCATGCAGCTGCACAAGCACCTGCTCCTGCTGCTCCCCCTCTCCAGGGAAAACAACTCACCCAACCCCAGGCTTTTCTACTTCTGGGTCAGCTGCTGGAACCTATCTGGTCAGTTCCCCATTAGCCCATTCTCCCTGCCAGCCCCAGCACCATCAATAAAGCCATAATTCTTCTCAGTTCTCGCTTTTGACTTACCATGAAGGTGGGGCGCTCTTGTTCCCTCTGTTCCTCTGTCTTCTTACCAATTGTGCCAGAACATAAGTGCTGCCCTGTCACAGTCAGGGACAGTACTATCTTACCATGGGGTTATTAACTGCAGTTAGACACAGACTGCAAGTAAATTGTGTGGGTAAACTGGACCTGGTAAACCCAGGCAGCAGAGGACCAGGCTCCTGCCTGCCACCTAGCCACACACTGTCAACACCTTCATGCCTCAGTCAGCCCCTCCGCTACCCAATGCCGCAACCTGGAGCCCAGGACTGCCACTCTGTACACCCAGCCCTGGCATAAATTGCTCCACCCTGGCTCAAACTGCTGTTGTCCCAACTGCACATGTAGATGCTGCACCCAGGAGTAGTTTACTCTGGCTCAAACTGCTCCAGATGTATTGCTTCAAATTAATTGCATGTGTCGATGTATCCAATAAGTAGCATAAGTTAATCTTTATCATTTGAACCCACTACTTAAAATTTTAGTTTGACTTTAAGAACATATCCATATTTATGCTTTAAGAAGTCATAAGTCAGTAGAAATAAAGCGTCATACCTCAGTGTCCTGAAGTTCACTTCCATCTTCTGTACCTTTCAATAATTCAATTAACCTCTTCTTCTCTTCCTCAAGCATAACCACTTGGTTCCCTGAATCCTTTGCCAACTGAAGTGTTTATGGGTAAAATGCAGAATAAAAACACTCAGAAACTAGGTTTGTTCATAAGACTGAAGATGTTTAAACAAGCAAAACTTTTATTCTCTGTGCAGCCAGTTAAAATCTAACCCTACGTAATGGTACCTAATGTTATTACCTTGTTTTAGCAAATCTGGTGGCTACCATAAATAAGTTGGTAGTCTTATTCCAGTTCCTGATATAGAAGACAACCCACCTCTATCATAATAAGAAACCTTCTGCAGAGAACTTTGGCAAACAGGTCAAAAACCAAAACAAAGCATGTAAAGTTAAGTTCTGCCTAGATGAAAGTTGAGGAATTAAGATTTATCATAAATGGCAAACAGCTTGCATTGCATTGGTATACTTATTCAATAGGTAGATAATGTTAAGACTGCCCATCCAGTATGTTAAAGCTACATTAAATTATCTTTTTTCTTGTTTTTGGAAAAAATAGTAATAATAGTATCTGTCCAAAAATGGACTAGATGGGGAACTACCTTTGCTGCTCATATACGATCATCTAAAATCACATTGGTCAAAAGCTAATTTGGAATTGCCTCTAACTTTTAATTTTGGCAAGCAATGAAGGCTCAATTCTGATCTTAACAGTACTTTGTACTATTAACAATTTACTTTATTTTACAATTTCATTCATTTTAATCTGATTCATTCTTATAAAATCTTTGATTAAAGAATCCAACTGTTCAGATAATGTAACTTTTTAAAAATAGTTTTCTGTAATTATCAATAACTTGCTCAGTCATTTTTAATGTTAAGGCATTAATACATACCTCAATGTTCTTTTTAATAAAATCCTGATTTTTTTTACTTCTGGTGTTACTTTCATAGTGTGATTTTTCTGCTTTATTGAACAAGCCACTGGTTTCCATTTCATTTTGACAGTCTGTAGTTAAAACAGTTGTAAAAATCTGATTTGCTTCTCATTAGACTAAATCAGTACTGAAAAGACAACAATTCAATTTTTTGCCTTGCTTAAATGTATAAATTAGAACACTTAATCTGACAAACGGTGAAAATGATAAATGGAAGGGAATTTGGTTTTTTATTGATAGTATTAAACTGTATAATCATAGAATCATAGAAAATGAGGGTGGAAGGGACCTCAGGAGGTCATCGTCCAACCCTCTGCTCAAAGCAGAACCATCCCAAACTGTATCACTCCAGCCAAGGCTTTTTCTAGCTGAGTCTTAAAAATCTCCAAGGCTGAAGTGTCCACAACCTCTCTGAATAACATGTTCGAGTGCTATACTATTTCCAGTGTAGCATCAGAAGCATTTCAAGAAGGAAAATATAGTAAATGAAAGTTTCTTGAGATGCTAACATATTAAAGTTTTCTTATATGTACGATTACAGTTTTGTGAAAGCTAACATTTTTTGATGGAGCCTCACCACAAAACGTTAATATACATTTTCCTTTAAAAAGACTTTTTAAGCCTTAAATTAGATGGAGATTTTTAAGAAGTAATACAACTGTCTGGGGACATTTTAAGTGTGGTTCTTAAATAAAACAGATGAGGAACAGATGAGCCCCTGGATGTTCTGAAGAGGTCTGTAAATCATTTTAAAAAACAACTCACGCTAGAACTTGCAAGTTTGAAGTTGCTCAACAACAGTCTTAAATATATTAGTCATGACAATTTACATTCAATATATGTTCTGAGACAAGTAAAATCCTTTAAGCAGTTAATTCAACTTTGGGCTATTATCAGATGCAATATTTTCTGAACAAAAATTTTTAAAACCCCATATAAAAAGTTTGTAAAATATGGTTTGTGCTATTTGGACTTTTCTTCTCATTTTAAAATGAAATATTTTCTCACAACTACAACAATGATTCCACTTCCTGCAGATTTATTAACTGAAAAATCCAAGCATTCACAGGCAATGGACCTTACAAAATGATCTTGCTGCCCTAGATATACAACAGATCTTTCTTACATCCTTTAAATTTTGGGATTAGAGGTAGATCTGGGGATTATCTGGCCTAGACAGGGGAATGTGTTTACTTCTCTTCAGATTTTCTCTTTAGATTGATCAAAGATGAACTAATCACAGCTTTTCAGAGTGTGTAAATTCCATTTAAAAAAATAAGATTAAAAGAATTCACATTCAAACAAAGAGAGACAACTAAAAGCAAACACTGTAGATTGCAAAAGAAGTTCAACTCATCCATCTACACAGTATATACATAGGACATACAAAGTTCTCGAAAGTCAAAGAAATCCTGGCTTTGTAAGTAAGCCTGCAGGAAGTGACTTTCGCAAGCAGAGTCCTCCATCCGTGCCTCCCCCGTAAGAAACACGTCTGCTGCCCTTCAGTAGTTCAAATCCAGGACTCAATGGCAAGAGCTTCCAAAAAACTTGTCTTAACTGTTATCATGGAGAGAGATGACCTTGAAGTTAGCAAAAAACCTCAGGAGTTTAATGAATAAAAATGAACATGATGAATTTCGTCCACAAACCAATAGCCCATAAAACATAATTATATCATGTTCCTTATACAAAATATTGATCAAGAAGGAACCAGCTGTGTTCTGAACTTGTTGAAATTTCATTTGCCTTCAAATTTATTCTTCACATAACATTTGCAAAAATCAAATGTAAAAGAGAGAAACATCAAAGGACTGCAGTTTGCTGTCCAACCTGGATGAAACAAAAACCACACCTCCAGTCCAGAAGAACATTTAAGCATCTGTTTGACTTCAATAGCACTACTTGAGTAGATCCATTAATTTCTCAAGCAAGTGCTAAGAATAAAGCACAAACTTTAAGAACCACTTCTACCAATTACTGTTCTCTGGAAGTCTAGCACCAGCCAAGGAAGCAACAGGTCTTAAGCTAACAAACCAAACCATGCTAAAAAAAGCCTTATTTGAAACAGTCTCACCTCTGCACTTGTTTCTAGTTATTGCTCCTGCTCTCTATCCCTCCAATTGTGAGGGAGTTTTAGCTAGGTCCCTCTCATACTAAGCACCTGTTCTTCGCCTCTTCGCCAGACAGAAAGGAGATTCTTCTGAATCAGAGCTGTCCAACTTTGCAACAAAGGGCCACATATCCCACCGGCCACACCAGTGGGGATGTCACAGATCCCCAGGATGCACACTGCATGAATGCCTCCCCTTCCACTGCAACAGCCCCACATGAACGCCCCCTCCCACTGCTGCAGCAAATGCCTGCATAGATACCTGCTCTACTACCACACAGTGTACCAAGTTACCCCAACCCTCGCCCTGAGCTCCCCATTCTATGCTGTGGTGTACCATGCCACCCCCTGGGTAGGCGCAAAATGTGGAAGCTAGAGGAAAAAGAGGAAGCCTAGAGACTCCAGCTGCTGTTGCAGACAAAATGATAAGGGGAGTAGTGACTTGGTGGGAGCCCAGGGACTGCAACTTAATCACTCACAGGCCACCAGTTGGACAACCCTGTTCTGAATCATATAATATAGAAAGAGACAAAAATGAGTACCTTCAACATGGTATTGGCCATGAAAACCTAAAGTACCTCACTACTAGTCCAGTGACATCATGCATACACAAAAATTAACCCTCTGAGTAAATAATCAATTGCTTTTTCAAAAAAGGAAAAAATATTGATACGGTACATGATACTTTTTCTTTCATCATTAAATCTGAATTTTAAATTATAGCATTAGAGCTGGATAATTTCTTTTCAATAAACATATCTACTATAAAATGTTATTTCCGAGTAAGCTAAGCTAGTCACAAATTCAGGTCAAATTAAGCAAGGAGTATTGGCTGAAAATACTGAAGAAAACGTAAAGAAGTGTCTAAATGTTTAGTGCTGCCATTTTCAAAACAAAATATTTTGCTTTGAAAAAGCTGATATTTTGCATTTTGAATGGGTTTTTAAAATAAAAATATAACATTTTATATCTAAATGGCACTTTTAATTTAAAACTGATCTTAACTGAAAAAGGAAGGTGTTAAAAAAGTTACGTCAGGCTAAAAAGTCTTTCAGGTCAACTAAAAACAACAATTTAATTTTATTGTACTGTCAAAAACTTCAGATTGTTGTTTTGGTTCTATCTAAACCAATTTTTTCCCCAATTTTTCACTTGATTCTACCAGCTACACTATGAGGTATGAAGTCCACAAGTTTACTCAACAATTATAAGACTGTAATAAGTATCTACCATGAAGACTGTTTTCCGTTGTAATCATAATCATGTGAATAAATCTGTGTATTAAATATTGAAATAAATGTTTCATCCTCTTCAGAATGGGAAGGTTCTGCTAATTAAAAAAAGCATATTCAATAACTGTTGAGTATTTTTTAAATAGGTTTCATTATTTAATAGGATATATTGGAGACCATTCTCACAGTAAGATACAAGTGTCACAGAAATACGCTTCTGGTTTTCTTGAAGTAGATACAATAATATTATAATAAAAATATTTTACAAAAGATAAAGGAAGATGGTTAAAAAAGTGCTTACCTGGGGAGATAAAGGTCATTATGTACAAAAGTAAATAGCTTTATGATACATTTTAACATTATTTGCCATTTTTGTCTGTAAAGTCTGTTAGAGCAGGGGTTGGCAACCAGGGGTACACATACCCCTGGGGATACTTGGACAGGTCCTAGGGGTGCACATGGATGGGCGGGGATGGAGTACTGCCACCTCCCAAGAGCAGGGCCAGGGCAGGGCAAGGGCAGTGTGGTGTGGGGAAGCTTGCATGCACTCCAGCCCAGTAAGCTTCCCTACCCTGTCCAGCTTCTGCTCCTGGGAGGTGGTGGCGCTCCGTCCCCACCCACCTGGCTCAGTGTCTGACCATGCGCTCTCTGCCCCAGCTTGGCGTCTGGCTGTGCACACCACTTGTCATCCGGCTGCCAGGGGTACTTAGACTAAAAAAGTTTGAAAACTTCTGTGTTAAGAGTTTTTGAGCAAAAGAATAGAAGGAATGGGAGGAGGAAGATTTTTGTCTAGTTATTTTAATTCTGGTACATTTGTGGGCTCATATAGAGCTTGTGATTGTATAGCAAGGGATAAAGCCCAAGGCCAAAATGTTCAAAAGTTTCAGTAGACACAAACAGCCATTAAACCCAGATGTTCCATCAAGTCTTTAAGGCTACTCATAGACATCAAAAAAAACCCCTGCACTTTACCAAGAGCAGCAGCACTTTACTTCAACCCGGCTCTACAGCATGTGTATAGATTGAGAACTTATGCTGGGCTTTTTGTTGCTTTTATCTTATAGTTCATTCAATCAGCTATTAAAGTAAAATCACCAAAAGCCCCACTAAAGCACCCAATCTATACAGACATTGGGCAGGCTGGGTCTAACTAACGCATTGCCTCTTCTAGGTATGTGCTGGGCTCAATGCATGAGCACACTGAGTTTAAAGTACACCACAGTTTTTGGGGGGAGGGGGGGGTTTAATGTCTGCAAGCAGCTTAAGTGCCCAAGAGATTTTCATAGCTGGTATCTGGCTGCACCCAAGCTGTTAGAGTTCCAAGTAGCCTGGGTCAAGAGTATGATCTGGAAGAAAGAGTGCCCACACATCCCAATTCTCAATGGCTGCCTCGAGTATTTAGAAAGTTACTCATGCTTCTTGCAAGAATTAGTCATGGAGTGCAAATTAAAATATTCAAAGGGCAGTCCATCTCTGCAATCTGTGCACATTTAAACAAAGATTGCATACTATAAGGGCCCAAGATTGCATACTATAAGGGCCCAACATACTTTTGAAAGAACAAGTGTAATTTCTCACATAGAAAACATACCTTCCCCCCAAAATGAGCCCCCCAAAATTGGGGTGCATGTATTAAGCTAATTTTCTGTCCAGGGTTGCAAACACCCTGGTTTAATTCCTGTTCCACAGTGTAGCAGCTGTGGTATTACTATTCAGGCAGCTGAGTGAGTTAATTGATTTAATGGCTCATTGTTCTTCACTCTATAGATGATAAGGTTTTTCCTTTTTAATAGTGTTGATATTCCACTAATCAAGCCAGGCTTTCTTAGGAAAATTTTGCTACCTGCTAGATGCTTCTGGTTTCTCTACTGCACGGCCTCTTTAGCCAGCCTCTTCAGCTCTTCTCAGAATCATAGATCCACCCAAAGAGACAAGTCTTAAACTGAAACCCTAGCAACTGCTGTAGTTATGTGGGAAAGGGAGGGTGAGTCACATGAAGATTAGATTCTGCCCCTGATGTGTGCAGCCATAACAACTTCAGAAAAAACTCAGTTTTCATCCTGCTTTTCAAAAATAAGGCATGTGTTACATTTAAAGGCATGCTGCATGCAAGAAAATATACTAATCTCAAAACAAAAGCTTCTATTAATGTTATCCTACTTGATTAAAAGCATGATAATGGTTGCATATAGCAACCAAAGAAAGCAAATTTATGACTGCAGCATCTGCCACAAAGTGGGATATACACGTTTCTGCAGCCACAGCAATTGAGGTAAATGATTTCATAGTTGGAGCTGGCATTTAGTTTCACAGCTTCTCTGCATTATTTGGTGTTATAAAAAAAAACCCTAAATATTCAAACACTGGGATGAAAGTGATTTACATTCAAATCAGTTTATTTTCAAATCAGAGCAGGATCCTCTGCTGTCAATCATACAAAATGGACCTGAGGGGAAAAAAGAACTAGCAAGTCTTATAAAACTCGGAGGCAAAAAGGATCCTAAAAAAAATCTCAACTGTATAGAACTCCCCCTGTGCTGCACAACAGAATTTAAATAAAAAAGGAAGTGAACTGTTAATAACCACAGCTTTTCTCTCCACATTTACTAGACTAAGAAATATATGAAGGCATATTCTTTTCATCAGATGCTGACATCTACTGGACTGTTGTACATACACACACACACCCCCATACACACCCACTCTGGTTAAGTCTATAAGGTGCAAATCTACCCTGCTTTCTACTTGACTTCAGACAAATACGGCTAATTACATCTCCTTATATACCGGTGACCAGTTTAAATCTTTGAGCCTTCTTGCACAGGACACTTAGCACAAATTTTATCCAAGATCTTAGTAAACATTATAATGCTGTATTAAAAGTTAGAATATGTTCAGCAAAGTAGCATGGTAATACTAATAATTCTATTGAGGATTGTCAGTCCCAGTAGCAGCACCACTTGGGAACTGACTCAAGACTCCAAATGCAAAGAGGGGCTAGGACTGACAATCAGCTGATTTTTGGTCCCAGGCCTGTGACCACACCAGAGTCTCTAACCAGCTCCACTGCAGTCCTGGTGCAGAGATGCTGCAGAAAATCAGATGATTGTTAGTCTTAGCCCAGAGACTTCAGTGGAGCCAATCTAAGACTCCTGTGACTTTTTATCTCAACCCTGCGACCCCATTAAAGCCAGTTCAAGACTCCATGCAATCCTGGGGCTGGGACCCACAATCAGCGGATTATCTCCATGAAGCAGCCCCATGTTGGCTCAATGTGTTACTTAAAACAACCCGGAAATATTTTTCATTTGAAAAAGGCATATCTGCTACAATATAACAGGATATGACAGCATTTGACATTTTAAGCGTGTTTATCATACACTAAGTGTCCCGAGCAATCAGACCCTTGCATTCCCTGACAAACATTTAACTAAATAAATAGATTGTAGTTAATCCTCTTCTAATAAGTGTCCATCGCTTTTAAGAAGTCTAGCACAAAATGAGAATTTACATTATTGGAGTTCTTCAAGATGCAAAGTCCATGTGCACATTTCCACAATTAATGGAAACATCTGCATACACCTGAACTCAGATTTCTGTCTAGCATTGCTCATGATAACTATACATGTGGAACCACCTTGTGTTTCACACACAATTTTTTTAAAAAGGTAGAGTGTGAAAACTTGCAACCACAAAATCCCAGGTAGAAAAATGTCTCTGAGACTGAGATGGTGAGCAGGATGCAGAATATACATATGGACATGCCTTGAAGAATTCCCCTTACTAGCAAGTAACTTCCCATAGGATGGGAAAACACATTTTGACCCTTTATTAGTGGATGCTGCGCCAAGGTCACCAAGAGTCTTGAGTTTGGCTGAGCTTAAGAATAGATCATTCTGCCTCTCCACAAGATCTTAGCACTCCTAAAGATCTTTAGCTCTCCTAGGCTAGGGACAAGCAATACACATAAACTGGTTTAAGTGATCACAAACTGGTTTAAACCTGTAACAGAACAGACATTCAGTGCACATAAACCAGTTTCAACATGGCTGAAACTGGTTTAAGATAAACCTGGTTGAATGAAGTATCAGACTTAATTGATTTAGCTTAAACCGGTTTATGCAATGTCTGTGCCAGACCCCTTGCTGATTTAAGATACACCAGAGTCCCTCAGCATCCCAGCATGCTCTCTGGGCTGGGCTCTCTGCTCCAGCCCAGCCAGGATGGCCCCTCTGCTCTTCAGCCAGAGCAGGGACAGGCAGGGGCAAGGGTCTGGCCAGGGAGAGGTTTAGTCCCACTCCTCCCTGTCCCACCGGCAGGGACTCCAGCTGGGTCTACTGGTTGCTCCCCCCTCCTGCTGCAGCAGTGGTCACCATGGCCTCTGAACCCTGTGCCGGTTCCAGGCTCCCATGTTTGAGCTGAGCAGCTGCGGCAGGGAGAGAAACAGCTGCTCAGCTTGAGGCAAAATTAGCCCTCCCCCTGCCGCTGTTGGCATCGGCTGAAGCCACCTGGAGCCGACAGCAGACTGCCCTGCATCTGCTCTGCTGGCACCGCTGGCCCAGTGACATGGTGGAGGTGGCTGCACCTAGAAGAGTCAGCAGCAGGAAGGGGAGGGGCTTTTTCCCCCTGCGCTGAGCAGCCTTTTCCTCCCACCGCTGCTGCTCAGCCTGGACTTGTGAGCCTGGAGCTGACTTGGGGTCAGGGCTACATGCACGGGTCCCTGCCTGTACCGCAGAGCTGGGGCCAGTGGCTAGCAGCAGCATCAAAGGAGCTGCTGCAGCCAGGCTGCCAAAAAAGGCAGTCCTCCTGTGGAGCCCCAGCCCTGCTGCGGAGCCCCAGCCCTGCTGCAAGACCAGGAAATGGTACCTCAGCCTGGTGAGACTGAGGGACCTCCTGGGGTCCAGACAAAGCCCCTGCGCAAGCCAGATCCACCCAGCCCATGACATCTACCCATGCCCCTGACCAGCTGCTGGAGTGTCAAGGGGGGAGCAACTGTGATGGGGCAGGAGCCCCTTCCCAGTGGGGGAAGAGCACGCTGCATAGTGAGGAAAGTGGCTGCAGTGGCAATGCTGTTGGAGCTCTGGCTCCCTCCAGGCCCAGGTGCTGCCGCACACAGCCCATCACAGCTCTGCCCACCCCGCAACATGGCCCCCACCAGGAAAGAGCTTGTGCTGCCAGACATTGCGATGGGCTTCTGCCCCAAGGCCCTGCCCCCTCTCACTGCAGTGGCCCAAGAGGGGCACAGCCAACCCGTAGGGCCTTTTGGAGAGGGGTGGGCAGGGATGGGGTTATTCCCCCTCCCTCCGTCATCCAATGGAGGGGACAGCAGGGGCCTATTCTGCCACAGGGAGCAGCCCACTCCTACAGCAGGGGTGGAGAGCAATCAGCAGACCCAGCTCAGGTCTCTGACGGTGGCACAGCAAGCGGGGCAGAATTAAATCCCTCTCTGGCCGATTCACCCCAGACTGGTCAGGTCCCCCTCCCAGCACACTTTCCCTGCAGCTGAGGGTGTGCACTGGTACCCCTGGCTCCTGGCCTGAGCAACTGCAGGCATGTGCCCGCATGTCTGTTTTGATACAAAGCACTCACCCTCTGCAGGTCAGACTAGCCTGCAAAGGTTGAATCAATTCAGGCTCCTGCTTTTTGAATGTCTGTCCCTAGCCCTAAAGACATTGATAACTTAAAAGTTTTCTAACATACCAAAAAAAGAACCTATCCTGTTTTGCCAGGTAGGTCTCAAAACCTTTTCTGCTGTTGACCAAGATGCCTCAAACAGCTAATCCACTGGATGAGGCTTTTTCAGGGACATTGCAAAGCAGTCCCACATCCACTGTAACAGCCCCATGCTGCTGAGGAGGATGAATCTCTGAGATAGAGAATATGAAGCTGGGAAAGAGGAGAGATAGGACTCCCTTCCCGCTGATGATATAGTAACCTCTTGTATGGAAGATACTCCTCCAAGGAAGAGGACCCCAGTGGATATAAAGAAGCCAGTGGCAGTAGTGGGGGATTCAACCATTAGCTGGGTTTGTTAACCCAATGTCAAGGGCTATAGGCTGTACAGGAGGGACAGGATAGGAAAGAGGGGTGGGGGCGTGGCGCTCTATATTAAGGAGGAATACACATCCTCGTTAATTAGCAAGGAGCCAGGGGAGGGGCACTCTGAAGTGCTTTGG
>NW_017728947.1:57530291-57537648 GCF_001723895.1 Crocodylus porosus | reverse complement strand
GGTCACAAGCTGGCAGAGGGTAGATTCAGACTAGACATCAGGAGGTGCTACCCCAGTATTCTTTCCTGCCATGGCAGGGGGTCGGACTAGATGATCTGCTCAGGTCCCTTCTGACCCTACAAACTATGAAACTATGTGATGTCTAGGAGGACCACATGATAACTTGCCTGCCAGGTGCAAAGCCAATGGAGGTTACAAGATGTGGATGCTGGAGAGAAGCCAGTGGTCACAATCCACATGGGTACCAGTGACATAGGGAAGTGTGGGAGAGAGGTCCTGGAAGCTAAATTTCGGCTGCTAGGCAGGAAGTAAAAATCCAGAAGGATATCCACAGTTGTGTTCTCTAAAAATCATTTGAGTTCCTTGCACACAGCCAGAGAGAGAGGAAGGGCTCCAGAGTCCCACTACTTGAATGAGATGATGGTTCAGAGAGAAGGGGTTTAGGTTCATCAGGAACTGGGGAACCTGTACAGAAAAGGTCGACTTTACCTGAATTAGAATGTTACCAGACTAAAAATTAAAAATGGTATAGAGCAATTTTTTAAACTAAAAAGTGGGGGAAACCAAAAAACACAGAACAACATGCAGGTTGGGTTCATATATCCCCAAAAGGGGGCATCATTCAGATGCTATACAGTCTTGAAGAAGATAAAACAGAAATAGGAAGTAAAACTGTAGATAATGGTGAGGATAAGTCCTTTGGATGCTTTTGTTAACATGAAGAAAAATAGCTTAACTTCCTGATTAAGTGGTTTATAGCAGACTTCTACCATAGCATCTCTTCTGTTCTTCCCCATTTCCCCCTTTTACCTTTACCCACAAACTTCCAACACGTCTACCTCCCACCTCTTCTCATCGTCAGTGCAAATATATGCACCATGTCCTCTCTTGTTAATTTGCTTTTCTTTCCTAAAGGGAAATTTTACCATTCTATATCAATAGTCCAGTTCAGTCCAGTGATTTATCCCACCAGACCTCTGCAATACTGATTAAATCTTTTTTTTTCTTTACTAAGACTTCTTATTCTTCCTGTTTGTTGCTCATATGGTATACACATCTATGACATGCGGCAGACTACCAAGTATTTTCCTTCCTGTATTATCTTACACTCCATTTCAAATGGTTTTTTTATCCCTCATCCTAAGACTTTGGCCTTTTGACAAACTTGGATTTTGTTTTGCTCATCTGAGCAGCTTTTGTCACCACACCTCTTTGAACCAGCCTCCTGCACACTGGGATTGAGTCTCAGAGGCCCAGTACTGCCACCTCCAACTCCCTATGTACCAAGATAGGGCCCTGGGGCCCAGCACTGCTCTCCCAGCCCCCCACATTGGGATTGGGCCCTGGGACCTGATGTCACCCAGTGCCAAGCCCTGTGCATTGAGGTTGGCATCCCATCTAGTGCACAGATCCCAGGATTTTCCATGCATCTAGAAATTTGGCAGTAGGGAAGCAGTGGCACCGCTCTCATGCTGCCAGAGTTCTAGACATGTGGAGAGCCCTGTGGACCAGATGACACAATGCCACAGGCCACATCTGATCCATGAGCCAGGCATTGAGTACCCCTGCTCAGAATCAAGACTACAGATTCTCACCTGGATTAACTTTATAACCCTTTTGTCCCTCAAAGAGTGAACTTTTTTTTTTCCCTCTCTCCTACCCACCTTGACTCTCAGCAGTACCTTCTCCTTTTTCCTCGTCACTTCCCTACCTTTTCTATTCTAATCACTACTTTCTATTCAGCAGCTCTGCTTCTTGCAGTCCCTTCACAGGATCTGACAAAAAGCTCCCGGCTTACAAAAGCTTACACTATAGATCTATAATTTAATCAGTCTATAAGTTGCAAATCTACCCTTCCTCTACCTATTAAGCACTGGACTCCTAAAAGTGATTAAGTTCCAGTTTGCCTTGCAGCTGAGACATTCTCTTTTAGCCCATTTACATGTTTTCTGTGGAGCTCTTGCAGCAGATACTCCCCAAGCCAGGTGGCTCCCTCTGCCTCGCTTTTCTCAACATGGAAATATAGGCTGCATTCCCAACAAAACAGGACCTCTAAAGTCACAGTTCCTGGCCTACAAATACCCTTCCATCCCCTCCCCAGATGTAATCAGAGGAAAAGCTAGCAATGGCATTTGTTTGCTAACCATTGTGCATCCTCCTAAGAATCCAACAAGAGAAGTAAAGAACCTCTCTCTCAGGCATCTCAAGGTGGCAGTTCTCTCAGCCTCCCAAATCCAGTAATCTCTTACCCAAATATCAGAGATAGAAATTGTGCAAAATTCACCTATTTTGCTGTGATCCTTTAGCCTTCAAGGCTTTTCAGTCCCTTGAAGTAATGTAGAATTACTGCAAGCATGTATCTATCAAGCAAAGCTATGTTGTGAAGATGTGAGAAGCAGCTGAAACACTTAACTAAGTTTCAGGTTCAGTACAAATGTTTTTACACGTTTTCACATGCAAGGACTATTTCATCAATAAAGATTAACAATAGCATTTATGAGAAGTAATTTACATTTATGAGAAGTATTAAACAGTATCTCAGAACTTATAAAAATGTAGCTTTAGTCAACATAGGAAACTAAGTTTTTAATCAACATATAGGTTAATCTTAGCACAATATTTAACATTTACCTGTCTTTCTTACTTACCAGCTCTCTCATGCAAAGATGACGTTAAAGCTAAAAAATTATTTGTATTTTCTATCTCCTCGTGACTTCCTGAAGCACTGAGAATGATTACACACTAATAAAGAAAGAAAGTATGGAAATATAAAAAGGTAACGTGAATTTAATCAAATTAGAATTATATTGAAAGACTCCCCCAACCATCTAGTCCCAAAGTCTATCAAAATTCAAACAATACAACTTTTTCTTCAATCAAGGTTTTGGGTGAACCTGATTTCCTTACTACTTTTTCCTTCTTTTTAAGAGGCTCGATGAAGTTAAGGTACATATGTTTTTAAATCTGTTGTTAAACACTTCCCAGACATGATTACTGGAAATAAAAGTAGAATCATTTCACTTTACACATTCAAATGGCATTTTTCCAGATACACAAGTGCCATTTTACACTAGAGTGCAGCCAACTAAGCATACTCAGTAGCAACATGGAATCCTACAGGTCCACACTGCACAGGAAGTAAGATCAACACTAGGTGCAAGCTCCAAAAAATAGTTCAAAAACTGCCATTGGGTGCAAAAAATTAACAGGATTCTGCCCTAAATGTCTTTATGTACATTTCAGTCACGGCAGACTTGCAATAGTATTGCAATTTCATACTCTCAGTAACCCCTGCAAACCTAAGAGCAAGTGAGTGAGACCCTAAATCTCTCTTCTCTTTCCTCTCAAGTTCAAGCTTATCTCTCTTATACTAACTGCTTGTCTCATGCTGAATTTTATTTTTCAAGCAAAATAAGGTGAGGGAAAGATACATTGTTTTTAAATGTTAAGAGAGAAAAAAATTTTGACAACCACCTCAATTCCCCATGCATCACACTGTCAAATAGGCTCTTAAAATTTTTGGTAGGACACATGGTGACTTTGTCAAGGGTTTACACCTTCTGCTTCACCTCTGTAAATCTGTCCAAGTTTAACCAAATTACAAGCCTTTGCAGGGGAAAAAAAAGATTCAGTTCACATATGCTCAGGAGTAACATCTTATATGTTAAGGAATGAAATCTCCCTGAATTCCATGAACAATAAGCATGAACCATTCCCTCGCGGCACTTCATCTAAACATGCCATGATTACAGAGTGACTGAGAGTGTATTCCATCTCAATATTACAGGAGTAAAGCCAGACACTTGAACTGAGAGCAGGATGCTTGTCTCACCAGTGTTTTTAATACCACTTCTCCCCAGCTAGCACAACAGGAGAGTAGCAGGTAAAGATTACCAATTCAAATATAGAAGGGACATGATCACATGGGGGGAAAGGAAAGGTAGATAGAGACATGAAGTCTCTGAAGACTGAGACAAAGATCTGAAACATGAAAGACTACAACTGGCTGAATGAGAAAAGAGAAGCCCAGCTGGCTCAGTGTGAATCACTAAGATCTCTCAAAAGACTGAAATCCAGGGTTTGGAAAACTAGGACTACTTGATATAGAGCCTTGATGACCAGAAGCAAGAACATCTTCCTAGGAATTGACCAAAGCTACTTCCCTTAGTAATACAGAAGGCTGTCTGTTTTCTAAGCTGTTATAAGATTTAGATAGTCATCTGCTAAAAAAGGGGCAAGTTTGATGGTCTATAGCAGGGGTGTATACAGCCAACAGGCCAAATTCAGTCCATGGCGCCCATTATCTGGGCCCCAGTACTGCCCCTAGTCCACAGTGGATGCATATGCAACGTGTCATAAAAGCCCCACATACAGGGCGTGGAACATGCACTGCACATGGCAGCCCCTCTATCAATCTGTGATGCACACTGCATGCAGAACCCATCGCCCCAGGATATGTGCCCAGCACCACTGTGGATCCCCTGGTACACTTGCCGCCCCCCCCCACCCCCTTTGATTCCTGCTCCACCCAAAGTTTAAAACCAACTGCCTGGCAGTGGCAGCAGAATTTCTAGTCAGGTGGTGCTGAGAGAGTCAATTGACTTCACGGCTCTTACACTGTACCTGATCCTTCCCAAACTCTTCATTCCACATGTGTTAATGATCCCCTCTTCTTTCTAATGGTCTTGATGTTCCACCAATCAAGCTATCGTTTGTTCTGCAATTCTTTTGGCTGTTCCTGGTAATGAAGCTCCTATTTCATAGCTCTGCAGACTATTTTTAACTCCTTCCAAAGAAATTATATTTGTTTTTTTCTTCAATACAGCCCTAGGTCCTTATCATATTAGTAAAGATCCTAATTTATTTTTCAGTGGAGAAAATGTGTTGTTTCATATGATGATGCACCTCATCATCTGCATCCCCCTTTCAAAATTCTAGATCCGCCCATGTACATGCTGCATGTAGTACCCACCCCAACTGGTCTGGAATGCACACCACACACAGCACTCACTTCAGCCCAGTCCAGAACCTGTGCTGCACACATTGCACCACCCACTCCCACAGTTACTCCAGAGAAAGTGCCATGTGCAGCATGGGTCCCAAATTGGCTGGGGTAGGCACTGCCTGTATCACGCATCCCAGGGTAGTCAGTGGAAATACAGTATGTACTAGATCCAACATTGGGGGATGGTGGAGAGGGTGGAAAGCAGGCAAGAGCAGTTCTGTGGGCCCGTTCCAGAAGCAGGACTGGCTATGTGCCATACATCTGGCCCATGGATTAAGTTTGACACAATTCATCCTGCCTATGTTCTGTATCTAGAACTTACACAAAAAACACAGTATTAAAGTTGAAAAGTTAAGCACCCCAAGTTAGGAATTGTCAGACTTAAAACTGGCTATGCAATCTAAACCCAGTCTCTTTTTGTATAGTCTGTAATTACATAATCACAAAGAATACAGGATTCATGCCTCATTCATCCCACTGAACAGACCTGTTTTAGAGAGAGGATTACTTAGGGTTATGCAGTCAAGAGGGTTTTTTTTTATTTTAGGAGCTTCATTTCAGGCATTTCAAGAGTTGGAAGTTCTGAAGTAAATAAAGCAGGGCTTTGCAGAAAGGAGGCAGCTGAATGATACCTTGAAGAACTAGACTGTATGCCTGCAACAAAGCTCCTTCTGGTTCATTTAAACCAGATTTTTCCTCATTTTGCAGGTGAGTGACTTCAGATCCTGTGAATCTTTTGCAGAAGGGCTGAGCGTTCACAGCTGCTACCAAAATTAATTGGAACTGTTTTGGACATACGTTTTTCATATAAATGAAAAAAATCTGATTCTAATCATCTCCAGTTGGACATTCATGGAAGATTATGGACACTTTTGACCTTAATCTCCCTCTGCATCTGTTCCCCTTAGGTAAAATAGGCAACCGTTTACCTCCTCATTTCTCAGCTGTGAAAAGGGATTATTAACGTTTATGAAGCACACAGATAATGAAGTAACTGGCACCACAGAAAGGTTATAAGGAAGACCCTTTTTTTCTATAATCAGAGCAAGGTTTGACAGTGTGCCTTAGAGGAAGTAATGGCTTAGACACTGAACAGTAAAGAAATAACAAGATGCTAAATAGCTGCTCACTACATAAGTACTGCCCACTCTGCATGAAATGAAGTAGGCCTGTGTGAAGCAGCTAGTATTCGCTTTGGATTCAAATTCAGACAATTTGGGGGACAGCAATTCAATTCACTGTCCCAAATCAATTTGAATCTGATTTGAAGGTCCGGCTGGCAATGAACTGACCGCATCTCCAAATCGAACAGGCCCCATCCCCCACCCACTCTTCCAGCCCCATCAATGGCAGCCCTCCCCAGCCTCAGTGTCCTGGCACTTTAAAAAAGTGCAGCAGCCAGTGAGTGCAGGGTATTTTTTTAAGTGCCAGGAAGCTGGGACCAGATGAAACAGCCACTGAAGAGGCTAGGAGAGAGGGCAGGGATCGGGGGCTGCTCAAGGGAGCTCAGGGAGCAGGCAGGACATGGGGCCTAGTGGGGGTCCCCCCATTGCCCCCACTTTCCTCTGCCAACCCCTCCTCCCTGCCCCCTACTGACTGGCACAGAGCCCAGGTCCAGCTCCCTGCAGTGGCAAGCAGGTACTGTCCGAATCGCCAAATCTTTTCTGAATCAATTCAGAGGCTTTGAATCAATTCGGACCTTTTTATTGGTCTCCCGATTCAATTTGGTGTCGAAGATTCAGCCTCTGTATCGGGCCGAATCTCCTCCAAATTGAATCAGCAACCAAAGTTCCGCACATCCCTAAAATGAGGCATGGACATTCACATGGATAGTGCCATCATTACTGAGTATACCAAGTTTTGAAGGAGATATTCAGCTTCATATTTCAACATTTAAGCTAATCTCTAACTGCTACAGACCAAGATGAGATGTATATGGGGGGAGGGGGGTGCATATCCCACCACATACACTTCAGAAACAAGTTAACAGTCACTATAAGAGAGAATACTGGAATAGATAGCCTTAAGAACTGTCATCCTAGTTGCTCCTAGTAACATTTCCAAAAATTAAGCCACAGACTATTTTCATTCCTCCCCCACCAATGGTGATTTACAACCTCCAGCATGAGGGCAACTTATCCTTTCTGAATGTTTATCCTAACAATAGATGGTTTTATTAACCAGAACCTTTTAAAATACTAATGAACTATTCACTGAAAATCGCTACAAGTTACTACACAACCTGTAAAAAGTACTTTTTAAACTAGGGGGGACCAGAAGGGTTTAGGGGAGACACTGTTTCCCCTAGCACCCCCTGGCATGACAAGGAACAATGGACACAAGTTATTAGAG
>NW_017728947.1:57510059-57530191 GCF_001723895.1 Crocodylus porosus | reverse complement strand
CTACCTGGCTGGACTCATTTGAGTCCAGTCTTTTCTCCCGCCCAGGCAGGGGGTCGGACTTGAAGATCTACAAGGTCCCTTCCGACCCTACTTCTATGATTCTATGATTCTATGAAATAAAATTGGATGTCATAAAAAGCTCTGCTTTTTCAGATGTTAGTCATGATGTGTCAGTTATACATTGGCTCAGTTTTTAAGAACAATTTAGTAGTTCCAAGTATGTCATGGCCAACATAAGTGTATCTTTGAATAATTTTAGATATCCCTCAGATATCCGAGTAATGGAAGAATGACTTGCACAACTTTTTCTTCCTTCTCATGTTGAGGTTCTTGGTCAGCCAGTAACTACTGAATTACAACCTGTGTTTGTGAAATCACGCTGTTACCTTCTATAAGATGGAAGGTATTTTATTAGTATGATAAAAAGTGACATATTTCTAACCTGAAGTTCTTCCCAGAGTTTTGTCCTCATTTCTCTGCCTTGTTTTTTAATTGTTCTCTCTTGAGATTGTTTCTTTGCCAATATCTTGTCCAGTTTATTCATCTTTCTTATAGCTTCTTGAATCTTAGGATCCACATCTTTTTCTTCAGAAACTTCTAGATTAGTAAAATGTAATGCAGTTAAGATTTAAAAAAGGATGCTGGCTTAAAAAGTTTAATTAAAATAAATAACAAGCCAATTAAACTGCCGTGGATTTTGCCAGCAATTTCAGTAGGATTACAGTTCTTCCCTGGCATTTGTAAGTAAGTATGTGGTTTCTACCATTGGACAGCTGTAGCAGAATAAAAGTAACGTTTTTTCTAGCAGATATCAGAGCTGTTCTTTTAGCTGAACAACTATCTCCAAAGCCAAGGGAGGGAGTACTAGACCCAGTTAGGCACAGAAATTACCTGTAGTAGAAGACAGAATTCACCATGAAGGATATTAGTAGTTCCACCAGGTTTAAAAATCTGTTTGGGCTCCATATGCATCACAAGCACAGAAGATAGCTAGGACTGTCTCTTTTAGCTGGCCTGCATCTTGCTGAATTTGAACCTGAAACTACTGGATTCTTGAATGGGGCTTCATTTAATTAAGTCCTGTATTTAGGACAGAAGAATTCCATGTACCACTACAGGCTATGGGCTGACTGGCTGGGCAACAGGTCTGCAGAAAAGGACCTGGGGTTTACAGTGGACAGTAAGATGCATATGAGCCAGCAGTGTTGCCAAGAAGACTAACGGCATACTGGGCTTCCTTAGTAGGAAGGTTGCCAGCAGGTCAAGGGAGACGATTACTCCCCTCTATTCAGCTCTGGTGAGGCCACACCTGGAGCAGTGTTCAGTTTGCCTCCCTCCCACCCCCCACTACAGAAAGGATGTGGACAAACTGGAGAGAGTTGAATAGGGAGCAACAAAAATTGTGAGGGGGTTGGGCACTTGACTTATGAGGAGAGGCTGAGGGAACTGGTCTGATTTAGCGTAGAGAAGAAAAGACTGAGGGGGGATTTAATAGCAGCCTTCAACTACCTGAAAGGGGAGTTCAAAAGAGCATGGAGCTAGACTGTTCTCAGTGGTAGCAGATGACAGGACAAGGAGCAGCAGTCTCAAGTTGTGGCAAGGGAAGTTTAAGTTGGATATTAGGAAGAATTTTCTCACTAGGAGAGTAGTAAAGCACTGGAACAGGTTACCCAGAGTGGAGGTGGACTCTCCATCCTTGGAGGTTTTTAAGATTCGGCTAGACAAAGCCTTGGCTGGGATGATCTAGTTGGGGATGGTCCTGCTTTGAGCAGAGGGTTAGACCAGATGACCTCCTAAGGTCCCTTCCAACCCTAATTTTCTATGGTTCTAAGTCACAAAAGAGCAAGTGGCAGATGAGTGGCACAGAGATGGTCCATGTGCCAGACTCACTTGCCAGAATTGGGCCTTGTGCAAGACCATAGCCTGTGGGTTCCCAATAGATGCATAAGGAGCCCTGCAAGCCACAAGACATGGTCCACAGGATGGGATTTGGGCATGCCTATTTTAGAGGACTTGCACCATTGGTCCAAAAAGTCTCACCATCACCAAGTTCTGGTTGCTTATTTGCTTTTGAGCTGACAAAACCCAGAGTAGCATCAGGAACTTGGGTTGGTTTTATTTACCTGAACCTTTTAGAATACTAATGACCTATTCATTGTAACATCTAGTACAGCATGAGTTCTATTGGCTAATTATACCTACTAAAATATGAAACGTATCATCCTTGTGTAAATTCTTAACTTCATGTCACATTCACAGTTATTGTTTTCCTTCTTTTACTGCACTAAAAACATACACACATCCTTAATTAAGTCCTCTATTGACTTATCTTACTGCCACACTTAACTGAAAGAAGTGAGAAGAAATGGAAACTGCACTATTCACTTAATACATCTCATAATACCTTCTTTTACATTAGTTAGCATCTCTTGAGAAGCTTCATTTAAATTGGGAGGCTCAGTTTCAACACAATCCTCTCCAGAATCTGAGCTAGAAATGTATTCTGAAAAACAAAATCAATAATAATAATAATAAATTATTTGAAATAATCTATAATTAAAGATGACTGAAGCAGTCATCAAGAGAATTAAATACATTTTTTCATGTCAATCATAAAATACACTCATTACAATTCCCTACTGTATAGAAAAAGGGTACTTAGCATTATGCTGAGAACTAGGGGTTAAAACACAGGACAGGGAAATCAAGGTACCACTTTTATTCCTAGTTCTTACACAGAATCTCTATGGGTAGAAATAGACATTGCGAACCAAAGTGTATCAACTGTGGTAGGACATGTCCAACACACACATCACTGTGGGAAAGGGGACAATATGTTCCCCTAGATGCAAGACAGAAAGGAACCCAGGGAATCCCTGGGCTCCGTGCTGCCCCAAGTCAGGTCCTGTGCAAGCACGGCTCAACACAGTTCCCAGTATGGGGTGGTGTAAATGTACATGGTGGTGCAGGAGCTGGGGAATCCCTAGTGTCCCATGCCTCCGCATGGGGACTTAGGCTAACCTGTGCCAACAGGGATCCTGGCAATGAGGTGAAGGGCAATGTAGATTTCCTGGCTGCCACTCTCCCATATTCCTCATCCTGAAGCACAGGTTGGCCCAGGGACTACACAGCACCCACTCTGGCCCATGCCTCCACCTGAAGCACAGGTTGGCACAGGTCCCAGCCAGGGGAGGTGCAGGTCAGCACAGAAGCCAGGGAATTCCCAAGGCCCTGTGCCTCTAAACTGGGACCTGCACCACATCCTGAACCAATCCAAAGGCACGGGTCAGCGCAGGTCCTGGCATGGAGGCACAGGGTGCTGGGAACTCCCCAGCTCCTGCTCTTCCCTGCACCTCCTTGTCAGGACCTATGCTGACTTATGCTTCACACAAAAACACAGGTCAGCACAGGACAGAGTGGTACAGGAGCCAGGGATTCCCCAGCTCCCCATGTCTTCATGACAAAACCGGTGCTGACCCAGGCCTCTGCATGAAGTACAGGTCAGCAAGTCCTTTTGCGTGGTAGCAGGGGGCCTGCACAGGCTTTCCCACTTGCAAAGATACCCCTAGAAATCCATGGATACCCAGGGCATCTCTGTAAGTTGGACAAGTCATATAAATGTTCTGCAGCCTAGAGGGATGCAATCCTACCCAGGGTGCACAAGATTAGTCCCCCAAAGACTAGGGGGACTACACTCTACCACCGCAGAGCAAATAGACATCAGGCACAATAAAGCAACACACTGATGTGATACGACAAAAGGTAAGGATGTCTATTTTCTCAGCTTTTGTGCCACCACAAAAATTATTATAGCAGCACAAATACTATGTCAGACAATGTCGGTTTCAACCCTACGTAACTTTGAAGCAGCAGATAAATAACTTATTCTATTTACCAACCTGTAAAACAGCAGTACAGTTTACTTTAAGTGCACAGCTTCTGATCTAGCCCTATATTTATTACAGCAGTATCTGCAAGCAGAATCTAGCCAGTTATTCAAAAACTAGCTTCTGTAGAGCTAAGCAACAGGTTGAAGTTAGTCACTGTCCTACCTGACAACTCAGAATTCTGCATCTGCTGGAAAATGCAGGTAGTTTCCTCCTCCATGGTTTGTTGCAGTGTTCTCATTTTCTGCGTTTTATATTTCTCTCTACTGTTATCCTGGTTTTTTTCTTCTGGACTGCTCTTTCCTGAATTGTCTTGTTTATGATCACTGTCCAAATCACCTTGATAATCAACCTAAAATTGGGTAAAATTTAATACTGATCACAAATGTAGGAATGACCTGTTAGGAAAAAAAAATCATGCATTGTTACGAATGTTAACAATATACTTGCAAGTATTCTTAGCCAAGGATCTCAGGCTTCTTTACAAATAAAGTAGTACTCTCAACTCATACCAACAATGATCTTTCATAGAGAGCTGGCTAATGTGTCTCTCTCACAGGTTCACTGTCATATACTAAGTGACAAATTTGGGATGGGGAAGAAATTTTTCTCCATGTCAGATTGGAATGGACTTCAGGAGTTTGGCATGTACACTGATAAATTTCCTCCTCCTAGAAGGCACCTGGCATTGTGGTACATTGACCTCTCTTATTCAGTCTTTGGGAGATAGGCAAAGCCCTACTCCAGCTGAAGTCTTGGGGTTTAATTTAGGGGTACCTGGGCAAAATTTTAATGGGCTAACTAGGTACTGTCTACTGTTGGTGAGTACCAAAACTGTCTTGTAAAAGTGGTAGAAATGGGTCCGGGGTTCAGTACAGTTGAGGTCTTGGAACATATCCCTATTTGTTACATTGTAAAATGGGTTTCCTTTACGCAAACTGGAGTTATGCACCATTTTCCAGAAAAGCATGTACAGCATAAAGCAAAGGAAACCTGTACTAGGACCAGTATTTTGTAATGCAATTCAGCAAATTATGCACTTATATAAGGGCCTCGTTACGCATTAATTTTAGGCAGCTCCTTGTGCTCTTAACATCTGGGATCAGTGGCGTACCATGGGTCTCTGGCACCCGGGAGTCAATGCTTCCATTTGCGCTGCCTCCCCCCGTAGCCAACTGCCAAGTGGGAGGGTCCTCTGGTGGCTGAGCGGGGGCAGGGGGGGAGAAGTCCCCTGGCGGCTGATCGTCAAGCCCAGAAATGCCGGCGGCAAAACCGTGCCACCCGGGGACCAAGTATGCCCCCACTCCCTGTTACTATGCTACTGCCAGAATTGTCCATACATTAACACCTGAAGCATACTTTAGGGTGTATAGGGTATTGGTTTTGAGTCTACCATTTCTTTTGAAAAATATTGATGAGCACTTACACAGCAATTTGTATCATAAACCACAAAGCACATTACAAAGTTTTAACAACAGAGATTTTATCTTTTCTTCTTTTCAGACAAAGGTTGTGATGTGCCAAAGATTAAAATAGTTACCTTTGATAAGCATGGCTCTGGTGTTAACACCTCCAAAGATGCGCTTGAAGCTCGGCTACCAAGATGAGCTCTGGAGCTAGAGGCAGGCCTTGAAATGTCATCTAGGTTTCCTCTTGTAATATCCATTGTGGTCTAAAATGAATAAAAAGCCAAAAAAAAACCAAAAAAAAAAGAGCTACTACATAATAATAACTTGCCCCCTTGCCCCATGAAAGTTAGACTAGAAGTCCTAAAAAATTAGGCATCTTTGATGAGAAATATATACAGTGGGCACATCTACACATGTGCATTTACTGCACAGTAACTGAAATTACTGCAAAGTACGGGCACACATCTACACATGCACACCTGTACTGTGCAGTAAATATGGTGACTTATGCCCACTTGAGTATAAATTTGATAGCAGGTATCAAATTTATGTCTAATTAGTTATGCACAGTAACACACATGTAGATGCATTACTGCACAGTAACCCAGAGGGCCTCCCTGCTGGGTCTGCCCAGCCACTAGGGGGCCAGCCTGAGCCCAGCTCCAGGGCTCCTGGCTAGCTGCCTCTCCAGGCTTCAACTTAAGTTAGTCCCAAGTGCTGACAGCCAGCTCTGGCTTCAATTTGGGACTGAAGTTAGTCCAGGAGTGGGCAAAATAAGGCCCATGGGCCACATCCAACCCACCAAGCGCTTCCCTCCGGCCTGCGGAGCCCCTTCAAAACCTACATAATGGCAGCTGTCTCTTTAAAAGACTCCAGCAGCACCAGCTGCTGGCTGCAGCACTTCAGACTGTTTACTTGGGTTCTGGTTGCGAGGCAACCAACCCTGACCTCAGCCTGACCAGGCTGGCCCCGCCCCTGGCTCAAGCCACATTTGCAGCTTGAGAGGGGTCAGGGGGCTGGACCAGAACCTGTGGCGCCAGCGAGGGGAAAGCGTCTGAGCCGGGTTCTGCTTTGCCGCACAGGACTAGAAAGGGCCCTGCCCTACAGGTAAGCCCAGGAAAGTGGCTTCTGGGCAAGCTTTCCCCGTGCCATGCCACTCGGGCCATGCAGGGTAGGGCTGGGCCAGCACTAGGGAGAGGAAGCAGCAGCTGGACCACAGCTCCAGCCCAGTCAGCACCAGGGAGGAGAAGTGGCAGCAGAGCTGTGTGCCACTCAGGACAGGATGAGCCCAGCCAGAGCAGCAGGGGCTCAGCTGCATTTTCCCCCTACCTGTGCTGATCAGTCCCAAGCAGCACACAGCTCCACCAGTGCTTCTGCTGGCCGGGCTTGCCCTGACCCCAGCAGCACGTGGGAAGCTGGCTTCAGCTGCATGCTGCTCTGGATGGGACAGACCCACCCAGGTCTGCACCGGCCAGAAAAGGTGGCATGCAGCTGAAGTGGGCTTCTTGCATGCTGCTGGGGATGGGAGGATCCCGGCCAGGTCAGCACCAGCCAGCAGAAGTGGCAGCAGAGCCATGTGCCACTCAAGACTGACAGGCACAGGCAGGGGGAAAGTGCAGCTGAGCCCTTGCTGCTCCGGCCGGACTCGTCCCATCCCAAGGAGCACATGGCTCCCATGCCACTTCTGCTAGCTGGTACAGACCCGGTCAGGCTTCTCCCATCCCCAGTAGTGCATGGGAATCCAGCTTCAGCTGCATGCCGCTTTTCCTGGCCAGTGCAGACCCGGCCAGGTCGTCCCATCCAGAGCAGCATGCGGCTGAAGCCAGCTTCCCATTTGCTGCTGGGGACTGAGCAAGCCTGACTGGGTCGGCACTGTCCAGAAGAAGCAGTGGCAGAGCCTCTTCCTTTTGGGACCAGCTGGCACAGGTAGGGGGAAAGTTCTGGGGGAGGTCTGATGTCCTTGAAACCCCACTGCTGGGGCAGGATGTTAGAGGGGTCACAACCCCTTGCTACCTGGTAAGTTGTGCAAGGGGAGGGACTTCTAGTGGCAAAGGTCAGGGTTCAGGGGGCAGGAATTCCAAGATGGTGACCACAGGGTGGGGCAACTAAAGGGGCGAGGGTACCCATGTGGCCCTTGACAACTGGCCAAAACTCATCAAGTGGCCCTCCACCTGAAATAATTGCCCACCCCTGAGTTAGTCCCAAGGGCTGGCAGCCATGTGGTCAGAGGCTGGAGCTCCCCACAGTGGCCACAAAGGCACATGGTAGGCTGCTCTGACCTGCAACTAAATTTAGTCCCAAGTCACCTGCACATGTAGGCGCTGGCCTATTCCTGCTCATTACACAGTAATTTACTGCACAGTACATTTAAGCCAGTAAATGCACATGTAGACATGCCAAGTATTCACTAGTTCTCCATTTTTCTTGGGTACATTTGCATGGAGTCACTGACTCAAAGCAAAAATTAAGCAGGCTGGTTACAAAATGTGCAAGCATATCTAAATAATATATCCAAACCCCCATAACATTCTTACAGTAAGAGAAGTGCTATTACAGTCCTCTTTAAACCTGAACTCAACAAACTTAGTGCTAACAAAATAGCAGCCAAGTTGAAGTATTTTGTAGGTTCATAGAATACATCCAGACATGATACAAACAGTGTAGGATAGTCAAATGGCACTTTATTTCTGTGCATGACACAGCACATTATTATCTGAAATCACATATATGGCATATTACATCTATATTTACACAGCATTTTACAAACATAGGTAAGAAGAAAGTAGGAGAGAAAGAAAACAATTACAATGTTTGTTTATTTTAATTTGTAAAGCATAGTTGTTCAATCCATTGGCTCCTGATCCTACGCTTTGGAAACAACACTTTCAAATTTATACTCATCAAGATGTTAGACATAATAATAATGGAATAACAGAGTGGGTTGGTCTATTTATTTATGGAGGGATGAGTAATCCCAAACATTTAGAATCCCTGTAAGACTTCCCAGATATTCAAATGCCTTCCTTCCCACACATCTGAGATGCATGAGAAGACTTGCCAAGCACAAGGCAAAGTTAATCAGAGCAAGAAATGCCTAAGGGGTACCCAAGTGGTTTAGCAATGGTTGAAAATGAAGGAAAAGAGAAATCTCAGGGATATAAATAAAACCACTGGACAGGCCAAAAACCAGATGATGGTAGTAAGAAATACTTGATGCTGAAGCTACAAGCCTGGGAGACAAAAGCATGTGTGTGTGCACCATCCAACACAGCAGACTCTCACATGTCAGTAACTTTAGCCATGCCACACTCTTCTATAAAGAGTATCTCAAATGGTTAACTTAGAAAATATGCTGGAGTCTTAAGTGTTACGTACCAACAGTAGAGCCGAGGCTTGATACAGTTGATGTTTCTTAAGCAACACATTGTCATCAAAGGCTGTTTAGCCCTTAATAAAATCTCAGTGAAGACTTAACTTGTTGCACCTTTCCAACTGCCAGAAACAGCCCCTGGTAAGTTGTCATCAAGTTTCTGGAAACTGAAAAGTCTCTTTCACTATTATTACTACTATTCAGGCCCAGTTCCACTCCTTCCCCCCCAGCGTTGGCTCAGAGCCTGCTCCTCCTGTCCTCCCCCAACTATCACCAGGTGTTCCCAGGCCTACTGCTCCCCTGCCTTGATGGCCAGGTTTCTCCCCACCCGTGGGCCTGGTCCTTCTCTGCATTGGGTCTAGACCCACTCCTCCCCTTCCCCCACCACCACTGCCACCATAGTGCACCCGCTATTCCTCCTACCACCGCCCAATCGGGCCCTGCAGGCAGCAATGATGGAAGGGGGAAGGGGCAGACCAAAGCCAGAGCTGGTGGCCCGTTCCCCCACCGGCATCCCGACCCAGCTCTCCCCCTGTGCTGCTGCCACCATGACCTGTAAGGAGTAAAGTCAGGGTGAGGTCAGCTCCGGTGTCCTCGCCCTCCCCTGTTTCATCCACTCCATTGCCCCCACCTCCAGGGAGCAGAGTCCCCCCATCCCCTGTGGCATTCTCTGTCCCCCCATCCCCTGTGTCCCCATCATCATGGCAGCATTCAACTGCTACTAGCTCCTGTTGGAATGCTTGTTTGCACTCTGATTGGCTGTTTGTTAGAGGGTGGGGACAGAATCCTGTGCTCGCTCCCATCCAGACCCACAACCCCTTTACCTCCTGCTGTTTGGGGTCTGGGCCTGCTGCCCCCACCCTCCCGCTGCCCAAATGCATATCCCTATGGGCCTTCTCCGGGTTATAATGCCAACGATGATTCTGGTTATAATTATTACTACTATCATTGTTAATATGATGCTTATTACTAAGGGCATTCTCAGGATTGCTGTTATGATGGTTATTAGTATGGCTACAATGATGACTGTTATGATAACTGAGTTATCACTGAATATTATTATTCAGTCCGTGTTTCCCCTTCCTCGCAGCAAGGGGAAGAGGGGCAAGGAGGCGGCGGCGTCCAGGGGAAGCAGCTGGTAGAGAGGACGCCGCAAACACTCTCGCGCAGAAAATGCAACAGACAAAGCCAGGGAGTGGGGCATGACTGCAATGGCCCCGGTGTCTCGAGGGCCGCACACCACACCACCTGGCCCAGCCCACGCTCACTGGCCAAACCACAGCCTGAGCCAGCTCCGGCCAGCAACGCCATTTCCATGCTAACCCCTCCACACACACACACACACACACACACACACACACACACTTCTGGGATTGCATCCTTGCAAGAAGGACCACTCGCTGCGGGGCAATGCCATCCACGCAGGGGTGGGGGACGATTCCGGCTGGCTGCTTTCAAACCCTCCAGATTAAGTCTCTGCCCCCGGCTGAGGAAGAAATGCTGCACAGAGAGAAGTAATCTGTGCTCCTGCCCTTGTGCCCTGCAATAGGGAACCTCTATGGGACCTGGGCGCTGCGTCTTAACCTGCCTAACCCTATGTGGGCTTGGCAGCTCGCTCCGCACATGCACAGTAGCAGGGGTGCATGGGGCTCGGGTGGGCTGAGCAGGGCAAGTGGCAGCAGCCCAGGGCAGAAATGGGTGGGGGTGGCTTGGATGGGGGGGCCAAGGCAGAATTTTGGGGTCTGCCCCCATCCCCCAGCATCGCCTCTGATAGCCAGTAAAGCAGCTCCTGCCTCGAAGAACTGACAGCATCCCAGTGAGACCCAAGAAGAAGTGAAGGGGTCACATTAGGGCAAAGTTAGACGGTAACAACCCTGTGGCAGCTTGCCTTGTGCCCACTGCTCAGCCGTGTAGCTGTGCAGTTCTGCTGGCTCCTGCTGTGCTGAGTGCAGCCCTGCATCAGTGCCACTGTGGCAACAGCACCTGTTGCCCTCGCACCCCAAGACAGCTCCTTCCCTGGTCCTTCCTGCCTGTTACACTACTGATGCTTCTTGATTTCAGTGTTTCTGAGAGTCAAAATCTTAAATCAATTCTTATCAACTACTTCTTGCAATTTTTTAGGAGGGGCCTGAAGGAGATGGACTTGGGAAACAGGTTTGCTGAGCAGATGCTGACTAGGTTCACTATCGTGCATCACAAATTGCTGCCCCATGTCCGAGAAATATAAAATGGTAAAGGGAAGCCATTGCTGGTAGGATTTGTGTCATCTGTCAAAAATGCTGGTCCTGGATTTGGCTCCTAATTTTCTTTTTCCACCAGTTCTCATGAAAGATCTTATTAAACAAAATATCTTTCCCAGCTATGTCTACAAATTTATTATGGCATTCCTTGGCTAATGTGTGCTAGGTAGCAAACCAGGTTAACTTACTCACTTACCAAACAAAAATTACAATGTCTAAAAGGCTAAGCATGCTATCCTTATGCATATTTCCTGCCTAATTCTGCAAGTCATGCCTCTGCAGTCAAGGATATGCTTTCCTTAGGAAGCTACTAAACATGAATATGATTAGCAGAGTTGGACTGGAAGTAAACACAGTAACCATGCTACTATAATCCAGTTGCCATATTCCGTCTCTCAGGTCAGTCCTGTGCTACAAACTTCAGGCAGCAGATCAATGTAAATGCAAGATGTGATTCTTGACTAACTGGTATTCCAGCATATGAGTGTCTCTAGGTAGTAAACTATGCTTAATTCACCTCCCCAAGGGAAATACAAATATTGGTGAATTATGCAGTAGTGACTGATTATGAGTTCATAATTGAGGGGAAAAAATGGAGGAGCTGGTGGGAAATCAGAACAATAGCATCTGAAACCAGAGTGGTGAATTATTCCATAGAAAAATTAATCCTAGTTCACTGTATTGGTAAAATTCCACCAGGGTACAGTTTATTTGGCTTCCTTTTTATGAGAACACAATCTTCTAATAATAAGTAAAATTTTAAATCTACTTCACTTTCCATAACTTTAAAAAGTTGTCTGCAGAATAGTATGAAAATAGGGTTTTAAGAAACTCATAACTTTTAAAACTGGACTGTTGCATCTTTTTTTTTTCTTATTTAAAACTAAAGGTATTCTTACATTCCCCTTTCCATCCACTAGATGGTGAAGCACTCTAATTCAGGGTTTTTGCATACTGTTCCAAAGTTTCACTGGGTATCTGAACTTCATTTGGCTTTAACTCGTTAAATTTTGAATATTGTTAATTTTAGCTCGAGAAAAGAGTTGTAAGGTGGGAAGCTGTAGCCTGAGTTGTAACAATCTTCTCTGAACTCCCAAGAAAGAATATGATGGTTTTTCCAGTAAGTGCAAATGGACTTAAGAACGTTGCACTATAGAGATCACCCATTCCATGTATCAGCCTGTTAAACAATTTATCCAGCATGACAACTGATGAATCTTTTTATCTTTTAATTTTGATTCGTTTGTATAACAGTAGTTTCCAACCTTTTAAGTAGGAAATTTAAAAAGCAACCCAAGATCTACCATGGACTGCTGCCACATTCTCCCCAGCAGGTAAGTCTGTGGGGAGAGAAGCGGGGGGCAGATCGAGGCAGAGGGAGAAAAAATTATTTGGGGGGCATGCCACCCCCCCCCCCACAGGTAAATCCCATCCAGCTGGGGCCCCATTCAACTTACCCCCGATCCTGCCACTGTCTCTCACCATGGGGGCCTTGATCTAGCCCCCACTCCTTCCCTTCCCCACAGACTGACCTGCTGGGCTGGGGTGCATGCGTGTATGCACGCAAGCACTCAACCCCCCCCACCCAAGCCTCGACTAGACTCTAAGAGGCTTCAAGATCTACCTGAGGATCAAGATCCACTGGTTGGTGACCACTGTTATACAGTTTCCCATGCATAAGTGCTTCCTTAGTTAATAGGATTTTGTTCATGGGTATTTTTAAGAGAGAGTTTTCAATGAGCCTATTAAAGTCAAGCATTATTCTATAATGTGAATCTATTCACTTTACTGTATACAGCTCTAAAAGTAAGAAGGGATTGCAACAGGGAAGAGACTAAACTAAAAATGATCTGTCCCGACTAACACCCATTTTGTTCAAGTATCAATGCAGGCGTCTGATCTGGAGAGCCACTGAGAATGTACACATCTTGCAATGAGTCCTTCCAGGCAGCTAAACAAGTATCTAATAAACAACTGTGTGAAACAGCACTTTCTCATGGGTTAGTATGGACTCAGAGAATCTTGAGAATGTATGTTAGTTTTTGGGGCCATGTGATTGCTGTCTGCTACAAGATTCTGACAGACACATACACACTCAGAGCAACATATGGCTTTTACAACTGCTTGCTGGTATGTGTTGTTTTAGAGCTGTTCCACTTTTATTGGAATTATTCTGTTGTTCAGTACAGTAATTATGACAGGATTCACAGTTAAAGTGGATATAGATAATGCAGAAAACCCTTTAGTGCCTGCATGTATTTTAGCGGGCTACATTAAATTGAAATATGCAGAGCTCCAGGTGCATTAAGACACTAGCATTAATCCAAGATTGATATTGCTGTGCTTAAATGATGTTTAACAGCTTCACGGGCTCTCATGTAGATTATCTATAATGCAGGGGATCATGTCTGAAAGTACACTATCTACAGTATGAAAGTACACATACCTTGATGCATCATGAATTGCAGAAATTAGTATTCGTCAATCTAGCAATCTTAAATAAAGTTGAAACTAGATACTGCCACTAGAATATAAGAATTTCTATTATAACTACCACATACAGGGTTTTCATTACTACAGAAGTATATTTGGATATATTCCAAAGGCACAACCTACCACTCTGATGCAAATTATTTATACTAAAACACTTGGACTGCCTTGGAAATGCAGCAGGTCCTCAAGCACATACCACAGAAGCAAGAGCATGTCAGCTTGGGTAGGTGATCTCTGTTTTGCCACATACAGATCTTTTGAGGCACACAGTCAGCCAGATTCCCCAAAGCAGTAGGGCCTCATTGTAATGGGCTACGTTTCTCAGAGCTATTGTTGCAAGCTCTCTACAAATGCCAATTTACAGTATTGTATCAGGTGTACATGGGTCACATTTTCATGGTTTTTTATGCAGCAGTGAGGACTAGAAATTTACTTGCTTTTTAAAAATAAAACCTTGGTTTAGCCAGAACTTAAATAGGCAGGACTGGGCTCAGTTTTAGTCCAGTACTACCTGGTGAAGGCCATCCCAGCCACAGTGAGGGAGATCTCTGAACCACACCATCCCAGCCTGTGAGAGCCAGATGCACCCCAACATCACCATCACCCATGAGGCCAAGACAGTTGTGACTGTGGACGTCACCATCCCTTCAGAGAACCAATGCCAGGCCTTCACCGATGCCTGGGCTCACAAGCAGGAGAAGTACGCCCCACTAGCCAACATCCTGATGAGCCATGACTATGACATGACGGTCAACGCGCTCATTGTGGGAACACTTGGAGCCTGGGACCCCAGCAACGAGAGTATCCTGTGTGCCTGCTGTGTCTCCTGCTGCTACACCCAGCTGATGCAGTGCTTCATGGTGTCTGACACCATCCACTGGTCCCGCAACATCTACATCGAGCACATGACAGGCCAGCACCAGTACACAGACCCCAGTATTGCTGCCATAACTATTCAACTCTCTGAGAGGCAGATGCTTTGGGTTAAATGGACACCTTTCCACTTAGGACTACACTGAAACCACTAAACAACACAGGATTATATACTTTTGTTCCATACTACTGTGAACTTCAACTGCATTTGAACATTATAGAGAGACTTTGTCTTACTAACTCTATTTTGAGATATCCACTGCATCTCAAACAATGGTACATTGCATTATGGCAATGATTTTGGCATCTGGGTTGGTGCCAAAGGCCCTGAGGTTGACATAACATTTGAAAAATCTCACAGACATGTATCTGCTACAACATGAGAAACTGTGCCCTGCCACTAAAGGAATTCTAGGTAAGGGGAGCATCCCATGTAAAGGTAGAGACAGAAGGAGACAGGCCTGCTGGGACCATTACAGCAAGGCAACTGTCAAAGATAGTCCTGAGGCTGCCATGGCCCCAGAAATCTAAATAGGAGAGGTGCAGCATTCCTTTGAGACAAGAACAGGGATTGACCTAAACCAGGGGTTGGCAGCATACAGCCCATGACCCAGATCTAGCTGTTAGAGGTTGGATTCAGTCTGGGGCGCCACCCAAGTCACCCATCCCCACCACACCACCCACCTCCACAGCCTTCCCTGCTGTTCTCTTGTATCTGTGTTCACCTTCACTGCAGAGGGTACCTGTGCAGTAAGGGTAAGCACAGGCAGCTTGCTTAAGAACTCAATGGAAAGTGTAGATTTGCATCTAGCAGCAGGGGAATGCGTCACAAGCTCCAGGCCCATAACAGCAAAAGATTACCAACCCCCGATAGGCTAATATGTCTAAACCCCCATGACATTTGTTTTACAGAGAGGTGGCATCGCACTACATTTCCCATGGTGCTTCAACCAATGATATCCTTTTAGTTGCATGTTTTAAAAACTTGAGCCACAAAAATCCTCCATCTTGCTCAGGGTCTGAGCTGCATTTGGAAGCCAGCAGCCCTTCATTCTAAGCCTATAAACTTTCTCTAAGTTTCCTGGGAATGTTCTAAAACTTTTCCTGCCTGTTTACAGGCATTCAGAGGCTACTTTTCGTGACATAAGTTCAGATTCAGACCTGGTTCCCTTCAGGCAGGTAGGGCACAGTAAATCGAGACAAAGCACATCTTAACAGGTTAGGCACAATGAATTCAATGTGATTGCCACACAGATTAAAGGGGAAAATGTACTGGATGTTCTCAACTTGTATTTTCTGGATGCTCATAACATGACTGTGAACTGAAGAACAATGACTTCTTAGGGCAGTGCAAAGTGTGCAACTGCATAGAGCTCCAACCTGGTTAGGGATCCCTACAAGTATGCTCTACTAAAGCTAGTAAAGAGTGGGGATCTGAAACTGCACCTTTGTATAGCCCCCAGCAGGTGAATCCCACCTTTTTGTGGAAAAGTAACTCAGACATTCTTCCAACTCCAAAAAAATACTATTTCAGGGCAGAACATAGACTACTGAGAGCAGACATTACATATTTAAGCAGGTGGTGAGCACATGAAACAGCAGAGTTACAGTGGAAAGCTTATTTCAGACTTAACAATGACAGTGACTACCAGCACCTCCTATCCATCCCTGTAGGAGTTATACCATACTGTAGATTACATCAGAGTAATCCAGGAGTAACAAAGCATTCATGTATAAAAAGCAAAACAAAACACAGCCCATGATTTTCTCTGCATTACAAATATTAGAGCATCCCACATATATTCTTCATACCTGAGACTCCTACTCACTGTCGGCACTTCCCACATAGCAAAGTGTCTGCCACCTCACAAGAGCTGCTGAAAGTGCAATCTCCAGCTCCTTCTGTGTCTGCTAGGAAGCTGACATAAACCCTTTGAAGAATGAGCCAGTGTGCAAGAATACATTTACTACTCCTGCTTCTCTCCACAGAACTAGGAAAGGATTGCAACCAAGCTGTCAAATCCAAAAGTTAATGATATTGGTTCATCAGTAATATTTCAAATAAGAGCAATGTTATGACCCCTGAGAGTTATATGTCTTAGGGCTAGTAGAAACCTGAGGAACCATAGTGTCATGTAGTAGTTACAGCAAGACTGAGATGGAAGCTATGACTACCACCAAAACCAATCTGTGCCTGACTTTTCCTGTACATATGGCATGGATAACAGTTTCCTGTATCATACAATTTATGTAAAAATGAATGATTAGCAAGTGTTTTGAGATTCTTGGATTATATCAAACTGCTATAGAAATACCAAGCACTTTTTACTTTTTTATATCTGAGACTTCACACAGATTCAACAAACAACCCAAGGATCTCAGACTAGTCACTCAAGCCTGAGAAGGCTCCTTCTTTTCATAATGATGAGCACTATTGTGTATTGTCAATGTGTTCCATATATTTTTCTTTAAAATGTGCTATCATTTCCATGGGTTTCATGAGACATTGCTTTCCTTAACTATTTCTGAAATAAATTAATTTTCTATACAGACAGACAATGCGTTCAGTAAGTGCACCTTGATATAAGCGCGTAATAGAATTACAGGGCCTGATTCTGATCTCATACGGTCATAAATTAAGAGCAGCTTCCACTGCATAAGCGGTATTAGAACCAGCCCACAATTCTGATTGTACTCTTACATTTTTTTGGTTTTTTAGCTGAGATATGTTGAAGATGCCTAAGCACCATACAACAAGTTTTTATTCCTACGTATCACTATGACAGTATTACTGTCCAAAATGCATCTGATTTTCAGCTATCAGTGTGGATTACAAGGACCACACACTAGATCAAAACAGGGCTGCAAAGCTCTTCTAGAAAAGACTTTCATGAGGTTTCATTTCAAATTTCCTGTCTTCCAGATTTTGTTCATTACAGTTCTTCCTGCTCTCCATCTTGTTGCCCATAACGTTCCATTCCTTTGTCATGTCCATATCTGAACCCTTCTCTTGTTCTTATATTTTCAATTTCTTCTGTGCCAACCCTCTGCTTGTAACTCCTTTCTTTCCTTTGGCATTAGATGACACTATCAGAGGAACTGAGCACCCACAGTTTCCACACAAGTCATTTGGAGTTGTAGGTGCTGTGCCCACAAAGAGCATAAACCAATGGGAATCAGGATTGAGACTAGTTTTTAGATACTTGTAGGATCTGGACTGAAACAACCAATCCTCAAATTCCAGTCCCTTTTCAAAAGCCTCTTATTCTATCTGGCCATTCTACATTAAACTGGAAGGGGACCCCGCACTGTTTACAATTTGGATCTTCCATTTCCATGTGGCAACAATATGCTAGATGTGTATTGTCTAGATCTGCATTTAAATGATAAACCCCTTGGTGGTTGGAACTGTATGAAAAAAATGGCATGAGTGCTCAGAAATAGCCCCAGGAACACTTTCTTCAGTGGGCATCAAGCAAGTGCAGCCTCAAACTGCCCATTTGGCAATGGGTCTCTGCTTCTTGTACTTTTCTTTTTCTTATGGTTGAGGAGGCCATGTGTTCTTTATGCATGTACATAGTGCTGAGTTCACCTCTAGCACCTAAAAAAAGAAACTACTTATTAAGTAGTATTTTTGATAGGGAAAGTAGGACAATCAACCTCCAAAGTGCCAATCCTAACTATTTAAAAATCTTAAGTCAGGCCTTCAACATCATAAAAAGAATTTTAGAAATGGGTCTTTTTCTTTGTGCACTGGTCTCTCAGCCTTTTTGGTACATTCACAACATTTTTAAGCATTTCTCCCCAACATAGGAAATTGAAACTTAAGGGCTTTTTTAAATTATGAAAGTTGTTCTCACATGATTACTTGATTCCAGGAGATAAAACTCCAGATTACCACCAAATGTTATGAGCCTCACTAAAAAACAATGCTGCTGTACAGACTTAACACAAGCAATATAACTACATTCAATGGAGGTATAAATCCAGGCACAAATGCTGGTAAATTCACTCTAAAGGTGTCATAATTGATACAAAGATGCTGAAATCTCCCCAGCCTAAGAGCACAATAGAAAGGGGCTGTACCTAGAGTGAAGTTGACACTGTATCAAGAGCATGGAAGGATGCCATTTTCTTTCTTCCTTTCTTGTAACAGATCAGTTTTGTTCCACAATAAACCAGAAAGTTCTATGAAACAGGGAAGTGGAGGTTAGGGTTACCTGCGGAAAAGGCTTGTGAACAGAGGCAACACACAAGGAAAAAAGCACTCCAAGCTCTTCATACTAAAAATTAGTATCTTGAGGAGGATGCATTTAGACCAGCCTCCTTGAGACTTAGAATACAGGCTCCATGCCAACTGAATTCACCCTTTTCCCTTAATCTAATCAAGAAAAATAAAATAAAAAATGCCATGGAAAAATATTGTTCCTATTAATACTACTTTAACTTGCACTTTTCAGTTTAAACTCAGTTTTAGCAGATCTGCTTTTTCATTTCAGCAAAACTGAAACACTAATTTCAGCTGCTTTAGAGCAGACTGAGTGGCAACATGTCAAGACTGTTTTTAACTCTTAGGCTCATTTGTCTTCTGCATCCTGAATATTCTGTGTTCCCACCAAAGGTGATTTTTCTTGGCATCACCCGAAATTCTTACGCTCCAGGGAACAAGTCAAGAAAGCAAAGCAAGGTATCATCAGTTATTTTTCTCTAAGTTTCAGAGGGGGGAAATGAAGTGCATATGTAGTTTTCTATCCAGGTTAATTTAAACATGAACACTAACCTAACTTTTTCTTTTGACTTGTAAGCCAGTTCAGAAGCAGAAGCGAGAAATTCCAGAGATCAGACTGTGAGGAGAGAGAAGAGTCCCAGAGAAGTAAAATGGCCCCACCTGTATTGCAAAGACCGCCGTAGGGCTCCTTCCTCACCCGGTATCTGAGGAGGGGAGGGGGAGTCAGCCGGAACGCCAGGATAAAGGGAGACGCGGGGCAGGCAAGAAGGGGACACAGGAAACCGGAAGAGGTTGGCTCAGGCAGCGAGGCGGCAGGGAGAGTCGGAGGCGCTGAGGAAGCTAGGGAGACCGGGCTTAAGAGAAGCAACTCTGGGGAGAGAAGAGAGCCCTGAAGGAAACGCAGGGAGAAACAGACACTGCGGGGAGGCAGTTAGAAGGTACCGTAAAGACCCTAATAGCAGGGCTGAAGAAAAAGGGTACTGCAAAGTTGGGACTATAAGGGCCAAAGGAGTGCCAGTTTGGGTTTTTTTGGTCTCTTCATTAGGGTGAGAGGGAAGTCACCCCAGATAGTGTTTACAACTATCAAGGCAGTAAGCCAGAAAAAAGACTGGCTAGGATTACTGGCAGGTCTGTGCCAGGTTCCAGCCGGGTGAGGTACAACTGGCCCCATCAGGGGATATTGATTGGCCAGACCTAGAGACCCAAGTAGTGTTTTTTCTGTGCTGCTCAAAGGTAAACTTCAGAGACATCTGAATTATTACCTGGTGGAACGGGCAAGGGTGTAGGGGTTGGTGGAGTCCTCACTACACTAAGAAAAATTGCATAAGCCAAAGCCAGGTGAGATTGTGGGTGTGTGGGAGGGGGCAGCAAGATGTTGCAGTGAACTTCAGCTTGCTAGCCAAGGAGCGAAAGTTGTCTTGGCGTAGAAGATAGAGTTTAAAAAAAAAAGGGGGGGGAGGGGGGAGGGAAGCTGCTCAGGTGCACGAGCTCCAGAGATTGACGACAATGTGGGGCCCCTGCAGGACACGTTGGGAAGTTTGGTCATCACACCAGATGACAAAGCTAACATGTTTAATGATTTCTTTGCCTCCGTCTTCCTAAGTAGGGACCAGAACAGCCACCTCCCTGCTG
>NW_017728947.1:57479805-57509959 GCF_001723895.1 Crocodylus porosus | reverse complement strand
AAACTAGTCGGGGGGGATCAGCAGGCATTGGGGGAGTCGCTGTTCCCCCAAGCACCGCCAGGAGTGACCAGGAATAATGGTCACAAGCTGGCAGAGGGTAGATTTAGGCTAGATATCAGGAGGCACTACTGCATGGTCAGGGTGGCTAGGATCTGGAACCAACTTCCAAGAGAAGTGGTGCAGATTCCTACCCTGGGAATTTAAGAGGAGGTTGGATGAACATCTTGCTGGGGTCATTTGACCTCGGTATTTCCTGCCATGGCAGGGGGTCAGACTAGATGATCTACTCGGGTCCCTTCCAACCCTAGAAACTATGAATAACTTCAGGGGGCAACCTGAAAGCCAAATATTAACCCTGTCTTTCAATATGTAGTTTTCCTTTTAAAGGATTTCCTTGTCTGTATGTGTATATGTATGTATATATTATTAGCTATTTTTATTTCTTCCCAAGGACCAGAATTTTGATTTTTGTGTCTCCATAATATTATTCTTAAATAGTGAAATTAAAATCCCAGTCCCTTTGTCTGGTCCAAATTCTCTCTCTCTCTCTGCCTCTTCTCACACCCACTACACCTCCCCTACTTTGTCTCACCAATGATTTGTATGTGACCACTTATTTGGTTTTGGGGAAGTGACTATAGTTTTTGTCTTTTCACTTTGCCCCATCTTTAGGCTAATAGTTAGGAAAAGGGAGAACTCATAGTCAAATTCATAATGGGTTTCTGGAGGGCACACTGAAATCACTGCATATAAGCCAACAAAATGGCAACAATTTAGAGTTACTAGTGACCTGGCTGACTTCTAACCAGCGTTCCAAAGTGAAATACCCCATAATGCCTTACCAGTCTTCATAATTCTGTTGTGTTCCTTTTACTAATGTTCTATCATAATGTTACTTACTATTATTCTGTTGAATTAAGTAGCTGTATTGCAAGATATCCAAGGATCAGTTCTTTCAAGGAGTGCAGATGTGCTTTTGTATGGTTTACCTTAATTCACAGAAATTCAAAGAAATTCTGCTGAAAATGAACCAAAATAAAATGGTTTTCAACTATTGTATTACAAGGCAATTCTTCAATGTAGAAAATGTATTCTTATTGATTTGTTTGCTGAAGGAATGCAATGTCTTTAGCCAGTCTGCCAATAAGTACAAGCCGGCTTTTAAATAAATCGTGGGAATAAAATGATCCTTTTTTTTTTTTTTCCTTTTTTTTTTTTTTTTTTTTAATCTCTGTAATCAAACCAGGTACTACCACCTGCCTTCCTCAATACTAATGCTAATAATGCAGGATTCATTAACACCAAATCCATGCCCAGTATATATCTGAATTTGGTTCATAATATTTATTATTGATCTTATCTCTCATTTCAAGTTCAGTATAAATTAAATCAGTGGTGGCTTTGTTTTCTGTAGGGAGGTTCAAACTTGGGTTCCAATTTTATCAAAATTCCCCAAGTTCAGAGGAAGCAGAAGAATGCTGTCTTTGGCTTATTTGTCCTTGAAAGTAGGCCACAAATAATTTAGCCCAAACCTTATAAGGAAGATACTACTGCTGAGATCTTCCTTTTTATAGCTGGTTTCTACTTTTTAACAACTTTGAAAAACAAGCACATTACATTACTATATTTTACCAGTAGGCACAGAAAATAAAATAGCCTGGTGCTTCTCAACATTTTTTCCATAATTGGATCTCCCTCTTTTCCCCCAACAAAATCTACCCCCTTTTTCTGGCCAAAGTAATGCCTGACCTCTTTCCCATTTTGCCATATGGAAAGAACAGGACAGCTGCAATGTCTACCAGCAGTTTGGGATGTGGCTGAGGGCCACAATTCCCAAGACCCCTGATATAGCACATATAGCAGCACAGCGTAAAAGGAAAGAACAAATGCATGTAATTTACACTGGTGTTTAAAACCCACGCTACATTTTATTAAAATGCTTGCTTTTAATGATCTGTAGAAATGAATCACCCTTAGATCCATCTGAAGCTAGTGTCCTGCTTCAGATGCACCAAAGGAAGAACTGATAATATTCACCAATCTCTGCCTAGGCAGAATTTTTTTTTCTTGCTTTTAAACATATATTTGCTGTTATTGTAAACTTGGCAAGGTTCTTCATTTAGTTCTTTCAAACATAGGTTTAAAAAAAATCACTCTGATAAACAGGCGGTAAGCTACAGGTGAAGGCTTGGCATGCAATGAAGATCTAAACTACAGAAGGAACACAAGAACACATAAGGAGTATTAGGGAATTATCAACTTGTGTTTCTAATAAACTACAGTGTGAGACAACAGCAAATGCAGAGAAGGAAGGAAGGACAGACTGCTTGTAACAGAATGAGGATTAAAGTGCTGGGATACGGTAGTTTTCAGGTTGTTTTACAGGTTATAACAGTTTAAAATTCACACTCAAGATACACAAGACAATACATCTGCAATAATAGAAAAGAGGCAAACTACAGTACAGTGCCTGAGCACACTAACATAATGGACAGTTTTGCTCTGATTCACATAGGATTTAGGTACTAGGTTTGGAAATCTGATTTGCAATTAATGCCTTCAGTGATCCTCGTTCCACAGTGTGACTTAACTTACATTAGCATGTTTGGGATTTATGCCAACATATTGAAAGGAAGGAAGAGGTTCTTCTCTCACCATGTCTTCCAACCCCTGCCCGAAGTAAAGGAATGCACTAACATTTACTCTCAAGGCAGAGGTTTATCTGTCAGTTTGGCTATTTACAATATGCTGGCCTTTTATACACGTTTGGCATTTGTACTATGCTCATCATCATAGTATCAAAGAGCTTCAGTTCTATGTCCTCAACCTCTATGTGCATGTATGTTGGAGCTGAATCAGCATCACATGACCTGCAATCTACCTGTAATTATACTACAGAGACACTTCAGTTTTCAAAAGACAAATTAATATTTTAGAAGCTTTGTCCTATTAACATTAACAATTTTTGAGCCTCCTATCCTGGAATGAGGTATCCTCAGGCTTTAAGGATGCTCTAGGCCAAGAGTTAGCATGTTTTATCTAAGAGAATGGCAGAGACAATTGATAAAGAGCAACATGTGTAAAGAACAAATGGGGATTTTTGTTACTTTGTTATGAAAGATTATCTAAACAAAGTGGGCATCTTTTTATATTTCATTAATGAAACATGCAGAAATTTACCATGTCCATTTCCAGGTAACTATGTATAACAGGCCTGAGAAGTAAACTATTTGCCTCCATTTTGTACTCCCTGAAGCCCTTTCTACCAGTCCACAGATTAGTTTTGTTTCTGTTTACCGAGTGCCCCAGTAAACCAACTGCCAAACCTCAATATGAAAGTCTTGAATCAGACCTATACTACTGTATGTACTATATTTCACAAGTAAAATTAAGAATGGCTGTCTATAGATATATATATTTTTAATAAAAACAGGTTCATAAGGAACACTTACATATGTTTCCCTTTTGTTTTGTTTTTAAGTATTTGGCACAAAAAAATCAGCCTGTAACAAATTTCAGCATAACAAAGATCCATGGGATCACACATACATCAGAAGGTGGCCTTCTTTTGTCACATAGAGATCCTTCTCTTACTAGGAATCCACCTTAGGAAAGATACTGACTTTATTGTTCCTGCTAATTTTTCTTTCTGCTTTACCCTTGGGTTGCTTTGTCTGGATGAGTTCTTCTGGTGTATTTCCCAAAGGCGGCAGCAATCGCTTCTTACTGTTCCGATTTTCTGAGAGCCACTGCGGAGGCAGCTCAAAGGGCCCAAAGCCAAACTGCATGGAATATTTATCATTGGCCATATCTGCTTCTGTGGGCATTGCTGGAGCCACCTGAGCAGCAGAGTCTGCAATGGTTTGTGGTACACATTTTTTAACCAAAGTCTGTTCTACCTCTAAACTGGTAGTTGGAATTTCCTTCTGCTGAAAGTCACCAGAGCCAACAGATTTAGTTTCATTCTCCTCATCCTCTGTGGGTTTGAAAATCTGCTGCTGCCCAATGTGAAACATCTCCAGGAGCTGGCTACCAGAACGGACACTGGGCTCCAGGTTGGTATCCGCAACACCCCCAGAGCTGACAATATTTCTCCTGCTGTACCTCCGGTGTAGCTGCACTACTGTCCCCACTAAGCACTTCCGTACAGATTTGTTAACAGTCAAAAAAAGCAATGGATTGGCTAGCAGGGAGACCTTGGGCAACCAGATGGCAGTGAGGTGCAAGAAAACTGAAATATCAGAAATATTGAGTATGGTTCTATAAATCACAAGAGTCATATAGGGGACACTGCAGAAAATAAAGATCATAACCATGGAGAGCAGCATGGCATGTAGTTCAGCTTCTCGTTGAGAGGCATATGGAATAGAAATAGTATTCTGAGGGGTCCTTAAGGCAGCTATGATGACTTTCTTCTTCTGGCTGGCACTCAGTGCTCTGCGAATAAGAATCATAAAAAGAAACACCACGGCTACTGGTACAATCACAGTTGTGATGTTATAAATGATGACATACACCAGGTGGCCAAGGGAGTAACTCCAGGATTCAGTACAGGTAGACATGGCATAAATATCAGATACATTGGTCACAGCAAATACAGGAATACTGGCTACCACAGCATGGGCCCAGATGTAGATAACCAGGTCTCGAGACCTTGCATCAGAAATTTTTCTTTCCAGTGGGTATAGAACTGAGTAGTACCTGCCAAGAATAAAACACAACAATTTAGAAGAGACAGAGAGATAGACATAGATTGTTTGGGATCACACAGTCATGACTTGGAGAAGTGGCACAGGGACAGTGCTTAGGGGGAATGTCTTGGTAGCTGTCTGGGGATGATGAGAGCTGCCAAATCGCTATTCTTTCATAACCAAGAACTGGGGTTTACAATTCTGGCCCTACAACAGCACTACATTCAGAAGATCTACACTCAGAAGCAAACCATCAGTGATCAGCCACGCTTTAGCTCTACATCTGAAATTATATTCCAATTTGTTTTAATGTGCATTCATGAATCTATAGATCTATCGATCTCTTCAAAATTAGTTATTGATAAATATCCTAAATAAAACATAATTGTAAACAGCAATAGGAATATGACTGGAACACAGTCTTCTGTACTCTGGCACTTGTCATACAAAAAGCAGGGTAGATTTGTACTTTATGGACTAACTAAATCAAAGATTTAGTTGCATTGCACAAGCTTTTGTAAAATCAAAAATGCATAGTATAAGCTTTGACAAGCACTCAATGTATGTATTTTTAATTATTTAGTCTATAAGGTACAGATTTACCCTGCCTTCTGCCAGACTTCAGACTAACACAACTAACTACCTCTCTCTACTCATTTGTCATACAAATCAGTGAAGTGAGAAGCCTATCGCATCTATGCTTTTGTGTGTACTAAGTCACCCAGGTCATGTAGGAAAGTATGACCTCTGTCTATTACTGGTTCAGAATGCAAGAATCTTAGCTGTACCTGTCAAGAGAGAACACCAGAAATAAACAATGGCTATAATTCTAGCAGGCATGTACAGAATGAGGTCTTAAAATCATGTTGCTTTGTAGAAAGGTCATTGGCAGTGCACAGTGCTATACACAGCAATTCCTGCATATGCTGTATAGTAGTCCTGCGGTCACCCCTTTACTAGAAACATACTATGGACTTGATTCGCAAAAGGTCTAGTAGCAAGGGCATTGAACAAATAGACAGTTAGACATATAGTAGCAATTGCACGTGAATCTCCAATTTGTATATGCATCTGTGGAAGCTGAAATAATTATATTAAAAATTATTTATATATCAGACCTTATGTAGCAGAGCTAATAATGTGATTTTTGTTGGTACTGACCTTTAGATGGTCTATTTTTAGTCAGAGGGAATAGAGATTCTTTTTATCCCTGGGGATAGGGGTTAATGGTTCTTGATACTTAAAGTCATAAACTTTAGTCCTGATCTCAAAAAATGCACATATCTTCCCTCAAGATGTCCAAAGTAAAAGACATCTTCAGTGTAAATCCAAGCCAATTAAAAACCTGTAGAAACTAACCCATCAGACTTCAAAAGTATCCAGCAGTACCACAATTGTGGTACCACAAATGCAGTACTAACAGTTTTGTAGCTCTGGCTGTTTATGACATGTCATGAGCACCTAAAGTTGCACAGAGTGAGTGAACCTACCTTGTAGAAGAGTTCTTTCATGAAGAACAGTTTGACTGGATATAATTAGTTATGTTTTCTCTGTGGCCATTGTGAAGTGTCCATGCAGTATCTCGACAGGAACATAATAATAATAAATAAATAAATAATAAACCCTGGGGCTTTAAAAATACGTAGTCTTAAAAAAAAAAAAATCAGACCCTTTGTTTATCTCGTTTTTAGGGAAAAGTATAACATTTTTTAAATTTCTCTTGAAACAAAACAAATCAAGATTATAGGAATTGGGAATAAGTTTAGCTAACATGACTCTGAAACAATTTTTATTAAAGGGGAAATGTCAAACAGAGCTGTGCAAAACAGAGCAATATGGTTTCATAAAACCTTCTATTAATTAACCTCTTCTTCATTTAATTCATGTGGGTTTCCAGCCTCGATTTCAGAACAATGTGTGTATAATTACATGTGCAGTCCTGCAAGCCTCATGTAAGTGTGTAACACTCCTACCAAATTCAGTGGGATTGGACCCTATATTTATTTAGGAACATTATCCTGATGCTCATTAAACATTGTATGCAATTATGGGACAAATTATTTTCTCTACTGCTTTTATCTGGATTCATGAATTTATTTTGCAGTGGATGAAACACAATCCTCCCTCCTATTTATGCCCAGTGTGCTGTGATACATGGGAGCCTCAAAACCCTAAGAGGTAATTTTGCCCTTCTTATTTTACTACCACGTGGGGAAAAGAAACTGGGCCAAAAAGTATGGAGATTATAATGAAAACTAAAGTGGCACTTCCAGGCAGAGTTACACATACAAATTTTGCCCAATATTAATTGAAATGTATTGGGACAACATTTACAAATTAATTGAACCCCACTGAAGTCAACAGAATTTGGTCCAGTATAGCTGGGACTCAAGTTAACTACATGATTATCAATAAATTTGTACAACAGCCTTCATAGCATCCACAATGTAGGTATCATTATTTGCAGCAAAATTGCAGTGTTGATGTCAAGTAACATATTTTTGTGATGAATTATGCAGTCAATTCATATCATCACCCTTTTTCTCTAGAGTCTGCTTTCCTTTTGCAGACTTAACACTGATTTATACTGGAATCTGACAAGAAGATAACCTATTTAGCACCAGTCTTATCTGTATGCTGTATATAAATCCATTCTATTGGAATTTTGTAAAACCAAAAATCAAAAACAGCATGTCAGTAAAGCTGATCTTACCTGTCCAAAGCAATGGCAGGAAAACTAAGGATGATCACTGAGCAGAAGACTTTGTGCAAGAACTTGACAATTTTACAAAACATCATGGTATAGATCCACCAGCAGCACTGTGGGCTGGCACTGAGGACAATGTCAAAAGGCATGCACACTAGGCTGGCACAGATCCCAGAGCAGGCCAAGTTCTTAATGAATCTGTTTGTTACTGATTTAAAAAACGATGTTCTGCAGGTTGACCACAGCACCATGAAGTTTCCTGTGGCAATAAAAAAGATAAGAAAAAAATCATATCTTAAACTAATTTTCATATTTTATACAAGTACAAATAAAACCATTTGTTTTGAATTCACTATACCTCATTGATATGATCTAATATCTTTATTCAATATATACAAGCAGTACATAGAGGTTGACCTAAACAGTTAAACTTTCTACTATATGTACCTAAACAGGGTGCCCAGACCAAGCACTTACAATTAAAATTGTAACACACTTGAAGAACTGGCACAGTATTTACCAGAAATACACAGTATTTTTAAAGACAACCATCTTTATTAAAAGAATATAAAGCTTCCACATGGCAGTGATTTCAGTTTCGTATTTGAATATGAAAATGATCCAGTGGCTTGCTTTTTCCACTTCTGAAGACCTTGGTACACATTTCCAGTAGTACATTCAGATCTACAATATTTACCTGAAATTGAATAGGATTTAACAGATTCCTTTCATACAATAAGGTCTAAATATACCAAGGAAGGGGAAAAAAAGAGGAACGTAAGATACAAGCCAAAGGTTTTTCTAATATTCAAGAGGTGCACAGTTCAGTTTGCACAGAAATATGGGTGCAGAAAAAGAAAATAAAGGCAACAATCCACACAAAATAACATTAGTGTGATAGTATTTAATCACTGATAGGTGGCCTCATACTCTACTCCTGACAGAAAAAAGTCTCACAGAAGAGAAATGGTGATTCCTATGCAACCTTGACATGACCTCAAAATCTCACAGCAGCAACACAGAAAAGAAAGGAAGCACTCTACTGCACAAATTCTGAGGATCCTCCCATTACATACCAAAAATGGCAAAAGCTCAGACTCAATATAAAGCAAATTCAGATTACCGAAGACAGATTTTCAAAGATGAGAGAAAAATTACCTAACAGGAAAAGTGCTTTGAGGGGGAAAAGTTTTAAATGCACTGTATGAAAATAAAAAGATGCATTTATTATTCATCTTGAATACTATACAGCAACCATAACTCTAAAGCATGTTTTTTGCTGTTTCAAATAGTACACGGGGCACATTCTGATGATCACGCACGTACGTGCAGCTTGAACTGCCTCAAACCCATTTGAGGTGCCGTAAACTGTACACAGTGCATGTGCAACCATTCACTGCACTGCTACTTTGCTGTGTGATGGTTTTTAGGATACCAGGAGATCCTGGTGTAAAAAAACAAAACAAAACAAAACAGCCCACTGCTAAAAAAAGTGGTGTGGCGAACATGGGAGCAGCGTGTGCTGCCAGAAACTGGAGCCTGTCTGGCCAGAGCTGCACTCTGGACGCTGGCCTGGCTCCAAGTTGCCAGCCTGGCTCCACTCTTGCTCTAGAAGCCCCCAGGACCCCAGGTAAGTACTGCTGCCAACAGTACTATTTTACAGCAGAGTTAATTAGTCTATTGCACCCTAATACTACCACACATGTAGATGGTGATGCTTTACTGGAGAGCTAATTAGTCTACTCCACAGTAAAGTGCACATGTAGATGCAATGACTGAAAACTAACCTGTTTTGGAAGGAAATGGAAAGATGTATTATCATAGATATGCCAGTTTACCTAAAGCAAATCATACGCTCATCAATATTGTGGAAGGGGTCAGACTGGTTTTCCTAATCTAACTATCCCTGGATGTATATCATGGAATCTGATTCTAAACTCTTTCCCTCATTCAGAGATTCATCGGTGATATGTATGTAACTTTAAAACTAATTAAAATCATAAAAGAGCTGAAGAACATACAAAACAATTTAAATAAATAAAAACAGTCCCATCTTGAAGAAAGGTGCATGTTTCTACAACAGCAGAGTCTCTTGATGCCTGAAGAAGGGTGTTTGTGCCCGAAAACTTGCAAAGAACTTTTTTCCCCAACTATTTAGTTGTTTTAACAAAAGTTATCACATCTACCCAAAGAACCTTATAAGCCTGCCTATTTCTAAATATGGGGTCCCACTAGCGGATTGGAAAAGTACACGTGTTTAAGGAAAAAGGTGGGCAAAAGCAAAAAAAGATAGATAATGGTTTATTATAGATAACAATGCAAAAAAACAACTACATCAATGACTGGTAGGATTTTCCTTGTCTGATCTTCTTCAGCCTTTTTAAACATTTCTTTGAGCCTCAAAGGTCTTTCAAGCTTTCAGAAGAAGATCTCTCTCCTTATTTTTTAAAATAAGCTACTCAAAAAATGAAAACAAACTTACTTTATTCAATCTTTCCACAGTAACTATCAAAAGCCTGTTTAACAGAGAAAACTACTATTAAAGAATATTTCTCTTGATGGCACTGTGCAGTTAGATAAGGAATTCAAAAAAAATTATAAGTGCATCTCTGCAGGGCACTAACTGACTTTGGTAAAACATCTTATCAGACTACAAATTGACATAAAATAAATACAGTAGGTTAAGGTATTGGTATTTGATAAAACACTGTTCAAATTATCATACCAGAACACAGCTATTATTTATTATTCCACATTGTCCAGTCCATTATACATCAGACATATTTAGTTCTTTACTAAAGCTACAGAGATGTTTGATAATCATTAACAGCTGTACACACCACATTTAAGACTACAGTAACATTTTCGGGGCCAACCTGTGTTCAGTATGGCACAGAACGCTAAACTGCATGCAACGAGGCACAGAAATAGAGATGGACAAACGTGGTTTTACAAATGGTAAGCTAAATCTGGAATCCCTATGTGTATTGTACTGAGGGAAGACATACTGGGGTCAGTAAAATAATAATTTTGGCATAGCTACATGAGTACAAAAATTACCAACACAGGTAGGGATTTTAATGTGATTGCACATTGTTATATCATATCATTCTTATGCAGCATCTTCACACTTACCAGAAAGTCATACTTTTCGTTGCTTTATGGAGGCTGAACAAAACGGAGAGAAAGCAGCAACCCTAAAAACCTATGATATCCATAAGCAGAAAACCTACTTTTTTCTCATTTTTCGAATAATATTGTCAAACAAACAGAAAAAAATTGTCAGCAGCATGAGCACAGTCCTTGCTTTGATAGGCCAGTTTGCATTACAGGCAGACAGACACAGAAATACCAATGAATTGACTTGTAGATCCTTGCTTCACTTGGTTAAAAAGGTTTTTAAAAATTAACCCATATCTTCAATGTGTTAAGAATATGTAGCATCTACGCCAAAATCAAAGTCCTACTTAGAATTATAATAATTATCATAAATAAATAAACCCTCATTTTTCCATTTTACATAACATGTGAAGTATCTTATTACCAAAATTACTGTTTTGTATCTGTCAAAATATTTAACTAAGTATTTACTATCTGATGTATCTTAAATAGTGGAATGATCATCTAGTTTTAGCAGTTTCCTTGGGCATGACAAAATATTCACCAATCAGTATTCAATCAGCTATGTTTAAAGCTTTGTAAAGTGCTAAGAGGTACTCAGTTGTACTCAGTCAATCAAACCATTTGCTTTGCAAAATATTCCTAGCCCTTCAGCTATTAGGAGAAAACCTTGCACTGTTAATTGTGATGCCCTGGAATAGAAAAGAAACTGGTGCTTTTTTTTTTTTTAATTAAAACCATTTATTCATTTTAAATTGCTTTAGTAGTTCTTCACCTCTATAAGGCCAAATACAAATAAAGTACTACAGCAGAGAGTTAATTATTTGGAAAGCCAATTAACCAAAAGGCTTTGCATTACCATAAAAACCATCAGCCACAGTTGGGTTTTTCTGTTGGCAAGACAACTGTGCATTGTTCATGTACGAGGTACACTGTTTATGTGCTAGTGCTTTTACATTTAAAAATTACACAGTACCATATATTTATTTCTTTGGGCTTTTTTAAATATTTATTTTACGGTACAGGTACAACAACAATTAAAATATAGTTTAAAGCACTTCATACTTTGGTGTGTGATTTTTCTAGAAAAATGATTATCCAGAATGATGGCGACACTATTCCAAATAATCAATATTCTACTGTATTGAAATTAGAGGGAGTTTCAGTAATGATTCAGATGGTGGCAGTCAATTGTGAAGCAAAATGTCATGATTCTACAGCACAGTTTCTAAACTTGCAATGAACTAGTGTGTTCTCTTGAATCAGACTACACATTAAAATCAATAGGTTTTTATAAACCTAGAACTGCCATAGAAAGTCTTCTAATATGAGGCATAGATGAGATGAAAAAACCACAAACACTGACCAAACCTGACTGGTAGGCAAGAGGAGCATAGCCTACAAGGGACTGTCCCTCTTTCTAAGTAAGACGGGAAGCGTCTTTAAACAAACTACATTAAGCTGCCGACAGTTGGTGTTGCGGTGCTGCACAATGAGGCTCCCAGGTGCCCTGGGGATGGGATACCTACTGACAGCCCGCACTTGACAGGGGATTGTGGCCTGGAAAAGGCTGAGGGACAGCTCAACTGAACTGCAGGCAGCTGAGCCCCAGGAGCAGAGACGCATGCTTCTCTGCCACTCCACTTTAAGAGCTCACTCTCCCTGTGCATGGAAGGGCACACTTAGAGTGACACCATAAAAAGGTGTCTGGAGCCCCAGCATGCAGCAGCAGCTGACCAGAAGGGAGCAGCAGCAGGCCCTCCACGGAGCCAGCTGGACATGACATGGACGCTGGAGAGCTGCTGCTGAGCCAGACCAGAAAGAACCAGCAGGGGTTCTTGCTCCTGAAGACAGGGACAATGAGGCACTGAAGTGATTGGCGGGACCCATCCAGGACTAAGACTGAGTGCCAGAAGCATGAGTCCCTTGCCCCGTGCAGCACCACAGCCGGAGCACTCTGGGGCTTACCTTATTTCTGATTTGATGCAAGGGAGAGCCAACAGGAGAGCCCTGGTACAGCCTGCTGCAGCCCTGCTGTACCACAGCTGGGTCTGCTGTGGGGAGGCAGCCCAGCCAGACTTTTCCCTGCTGGAGCAGAAAGGGTGGGTTTGTGGGGGATGGCCTGAGAGGGACTGTCCCCCCAGCCAAACCCCGGCTGGGGTCTAGTAGGGGATTTAAACCCCACCTCCCAAGCAGGGCCAGTAGGAGACCAGCAAACTCCACCCCCTCCCACATCTGGCAGAGACTGAGACAAGCAGCTGATAAGGAAAGGGGAAAGGGCGTAATTTCCCTCAGCTGCCCCAGACCATGGGGAAGGGAGAAGAGGCTGGAGGGACTGGTCGCCTGCCACCTATGAGCACAAGGCCAAGCCCTGCAGGAGCAGACTAAGGGGTGGAAGGTGTTACCAAAGACCTGGCACAATCATCACATATATGCGCTGGAGATGGAGCTAAGGGAACAGGAGAGGGTCCCAGACTGCTTGGGCTGGTGTGACCAAAGAAAGCAGAAATTTATATTTACATTATAAAGCAGAACGTGTAAAAGGTGGAAGACTGGAATACCTAGGAAGAGGCAAAACACAATGAATTCATGGGAGCTCTGCTAAAAGTACTATAAGTGACAAGCATACTAATGTCAAGGTGGGGAAGGGGTGTAGAGATGAGGCCTACGGGATCTCCACTCCAATGCCTAAGATCACCTGCTGATTCTCCAAGAAGGACTTTCTGAATACCTGGCTATAAGGAGACATTCTGGCCTCACAATTACATAAGCTGTATGCAAGGCTTTTGCTTGTCTTTTGGTTTTTTACATTCAGTTTTAAGTTAGACTAAGTTGTGAGTGCTCTCACTGTATCTTAGCTTAGGAGAAGATTTTTGGTTGTTTTTTGTTGTGTGCTTGAGATTGCAAGTTGCTATATTCAATACATGCTCACTTCAGAGAAAGGACTACTTTTGTTCAAGCTTTTATGAATTCAGTGCCATTACCTTTTTCCCCACCCACCCCCTCCTCAAGTGGGGAACAGCAGGGGCAGAAATCTGGCAGGTGCTCCCCCACCCCTGCCCAGGCAGATCCAGGCTGAGGTCTCATATGGGCCACAGTGGGTTTAAAGAATACCTTCCCCTGGTCTCAGCCCCTGGGCTGCTGCCCAGCCATGCCCCCTCTGCTCAAGCAGGGAGCAGAATAAAGCCTTGGAGCTTCAGTCCCTTCCTTTTGGCAGTGGCTGGCAGGCTGGGAGTTGTGCTCCAGTGCCTCCCAGCTTCTGGCCTGAGCCACTGCAGGCATGTGGCTGAATTTCCTGAATCAAAAGTGAATGCCTGCTCACTTGCTTCTCCGTTTACTCTCTGCAGCTTAGACTATCTGCAAAGACTGAATTGATTCAACTTCCGGCTTTTTAAGTATCTGTACTTAGCTTATGTGACACCCCCTTCTAATGCTGGCACAATTTGAGTATAGTTTCCCAAACTAATTTAAATAAAATCAGTTTATCTACATTGTGGCTGCACAGTAGGGGGTGCTACTATGCAGAGCCACCTGCCTCACTGTGCCAGGCCTAAAACCTCACTTCAGGAGTCTCCCATGGGGTGTCTACAGCCATCTATCCTGTTTCCTGGAGAACACCCACAAGCCTGGGGTAACACTGCCACCACCCAAGCACTGGTCTGTTAGGACTCTCTGCAGCCTGGGACACATACTCTGTGAAACTTGGGGTTGCTTCACCCACAGGTAATATTTCTGGGTGCATCTTTCAGACCAAGGCATCCCAAGATAACCTCAGGTAGGACTGAGGGAACATAAACAGGCAAGGTCTGCTGGCAAAGCTAGGTGCAAAAAGGCCTACCTCTCCCCCCTCCACAATACCATAGCAAGGCACGCTGTAACCCAATACCTTTACTGATTAGCGGGGAAGGGGGGAGAAGGAACAAGAAAGTCAGAATACACCTTGAGCAAACATAAGCAATCAGAGTCTCATACAGTCTCAGACATAATAATCCTTTATAAAATGCATCTGGCCTAGACATACATCCTAACTCCTGGCTAGTTTCCAAGTCCTTACTTACAGAAAATCATCCAGGCAAAAGCCTGGAGGCATGTTGCTTGTCGCTTTCCAAAAAAGCCCGCTGCCAGAAAACAGGTATTCCCCCCTCCCCTCAGGAATTTATCCGGCCAGGTCACCTGGTTGATCAGCCAGAACCAAAAAGAAAGCAAGGGAGAGAGAGAGAGGGGTCCATCTGGAATGACCCAAGTGAGGGGCAGAGACAGTGAGATTTCTTCACATATGTCAACTACTTTAAATATCAATACTCAATTAACATTTTCATTGCACTGTATTAGGATAGAATAAACGCTTGCTTTAAGTTACTGTTTTTCATTCAGAGATTAGGTGGAGTCCACTGTAAACAGGATTACAGTAAAGAAAAAGCAGAGAAGTAGATTCAGAAAAAGAGAAAGATAGTAAATATAAGCCAGTGATATAATATCACACTCAGTATGCTAAGGCAACAAATTCTAGCAGATGTTTATGTTTTAAGTCTGGAATATCTGAAAGGAGTAATAGAATACAATATTTAATGCTCTGAGTATAATTCAAAGCAGTTACAAAAACACCATAACTTTTTTTCAGTGCACCTTTTCCCCTCCAAATTGAAGCCTTCTCAAATTTCATTGCTAAAGTGTTGATCCAGGCATTAATAGCTAACTAAGTAAAATAATTCTGTAATAGTATCTCTTAGCAATAATTCTAATAATATACAACACCCTGAATAATATCTTTAACAAATGATGATCCCCATGGAAACCAGAGATGACTACCTAAAAGGGAATACATCTGCCACACAGTCAGAAAAAAAAAAGGTTTTTTTCCTGCAATCTACTAATGGAACCTTAGCTAATGTACCCCACTGTATTTAGTCATTAGTTGGGTAATAAATTATACCTTTATTATTAACTTTAACCAAATCAGGACTGAAACAAAACTCCCCCCAATACAAATCCCTCACGCTTTTATTTTTTCATGATAGCTCTCCTTTTGTATTTGATACTTATCTCTTCCATCTAAAACAGGGTTTGCTGGATGTACATCTTTACAAACAGATATGAGATCAGCAATTAAAATGGTTGGAACTTTTTCCATGGAAAGAGATACTGGGGAAAGAATCCACTTTGGTCAACTCTTTAGTGGAAAAACTGACATCCCTTGTTGAAAATAATTAACCATTTAAGGCAACAACAACACCACTTACACTGGGCTTTTGCTTTCTGACAAAAAGTTGAATGGCCTTAAAGACAGTGGTGTAAGAGTGATGTTCTAGCCATGATGATCCAGAAATTATGCAAGAGGTAAGGATTTCTTAGGATGATATCTTTTATTGGACCAGCTACGTAGTTGGGAGAGAGTCAGATAAGCTTTCGAATGCAAAATGTTTTGCATTCAAAAACTTGTCTACCTTTATCCCAAATACTAACTAACTAGATAACACCCTTGCCTCTCACTTAAGACAAGTAGACACTTTCTGCAATATATTTCATGTCGATAAATTTCTTTAAAATTCATATTCAACAAATGTGTATAAATTTCACGTATATATATATTTCTCAACATGAAATATATTTGTGTGTGTGTGTTTGTATTAAATAACACAGTTCTAATGGAAAATTGTGGTGGTTATCAGTCCTTTTACTATATCCTGAATTTTTAACTACAAGAGGCTCACTGCTTGCCTCCTGAGGGAGCTGTGAGGGGATTCACATTGGCTGTTACAGAGTGAAACATGCACTATCTGCATTCTCCTGGATATTTTATCTTTTTTTTTCCTTTACTGTTTGCCTCTCAGCTAGAACAACAGCCATCTAGACTGACAGAGTTCTCTTTGCAATTGTGAAATATAAAGCAAACTTTCTAAATTCCCTAACTAAAAAACACTGGCGTTACTTACTTTTTACTAATACTTCTACCACAATTCTGTTAAAACTATGGCAATAAATTTGTATTCAATTTTTGTACTTCTTGATTTGTGTGTGCATGCAAGGAGCTAGCAAGAGTAGGTTGGAGCAAGATGAATTATAAACCTGAACATTAATTTTTATTTTTAATAACCAGGCATTTTTCCTTTTACTAACCTGGGCATATGCTACTTAATTTTGAGATGTAGTCTCTGTGCCATATGCTTGCATTTGTCATTTATATATTACTGTTGTGATAGATTTGAAATTGGTATGCAAATTCATGGCCAATGTTTCCTCCTCTTGTTCTATCTGTGGCCAGTGCATAAAACACTCACATTATATTCTCTCACTTTCAGGAACAAAAATACATTCTGGGATTATTTTACATACATGGCTTTCTTTCAATAGAAAAGCTTTCCATTTCCTCGGTCACACTGAGATTTTACTAACATACATGCCTTCCTTCTCCTTTGTACCACATTATGGATTCAATAATTCTAATATTATAAAAGCCTTAATCCATCTATCTGTCCAGAACGCTTTATTTGTGCTCTGATTGGCTGACTGAAACACCAAACAAAGTGTGAAAACAGCGTTCGGACAGGAGGTGGCGGCACAGCAGAGTGCCACCATGATGGTGGGGACAGGAGGGATGGGGCAAGGGTGGGGCCAGGCCAGCTGCCCCACCACCACCACTCTGCTTCCTGGAGGCAGCAGCAACAGAGCAGATGGAACGGGGAGCTTGCCTCACCCCCCAGCCCTGCTCCCTACAGGTGGCAACGATGGAGTGGGGGGGGGGGCAAGGCCACCCAAGCTGGCCTCTCCCCCCCCTTGCTGTTGGAGGTGGCAGTGGTATGGGGGGGAAGCAGGGTCAGGACACCACAGGGGGGCGAGGCCACCGGCACTGGCCTCGGCCCATCCCTCCCCACTTCTGTCGTCACTGCAGAGCCAATGCAGGCTGATGCGGCGGCAGAGGGGGGAGAAGCAGGCCCAACACAGGGTGGGATAGGAAAACAGGTGTGCTGTTGCAGCAAGTGGGGGAAGAATGGACCCAGGCCGATGCAGCAGAGGTGGCACCAGTAGGGGGAGGGGAGGAATGGGCCCGGGCCCAACACAGGGAGGGAGGAGGGGAGGAGCAGTAGGCCCAACCCAACACGGCCCAGTGCCGCAGTGGCAGGCGAGGGGAGGAGCAGGCCTTATCCCCCCTCAGGCCCAGGCCCACTCGTCCCCCACCCACATCCCCCATGTCGGCCATGAGCCCACTCCTTCCATCCCCCGCCACCACCAGGTTGCTCCAGGCCCACTTCCTCCCCTGCCGCAGTGGGCCAGCTTCTCCTTGCCCTCAGGCCCATTCCTCCCCTCCCATACCACTGTGGCAAGAAGGTGGGGAGCAGGCCCAGACGGGGGGCCACAGGGCTCCATCCCCACCTGCTTTCCCGCCCCACCATCATTCTTGATGGGCGATTGGCTAGTTGTAAGATAATAGCTTTGAAATGGCCTTCTGTTACAAACTGTAGCTCATACTTAGCTTCTCCCATGTATGTACATGGGCTCAAGCTGCCAACACTATCCTCTCCCTCCCCCATCATGCACATGCTCACTCCCTCATAATTTTGCATTAATACAATTTATGAGTATGGACTGCTGAACACTTTGAACCTGTAACAGTCCAGGATGTATCTGTGGTGCAAGCACACTGAATTTGCCAAATACATACCAGTAATAACTACCTGGGAAATATTTGGGTACAGATTTGAAAATCTTAGAAGAGTGCTGCTTTTGTTCTTTCTTTTATGAGGTGTAAAGCTATATAGTAGCAAAGTAAGAGGAGCCTTATTAGCAAGTTTTGTGAAAACATTCCTCTTGTTGAACTAATATATGGCTAGGGTCCCTGGAAAACTATACAGAGAAGAAAGTGGGATTTCACTGCTGTTGATTTATTGTTTATAACAAACTTAATAAACCACTTTGTCCACTGAGGCATTAAAAAGCTTTGTAGGGGCTTAAATACTGCACTTAGGTCCATAACATGGAGAAAATAGAAGCCACCCTCACCTATTTCCCATTTTCTTTATTGCTTGCTGGGAGGTATAAAGTGGAGTTTTCAGGTCTATCTAGGTACTTATACTGACACCATCATCAATACTACTTTCTCAGTGCCTTAAGTAGAAGCATCAAATCACCCAAGTCCCAACACTCAAAGTACAAATCTCAATCCAAAGACCTGTCTATGCACCTCTTATTTAAAGATATGGAGGGCTGTGGACTGCAACCCTTTAGCACTGGCTTGTCCAACATGAGGCCCACCAAGCCATTTGCTGAGACCTGAGGTGCTGCGACAGGAAACAAAAGTAAACACTGCTTACTTTTGTTCCCACCCCTTGTCCCTACCCCAGCCCTCAGCAGCTTCCTAATGGCTGCTGAAGGGCTAGGGAAGGGACAAGGTTCCCACACGCAGCCCACAGCAAGCAGTGCCCCACAGCAGGGCACAGACAGACATACGCTCCCTGGTGCCTGGACAACTTACTGGGCATCCTTGAAAGCAAGAGGAGGTGGTGGTGCAGGGCCGGGGCTCAGCGGCAGAGCTGCGTGGGGCCAAAGTGGGAGTGGGGGGTGGCGTGGGCACACGTGGCCATCAGGACAGTGAGGTGGGTGGCAGCACAGTGGAAGGCACTTTTCTCGCACATCCCAGTGAGGCTGTGGCTGGAAAGACAAGGAGGAGCCCACACGGGCTCCTGCGCTCCCTGCCCCGCTCCACTCTGTGCCCAGCTGAGCCGCGAGTCTCTCTTGCAGCCTCTTGGATGCACTAAGGGACTGAGAAGCCCCCGCTCCCTCCCTGCCCACCTGCCCCCTGGAAGGCAGCGAGCGGCAGAGGCTGCAAAGTGCCACGCAGGTGTCTCCCGCTGAGACACATCCCTCCACCTTTGATTAGTTTCCACTCTGGCTGATATCTTTTCCACATTTGATCTGTCAACTTGCATTATGCTTCTTTCGTTATGCACTATGCAAAAAAGTGTTTATTTTAGTCAAGTGTTTGGTATTATTTCATTGTTGCTTTTATATTTTTTTATTTTGGATTTTAAACCACATTTCCAGACCCATTTCATTGTCACTTCCTGCAACTTCATTGGTGTCAAAGGTCATGTGACATCACTTCCTGATGTGATACCACTTCCTGTGAGGTTTTTGAATATAGCTCATCAGCCCACTGCGTGATAAAAAGTTCATGATCTGGCCTCACATTCAAAAAGGTTGGACGCCCCTGCTTTAGCACCACAGGGTACATTTCATCAGATGGGTGAACTTGGAATCTGCCTGAGCTATGCTGACTCACAGATAAAACTGAGCCTGAAACACATTCATTACAATCTTAAACCTACACTTCATGGCTCACATACAAGTACTATATATGTGGCAACTCAAATCTGTTTCTACTACATACACAACAAAATTAAAATAAGTCTTAAACAGATGCTGGAGATTGGTGCTTATTTTCTTTACATACCTGACTAGATAAAGAACATCCATTTGAAGAGTAGAAATATTTAGAGTAAAATAAACACTGTGCAGTGGAGTTTATTGTTCCATAAAATCCCAATTTCCCAGAGAACTGTGTGTTTGGAAAGTCTCTCACCCTTCTGCCTCCATGATTTTCTCTCTTCCTTTTTAGTTATAAAAAACTTAAATATTTACACTCTCCTAACCGCAAAACACATTGGCATTTTGACTGAGAGATACTGTATCCAATGACTCCACTAGATGTAATTTCATTGGGACCTGACTGTATGTACACAGCATGTCCTGTTACTCTTTATTATTCTGTTATTTCCTTTCTTCCTGGAACTTACACTCCATATTTATTGCACTCTATAAAAAGAAACAAAATAGGACCCCAAGTGGGACATTAGGCAATGTAGATAGTACCACTAAAAAAACCCAAAAAAACAAACAAACAAACAAACAAACAAAAAACAACAACAACCAATCAAAATAACTTCCCACTGCAAGAAGCAATTTTCCCACTACAAACTGGAAAATTATTTATTCACACTGTTATCTTCCCTAACAGGATTTCCCTTTTCAGGAAATTTCCTATTCATATATCACCATCATTACATCTCCACATATGGTACCAGTGGTACGGAGGTGATATAGATAAGGCACTGCCTTTTTACCATGTTGTGTAATGTTCCTCTGAGCAGTTAGATGACACAATGGTTACAAGGCCGACAGCCTCTCTATACTAACACTCTTCCTGTTTTTATTCACAGCAGTGGCAGCAAAAAAGGAGAAGGTGGTAGCTAGTGCACACAGACTAGGAGTTTTCTTATACTAGACAAAGACTATTAACAAAGATAAATATTCCTTCTCCACTCCACCTGAAGACTAGCTGTAGAGCATCTATTCATCCTTTGCACTTTTGGGGGGGGCAATGGAAGCTGGCTTACTGAAGAGTAAGGCCTTATTAATAATCTCAGGCCAAATCTAATGTTGGGAACTGTAGCAAAAACTTCCCTATCAATGATGCCACTGGCTCAGCTACACCAGTGACCCCACTTACAGGCAAGAATTTCCAGGCTTCTGCCATTTTTACCACAGCATCAACCTGCTCAAAGGGCTCCTCCGTTGCACTAAACTGGTTGTAGGACTGGTAGAAATTCCTTTTTAAAATCCCCTAGGGAGACACAGCTTCAAGCCAAGACTACTCTAGGAAAAATACTTGTTGCTGACATCAAGTACCAGCAGTTGAATGGTCACAGCTGAAGCAGCGCTAATCAAGTAAAGCCAAGAAAAAAGATGATTTATCCTCGCAGTAGCAGTTGTTTTGTGACCTATGTTGGGCCATATCTGCTGCATTATAAATAGAGTGTGAGTGTGCACGCACACAATGTACTTGAACTGGCGACTTTTGCTAAGGGTAGAGCAAGTCCCCTGGATACCCTCATACTTTCAACTAAAACCCAAGGGGTATGGCCACCCTGCCTCCCTCTCAGCTCCTTTGAATTAGAAATGATGGTTAGAAGTCTAAAGAGACAGAAATGGAGGAAGGGTGTGCAATGTATAAACACATCTCACTGCAAAGGCAAGTAATCTGTTCTCCACTGAACAACTGTATACACATCCATTTATCTATTGATGACTTGCTAGCAGCTTACACATTCAGGTTGTGAGGTTTTGGAGCTGGTGGAACAAGGAATGGAGAACAATCTTACCAAAGTCATCAGTTTAGACTATGAGGTTTAGAATATGGTACAGTTTGAGAAAAAGATACGGAAAAAAGTCCACATGGCAACAGCCCTACAGATATCCCTAGTCAGCTCAGAAATGTAAATGAAGTAGCTCACATTTTAGTGAAATCATGTCCTAGGACAGGGGTTGTCAACCAGGGGTACACATACCTTCAGGGGTACTTAGAAAGGTTATAAGGGGTACGCGCGGGCATGTGGACGGGTGGAAATGAAGTGCGATCTGGGCTGCAGCGGCGGCATCTCCCACGGGGAGGGGAGGGACATGCTGGGCACCACTGGCCCCACGCAGCAGCGCTGACCTGCCCCCCACTCCAGCTCACTCTCCTGATTGGCCACTACCCCCTTACAGCAGAGCTGCAAGACTCTGTTCTGTGCCCGCCCCCAGCAGCGCACGATTGACTGGACATGAGGCCCATCAGCAGCTGGCAGAACCGCATATGCAACTGGCTGTAGGAAAGTAGCGTGGGGTGTGGTGGCAGCAGCAGCAGGAAATGTTTGTGCAGTGGCAAAGTGATTGTAAATTGAATTACTGCCTGATTAATCTGTTCCCAGGCCTGCTATCCCAGCAGGGTGCCTTTGGCAGTGCAATTGCTTTCCCTGCAGGGCAGTGGGACTCCGGCAGCCACCCTGCCCCAACTGCTCCCTTGACAGCCCCTGGATGCACTGCTGGGCTCCCATTGTCCCAGGACCCAACCCAGCCTGGCCCCCATTCACCCCTGCCCCACTCCTTCCTGCCCCCCCAACCCCTTCCATCTCCCCTGGCCCACCCCTTCCCCCAACACACATTTACCTTCAGGGGGGTGGTGGGAGGAGTGTCGGCATGTGTGTCTGTCTGCATCTGCACGTATGTCTGTGTGTGCCTGCATATGCGTGTGTCCCCTGCCCCCCTGGCAGCACCAAGCACATGGCATCCCACAGCTCTTGGGGCAGTGGCAGCGGTAGAGGGGTGCAGAGTCCAGTCTTCAGAAGCAGCAGCAGCTGCAGCTGCCTCCACCCCGCACACAGACCTGGGGGCACATGCCCCCCAGGCCTCCGCTGGGGTATGCACAATGCTAGGAGCCCCTCGCCCCTTAAAAACAAGAAAAAAAATAGAGAGGAGTACATGAGCTGAAACTTTGAGGTAGAAGGGGTACACTTGCTAAAAAAGGTTGAAAAACCCTGTCCTAGGGCTTGATACCTGTGACAGGAGTATCGCTATAGGAGCCTTTCTGGGAGTGACTCTGCCCCCTGTAATGGGCCAACCGCCTGCTTACTTTCCTGCCATACCTTGATCTTAATTGATTAATTGATTGGTGTAATCAGCAGGAGGATGCCCATTTTATGTACCCCGGTGCCAGGGGGCACTACCTGCAGCTCCTTTCCTCCCCTACACTGCAGCCCAAGCCTTGCAGATGGTACTGACATGGTTTGACCTAGGCCCTGTTACGCCTTGGCCCTCCCCTTTCCTTGCAGGGCTCCTCACTGCCCCCTTCTCTCTCACTCTGGGACTGGGGTCAATGCACCCCCAAAACACTGTGCCCTCTCTGGCACAAGGGTCCCCACGCTACCGTGGAGCTCCTATGAGGCCTCCTCCAACCCCTCATAGCCTCACCCGATCCTCTGGTCAAAACAGTAAACACAAGAACACAAAACCCCTGGGCTACAACATAAAAGGTAGTCAAACAAGATTCAATCCCTAGTAGAGAGAGAGAGAGAGAGAGAGAGAGAGAGAGCTCCCCAACCCCAGCAGCAACCGGGGGTGTTCCCACCATCAGAATTCTCCCCTTCATCTGTCCTAGCCGAGTTCCTACTCCCTTGGCTGCCAGAGAGGAACTGCCCTCCTGGCCTCCTGCCTGGGCTTAAGAAGGGCTGTGCCCTGCTCCTAGGAAAAGGTACAGGTGCCAGTTGCCGGGGCAACCGCAGTTTGGTCAGCTGACCAGAAGGGGGCAGGGCCTGGCCTCTATAAACAGCCTAGGCTGAGGCCAAGCAGGCGGTTCCCTACTTGCAGCCAAGGAAGAAGGAGCTCTGCTGGGGCAAGCAGAGTAGGGAAGCCTGATGGCTGAAGCAGCTTCTGCTTGATGATACTGGGTGGAGGAAGCCCTGGTAGGGATTTGGGAGGATAAATGGCCTGATGGCTTAGGGTGTACATTTTAGCCAGGAGGTTTAGTTTTAAGTTATAGCCGATTGGCTCGTGTTATGGTTTTTGCTGTTGGTTGTTACACTGGAGGACCAGGTGAGGCTAATAGGGGTTGGAGGAGGCCTCAGTTGGACTCTACAGTGGTGTGGGGACCCCGGTGCCAGAGAGGGCACAGCAGTGAGGGGGCATTGACCCCAGCCCTGCAAAGGGGCATAATGGATTGGGGGCCAGGTAAGGCCAAGGCTACCTGAGCCCACAGGAGTTGCAGATCCGCGGAGGTGATTTAGGGGCCAGGCACGGCTACGGCCACCTGAGCCCCAGGCGCGGAGATAGAAGCCCCAGGGAGGGCACACAGGTGAGGAACCCCAGGGAGGGCACACAATTAAGACCCAAGAGGGGAATTTGGGGGCGCCAGGCACGGCTACGGCCACCTGAGCCCCAATTGTGAGGCAGGGCCCCAGTGCAGGCAGGACCGAGAGAGGGAGCCTGATGTGGGCACGGCCGCGAGAAAGGCCAAAGAGTGTCCGCAGGGAGCGCGGGGAAAGGCCCCAGTGCGGGGAACTGAGACGAGCCCAAAGGGGGCCTGCAAGGGCACGGGCTATAGCAAGGCAAGCAAAGGAGCGCTGTGATTTTGATAAGACAGTGTCTGGTACATCTGAGAGGCTTGGGGTGTCGTATTAGGGGTGGTAGGAGCCACGCGTAGCCCTTAAGGCTTTAGTGCACAGAGTCAGCTGAGACGGGGTACAGACCGGGATACATCGGGGTACCGTGTCCAAGGGGTCGAAAAGGCAGCCTCCCATAACACTTATGACATCAAAGACATGGCGAGCGAGAATGAAGGTGCATTGACACCACCTTGGCATGTTAGGGGACGCTGGGAGAGATCACAGCACCCCTAGGTCCCCGCCCCATGACACTGCCCCTTCCTGTCAGCTGGTTTTACTGGTTGCCCCGGCAACCAGCAACTGCGCAGCCCTGGTGACTGGCAGCTGAACCTCCCCCTTCCCACCACTAGGGGTCTCTCCCGAGCCATCTCTGCTTTCAGACGCAGGGCACCTGAGTGCACTGCGACAATACCAATGACCTAATGAGTATCAAGTTTTATACATGCTGTAACCTGGTCAGAGGTTCATTGCACTAGAACTGCCTACTGTTTTGAGCTTTCTGCTAGAGGTTCTTGACAAAGCTCTGAACTGCATTCTGTGAACACTGAGAAAATGAAGTCCTTCTCCATCTTTGAGGAACTGCATCTTCAGAAAGAATATAGGTAGCTACATTATTTGATTAAAGTGAAAATCCAAAATGGCTTTTGGCATGATGTGATAGTTGTGCCTCCCCGGGACAGTCTATTCATGGTCCCACAACACCAGTCAAGGGCCAACCACCCACCTTCTCGCCTGCCATGCCTTGTTATTATTTGCTTGATTGAAAGATCTTAATCAAACAGGAGGCTGCCTATTTTCTTTCTTGGTGCCTTAGGCACTATCTGCGGCTGCTTTCCACCCCTTATACCACAGCCCAAGCCTCGCAGATGTATCTGGTGTTGTTCAGGTCTGTCCTACTCCCTGCGCCGCGCGAACACTCTCTGGCTTATCTCTTGGCCTGCACCCTCACCGGCACCCTCTAGCTCGTCTCAGAGCCTGTGCCCCTACCAGCACCCTCCAGCCTGTCCCGCACTGCCTGTTTTGGGACTTCTCGCCCATGCCAACTCCGGGCTCCTCGCTGCCCCCTAACTCCGGGGCTCCTCACTGCACCCCCCTTTGGCTCTGGGGCTCCTCACTGCCCCCAAACTCCGGGGCTGGGGCCCACACATCCCAAACAATGCTGCACCCTCTCCAGCGCCAGGAACCCCCATGCTACTGTGGAGTCCCTATGAGGCCTCCTCCAACGCCTTATAGCCCCACCCAGTCCTCCAGTTAAATAGTAAACACAAAACGCAAATTCCCCCAGGCTACAACATAAAAGCTAGACTGTTCTGGTCAAAAATACGAATCCCTCCCTAAGAGAGAGAGAGCACGCGAATCAACCCCCAGCAGGAACCAGGGGATGTTCCGACCATCAGAGTTCTCCCCTTTGTCCTGGCTGAGTTCCTCCTCCCTCGGCCACCGGAGGGGAACTGCCCTCCTGGCCTTCTGCCTGGGCTAAGTTCCGCCCCTTCCTGTCTCTAGGTTTCCCTGGTTGCTAGGGCAACCAGCACCTGTACAGTCCTGGTGACTGGCAGCTGCGCTTCCCCCTTCCCGCCACTAGGGGTCTCTCCCGAGCCGTTTCTGCTCTCAGTCGCAGGGCACCTGAGAGCTCTGTGACACATGACTATGAGTGTGGCTTCAAGGAAATCTTATTCTTGTGGAACATTAAGTATGGTGGCCCTGTTATAGCCCCTGAGAATGAAGGAAAAAGTAAAAGGAGCTCTCCTGTTCGTGGAAGAGGAATATATCCATTAAATCCATTTTGCGTCACTCTAACACTTGCTCAAATAGGTGGTGAGGAGTTCCCTCATACACTACTCTGGATGTTACTTTGACTTGCAAGAATCACTTGTGACTGATACAAGAGGTCTTGCTGAGAAAATCTATTACTAAGCGTATTTCTCCTGGTAGATGTAATTTGGATATGCATGAAAAAGTATCTATAACGGGCTGCCTGTTGTTTTAACAGGATTGTTCCTACAGCCCCTTCTCTAGTCACAGAATCATACAAAAGTGAGGCTGCAAGGGACCTTAGGAAGTCATTGAGTCTAACCCCTGCTTAAGGCAGGATCATCCCAGAATTGGTGGCAGAAGGCACTATTCTGTGGGGGTCATGACCTCCTGCTGCTTGCCTAGCCGGGGCAAGATGGAGCTGCTGTGCTGCCTCCAGACAAGCAGCACACAATAGCCAAAGCCGACCCAACCTCCCTGCACCTCCCACCACGGCTGGGCACGTGGCAAGACATGGGGTGGGGGAGGGGGATGTGTCCCTGGATCTGTGTGGGGCAGCTGGGGCCGGGGCTGCACTGGGCTGTGTTCCGGGCAGGCAGCAGGGGCTACAGTGAATTTTAGGGTGGCTACAGCCCCCCCATAACCCCTGCTCCACCACCCACCCTCCCATGCCCTGCCGCCACCCACCCAGCCAGGGAAGCGCAGGGAGCCTAGGCCAACTCTAGCCACCATAAGTCACTTGTCCATAGACAATGCAGCAGCTCCACCCCACTCTAGCTGGGTGAGCAGTAGAAGGGCATAGCCCCCACTCCCAGTGCCTTTCGCCCAGTGGCCCAGAGTGCAGCCTGGTGCAGCCCTAGCCTTGCCCACCCCACATAGATCTGGGGGCACATGTCCTGCCATGCCCTCCCAGACTGGTGACATGCGGTGGTGGGAGCTGCTCACCCACTCCTCACAGCCCCCCAAACCTGGCTAGGCAGCCCTTGCCCCACCCCCTGTCCTAGCACCAGCCCCAATCCCTCCCTCACTGCGGGGGTGTTTATGTGCCCCCCTGTCCTCTCCCCAGACTTACCAGCTGGAGGCAACTGGGTCAAGCATGGTAAAGGAACCAATCCCCCATTTATAACATTGTTCCTATGAGAAAATTGGTTCCAACTTACAATGTTTTGACTTAAGATGCAGTTTTCAGGAACCAGTCTTAGAACTGCCTGTATTCAGTTGCTCAAAAAAGGGAAAGAAAAACCATGCTGTACAATAGCTAACACATATATTTAAAGCTATATTCTAAAGAAACAGAAAAACTCTGGGCCCACTACTAACATTTATGAGTGTGACTATGTATGAAGTGCATATAGCTCACTCTGCTGCTCCAGCAAGCATTTCTATTCTAATCTTACTTGATTTCACACCTTTCATTCTGTCCAGTCCTCCTGCTGTTTCTAACATCACCAAGGGATGCTGTTAGGGCATAAGCAAGATGAAATCAGTAGAGATGTGACCTCTTATTTTTCTATTGCAAGCAGGAAACAAAAGGAGTTGGAAAGCATTTCCTTATGCATCCAACTGATTTTTCTCTTCATAAATTAAGGGGTTTCGAGTTGCTTCAGTATCTTGAAACTGAGGAAAGTATGGGGAAAGTAAATAACTGATACTTGAAATTCCCTGTCAATAAACTGTATCTTAACAATTTAAAACAGTGGTGCTTAACCTTGCAGCCACACAGGCTAGTTGAGAAGCACAGGGCTGGTTTTGCAGGCCAGATCCCATGCAACAGGAGAGAGGTAATTAATGTTGCCACCTCTCCCTTGTGTTACCTCTTAGCTCTGTGTTCCTGATGGAGCCCTGGCACCCAGCTTGCCGGACTTACAAAGGACTTTTTCTAGCCTCTGCCCCCCCACCCCACCCCAAAACACTGATGCTGACTTCACAGTGCAAGCACAGCTAGGCCATCTGAGAAGAAACAATGTGGTATCCCTTCCAGTGTAACTTCTATATTCATAATAATTTCAAACTGGCTCCTAGATGTCTGGTTACTCTTTAAAACTTTGTTTTTTCTGGTTGTTCATCAGTTTGAGATGTTTCAAACCAGATAACCCTTTGTCACTGAAAAAGGCAATTCATTTAAATTGCAACTGTTCATATAACAGGATTTTCCCTGTAAATTATGGCCTGGGACCCTCTTAATTTACACAATTAAAAAAATGATTTGAAGAGGCTGGACTAAGGGTATAAGAAAGCTGTAAAGAAGCAAACAGTGTGCTTCAAGAGGGAGAAATCTCTCTGACAGCATTCGCTGTTGTTCTCAAGAAGCATTAAGGATGCTGGGATAAACAGATCATCTCTGTTGGTCGCCTGTTTAACCTTCAACTATCGTGCTAGGAACTTTGCCTGTCAACAAACCACTCAAGTGCCTTGGAACAGTGAAATCCCAGCTCTCGCTCTCGCTCTCTCTCTCTCGGCATAGCTTTCTGAACCTGAATTTTATTAGTTAAGCTTGAGCTATGTTTCCCCAAATATTCAGTTGAACCAGGGTAATATTGTAATTGTTTTTGTTTGTTTTTCCTGATGGCTATTATTACTATCACCATCATAAATTTCATATACTTAGCAATAAATAACTTTTAGAGTCAAACTGGTGGTAACTGGGTATATTTTTTCTCCTCTACTTCCCTTTCCCCACTTGCTCTACAGCAATGCTTCTTTTACCTAAGCCAAAAATCCCTGTAAAGCCTCAAAATACTGTGGGGTTCACTCATCAAGAGGCTACCACTACTAGGAGCATTAAGGCAAAAGATTGGAACATGCTGAGTATGAGACACATAAGGGGATCAGCTTGTATAGGCTGACTGACCCAGTTTGGCTCAGATGTGGCCTAATGAACTGAATGCTGACACATGAGGGTGTCAGCTGGACACCCAGCCTGATTCAGAGGTATTCTGTTCACCTGTGTGTTTGTGTCTGACTGCATTTTATTGTTACCTTGATAAACTGATTCCTGGGCATATGAGGGTGTCAGCCTGTACATGCTGATCAACCCAGCCAGGTCAGGCATGTCACGTTAGAGAGAGAGTGAGCGTATGTGTATGTGTTTGACTGATTTGGTGGCTGGAGGAACCTAGCCCCATTGAAACCGAGTCCTGCAAGATAGCTCCATTGGGGATGAGGACTTGTAGAAGGGAGAGAAACAGCTCCATATAGAAATGCAAGTAACACAAGCAGCACATTGATAGAAATACAGAGACCCCAGAAACACGCCCCTAATAAATGAGCATACCCCAAAGTGACATGCAAATCTGGTAACACCTGCCACCAAATTCCTGGACTTATAAGGAGCCCCACAGTCTGGATGACACAGCATTGCAGACTGGAGACTGAGCACCTCTGGTTTAAAACACTGATGATTTTGTAAGGTAGAATCTACCTCATCCGCAAGTTTCATGATCCCATAGGTTCTGCACTTACTGATATTTCTTGCTTATCCGAAAGGACAGGAAATATAAGTATGGTCTCATGTCATTTGGCTGACATAAACATCAAGCCTAGATGCTCATCTGGTCACCTTCTGTCCAGGAACTTGACTATAAACATTTTATAGTCGGGGGTCGGACTAGATGATCTGTTCAGGTCCCTTCCGACCCTAGAAACTATGAAACTAAAAATTAGAGACAGAGTCTCGTTAAAGTAAATCTGCACAGCCTCCCTGAGGTCACAGGCAATACAATAACTTATACTAGTGTCACGGAGTCACAGAGGTGCTCCGTGATTGAGAGGGTGATTGGCAGAGCTGTCAATCACCCAGGCAGCTCAGGTGCCTGGTTGCCAGGGCAACCAGGCGGTCACATGACCAGAAGGGGGCAGGGCCAGGCCTTTATAACCAGCTCAGGCCAGAGCCTGAGAAACAGTTCCCTTCT
>NW_017728947.1:57451429-57479020 GCF_001723895.1 Crocodylus porosus | reverse complement strand
GCACGCATTGCCCTTAAGGCAGGACGCTTATCAAATACCCGTCTGGAATAGGGACGAACAACTAGACCGTCCATTAGGGAAACTGGCAGCCTCCACATTACATATCTTACCATCAAAGTCGTGGCGGGCGAGGTTCTGAGGGTGCTACGTCACCCTAACGTGACGGTAGGCGGCGCTAGGGGGCTCACGGCCGCCCCTAGCCCCCGCTCCCTCACAACTAGCTTTAAAAACAAATTTAAAAAAAAGGTCACAGGAGCTGCAAAACTGTTAGAGGGGTGGTAACTACTCTCCAAATTAAAAAAAAAGCTGTTCAGAATTTGTTATTTTTAGTACAACAAGTGACAAATAATGTACAAAAGCTGATACGGAAAAAGCAGCAATTGAATTTTCTCTAAGTTAAGTTCCTCTGTTAATTGAGAACACAACAAAGAATTATAAAGAACCTTAAACCAGATCAAAAGTTAAGCCAGAAACATGTAGATCAAGAGGTAAACCAGGAGTGTAATGACCCAGAGCTAAATGCCAAATGTTCGATTAATGGCTTTGGATGAACACATACAGAAATAAGAGTTATTATAAAACTTCACTCTGGGCAGAATGAGGTATTTTCAGTTTTACACTGAGATTTTGGATTTACTTGATCCAGAGACTCATACCAAACCTCTGTGGTGTGAAATGGAAACAATGCATAGAAAAGTGCACAAAATTCCTGCAAAATGAAACTGCCAAAACAGAATCTAAAAACACCGGGCATTTGTAGATGACACATTAGAGTGGACTAAATGCCCTTTTGCACCTCTTTAATGGTGCTGCTGTTTGCACGAGTTTGCAAATTCAGCGGCATATTGTATATTAATTCAAACCCCTGTAGCAAATTCGGTGGTGTAATGAGCCTTAAAAATGACTTTGGGGCACAAACTAAAACACCTCTGAGGAGTTTTAGTTTGCTACCTTACAACTGTGGAGGGAATCACTGGGCAGGCAGCCCAGCAGCAGCCCAGGAAGGCAGGCTGCACTGCAACTGTATATATTGATGTAGTACTCATAAAAAGTTAGTAACTAACATTACTTTGAAATGTTTACTGTTTGAACACCAAATTTTATATTGAATGCCCTTTTAAAAATCTTAAATTAGGTTCCCATATTGTTAGTGTCAAATTTAACACACTTCCCCGCCTCCACTCCCCCTCCTCTTACAGGTAAATGATTCTTTCAACAAACAAAGCAAATCCATCTTCTTCTACATGCATCATCCTTTCCTCTTTTCAAGCAACATTATCCCATTTTCAGTAATTTCACTTCATTTTTCCTCTTCTGTGCAGCAATTTGTTTATTCTGGTGCCCTCTGCTACAGTTAAACAGAAACATATTTGTTACAAAACACCTCCAGTACTGCAGCTTTATGATATGGAATTTAAATACTAATTGCTCTTGCATAGCACATTCCAAACTCAACACAGTTTCCCAAAATTAACCAAACCCCATGTGCTCATCTCCTTTCGAAGGTATGTTCTCACACTGCCTTCGCCTGATCCGCTGCTCTGGCCCGCCAGGAGCCTTCATGTAGGCCCCGGAGGGTACCTCAGTTGTCTTTAGGGTGACCCCCAAACTCTTCTGCCATGACTTTGAATGTCAGTGGAGGGGGTCCCCTCGGAGGATACCTCCGCTGCGGTCCCGCGTCTCAGTGGGCGTTCATGGGGCTCCAACCTTCCCTACACCCCAGCTATGCACCAACCTTGAAGATGGGCCTCCTAATCCTTTCTTGCTGCCACCACTTGCTGATGTCTTCCCTGGACCTCTGCCGCTCCTCCTGCCAGCGAGGACCCTGGCTGGACCTGGAAGATCTGGTCACTGTCAGCCCTTGAGCCTGTCTTCCTCAACACCTTGTGCTGCCCACCTCTGAGGCCGTTTGCCTTCATGAAGTCCCCCTGCCATTGTGTCCTCATTATTAGACGGTGTCTTGTTTGCCTTGGCCTAGCGCTAAGGGCTATGCTAACCCACTCTCTCTAGGGCAGACAATGGACCAATCCTAAAGGGGAATATGAGTGACACCTCCACTGCAAGCCCCTCACCCTAAAGTGACCCAGCCTAAAACCAAAACCAAGATGCTGCTACTGCAACTGCCAAGGGAACTTGGCAACAAAAAAAGACTAGACAGGGAACGCCCATAGGAAGGAGTCCCATGCCCTCCTGACCCCTAACACCCTTAGTCTAACATGCCCCAGGCTTATATCCCAGCTTTCACCCCCCAACCAGGGTCTCTCTCTCCTTCTCTCTAGCTTCCTCCTCCACCTTGGCATTGTGACACCCGTTGCTTCTACTGAGGGCTCCTGTGCCGATTATCAGTGCGGCTACTGCTGCCCTCCTCGGTGGTCCTGTTGGTTCCCCGTCAGTCCTCCCCACCACGGGGACACCTTGCAACTCCTACCGTGTCAGCCCCCGTCAGTCTTCCAACTGGCCCCCCTGGTCCCCAGCGGACCTCTATTCCCAGCGGGGCTTTCTTCGTGGCACTGGTTGCTGCAGCCGCTGCTTCCGCGGCTGCAGTTGCCGCTGTTGCCTCATCCGCCGCTGCTGCTTCTGCCACTGCTTCTGCCGCAGCCGCCACCTGCTGCAGCCACATGCCGCAGTCTCCTGTGGCTCCTCCGCTCCTCAGTGTGCCTCCTGCACCTTCGGAGGGGCTTTTTATTTCCGCCGAGTGGCATCTCCCTGTGACGTCACCCAGCCTCAGCTGGATATAGGCGCGGGTGACAAATCACACAGGTGGTTCCCCACCGTGTTTTTTCCCCGCTCTTCCTGGTCCCTGCAACAGGTAAGTTGTTATTTTTTCTTCTTTGTGCTGGGGTTTGCCTCTGAACGAGGCTTTCCCCTTTTCTGGGCCTGTTCCTGTGGGACACTCCACAACATCTTTTGGAGTTTGATGAATTAGTAAACACACAAACATCAAAAAATTCAGTTTTGGTCCTTCTAGCTTTCCTAATTTGTCCTTTTTGGGTGTAGGTAGAAGTGTCTGGGCACATCTACACGAGACGTTAACGTTACAATAGACTAATTCTACTGTGCATTAGCACAGCTGGCAAAAACTGTGCTAATGCACAATAGAATTGAACTACTGCACATTAGCATCACATAAAAACCATTCATCTATGATAGTGCGCAATAGCATGTCCTGTACTTACAGGACATTTGTACACATGTTTACACCGCAGTACCGGGCACTTTTAAAAGCAGCCAGTGCTGCCATTGTGTAAATTGCGAAATTCACATCAGCACTGAATAAATGGCAATGGTGTGTTTTTGAACTAAAACAGATTGAAGATGTTTTGGTTCAAAAGTGCACCATTGCCATTTTCTCAGTGCTGACATGCCTTTGCCATTTATACAAATACATCTGACATAGCATCAGGTGCATCAGCTCCTGTGCAGATCTCCAGCGTGCCAGATCTCCAGTACGTCACAGCAGACAAACGTATGTGTATAAATGCCCACAGGTCCTAAACTTAATGCTCTGTAAATGAATGTCTAGATGTGCCCTCTACGAGTCTAAGAATATAGAAAATGCTATGAGGAGCAGTCTTTCTTGTCATATAATTTGTCTGTGCTTAAATCCTCAAACTATCAGAAACTGTTAAATCATACCAGTAGATTACTGATGATCTCTGGTCATGGAAATACTGTATCTAAACATTACTGACTGAGTTAAAGTTGGTATGGTCAGACTAACATGGCTAATTACTTATCTGCTTAGAGAAGTAGCTGCCATTTTTGGCAGGCTGTTAGAACACACACCTCAAAGATAATGAATTCCTATCCATCATTACTGTAATCTGATACAAAAGTAATTTGGAGAGGTTTGTTAGGAGAATTTTTTGGGATACCTCACAAATCTAAATGACTCATATTAGATCCTCACATTTATATATATGAGAGAGCCTTTTTGAGTCCTCAGATGCTGGCTACAGAAGGGGACTGGAGCTGCTTGTTCCTTTCAACCTAGTGAACAATGTTAATGTATGTAGGTGTATCTCACTTTACACTTGCAACACTATTTTCACTTGTTTAGATGAATATTGTTGGCACAAAGAGCTGATGCATTTTGTGCATATTAGATACAAAATTATTTTTCTCTAGGTATAAGTTCAGAGTGTCAAATTCAAGGTTTTGGCTCTGCAAGCCATATGAATGGTACAGGGCTAGCCCGTGGTTCATATAGGTTCTGTACTACCCCTGTGCATCACCCCTCCCTGCCAGGATTGGGCCTGGGGGCTCCACACCCTCTACCCTTCTGCACAGCCCCATACTACCCACACTTCTCCCCACACAGTGGGATCAGGCCCCAAGCTACCTTGCACACCCAATCTAGTGTGCAGGGCCGTGGATCTCTGTGGCCCAGATGACACAAATGATCCTGCCTCTGACAGTGGCATCAGTGAATGCTTTAGACAGAGAATGCTGAACCAGACATATCTAGAGTGATTTATTCCCTATTCATACCTTCCCTGGCATCTACAATCATCGGTTTAGAGATGCCAAAGGAAATATCTCCAACTGTTCTGTTTAACAGCTATTAATAGACCTAATCATTCATGAATTGATCTAGTCCCTATTTGAACATGGCTATGCTATCTGCCTCTACCACCTCCTGTGACAATGAATTCCACATGTTAATTACATGTTGCATAGAAAACATACATTAGTGTTAGTTTTAAACCTGTTACCTACTCATTTCAGTAGATCCTCCTGGTTCTAGTATTCTCAGACTTGGTGAGCAACAGTTTCCTGTTCACTTGGTCCATACCCTTCGTGATTCTATAGACTTCTCTCATATCCGCTATCAGCCTTCTTCTTTCCAAACTGAAGAGTCCTAGCCCTTTTTTGTGTTTCCTGGTATGGCAACTATTCCATTCCCCTGATCATTCTGGTTGCCCTTCTCTCTGTACCTTTTCCTATTCTACATCCTTTTTAAGATGAAAAGACTGGAACTGCACACAGTATTCAAGATGTGGGCACACAGGCTAGGGACAGATGTTACACATAAAACGGTATAACCCCCATTTCCAGGTCGTCGATGAAAACATTGAACAAAATTGGACCTAGCACAGAACCCTGCAGGACCCTATGTCTGACCTCCCTTCATCCTAAAAAGTGACCATTTAACTGTACTCTTTGCTTCATATTGTTTAACCAGCTCTTAGTCCATGAAATAAACTCCTCCATCCCATGGCAACGTGTTTTGTTTTTTTTAAAGTCTTTGGTGAGGGACCTTGTGAAAAGCTTTTCTGAATGGCCAAATACATCAGCTGGACCCCCTGCCACCACCACCCCCCGCCCATCTACTTGTAAACACCCCCAAAGAATTCCTGCAGATTGAGGAGGCAGGTTTTTCCTTTACAAAAACCATGTTGCATCTTCCCCAGCAGTTCATATTTGTCTATGTTTTTTTTAAATAGGTTCTACCAACTTGTCAGAGTTGGTTTGTATTTATGAGATTCACCTCTAGAGCCCTTTTTGAAGATAGGTGTTATGTTGGCAACCCACCAGTCTTCTGACACAGAGGCTATTTGGAACAATAGGTATTTAACAATAGGCACGTAGCTATTACCAGTAGCTCTGCAATTTTCCTTCAGAACTCTCAGGTGAATGCCATCCAGTCCTGGTGACTTATTAGTAAATATTTATTGATTTGTTCAAAAGCTTCTTCTGTTGTCATTTCAATGTGCTCCAATTCTTCAAACCTACTACTTCTTCCTACCGTGAAGGACTGATCCAGCATGGGAATTTCCCCAGTATCTTGTGCAGTAAAAAGCAATGCAAAGAATTCATTCAGCTTCTTTGTTATGGCTTTATCATACCAGAGCAGACCTTTTACACCTTGGTCATTTAAAAGTTCCTCTGATTCTCTCCCTGAATTCCTGCTTCTGATGTATATAAAGTTTTTACGAGTCATTTCTGCATCTTTTGGTAGATGCTTTTCAATTCTTTTTTAGCCTGCTTTATTCCACTTTTCCACTTGACCTGCCAGAGTTTGTGAGCTTTCCTATTTTCCTCATTTGGGCACACCTTCCATTTTTTGAAGGATGCCTTTTGCCCTGAATGGCCTACTTAACTCTACTATGAAACCATACAATGAGACACACTGAAGCATTTAAGAAATTGGGTATCAAGGAAGGAAGGATACTTTCCCTCAGTTTTTTTATACGATTCAGCTGACTAGTATTTTTAAGATAGATTTCAACATATGTGTTTTTATAATGATACTCAACAGTTTTCATCCAAAAATTGCAAAGCAAGTAATGCTTGACCAACATGATTGCGTTCTATGACGAGGTGACTAGCTCTTGTGGATGCAGGGAGACCAGTGGATGTGATGTACCTTGATTTTAGTAAGGCTTTTGATACGGGCTCCCACAACATTCTTGCAGGCAAGCTAAGTATGGGCTGGATGAATGGACTGTAAGATGGATAGAAAACTGGCTGGAGCATCAGGCTCAGAGGGTAGTAATCAATGGCTTGATGTCTAGTTGCCAGCTGGTATCAAGTGGAGTCCTCCAGAGGTCGGTCCTGGAAGATGGAATAGAGTACAGCCTCAGTTAGTTTGCAGATGACACCAAGCTGGGGGGAGTAGTAGATATGCTGGAGGGTAGGGCTAGGATTCAGAGTGACCTAGACAAATTGGAGGATTGGGCCAAAAGGAATCTCATGAGTTTCAACAAGGACAAAGGCAGAGTCCTGCACTTAGGCCAGAACAATCCCATGCACCAGTACAGGTGGGGAATTACTGGCTGGGCGGCAGCTCTCAAAAAAAGGACCTGGGGGTTACAGAGGACAATAAGCTGAATATGAGTCAATAGCGTGCCCCAGTTGCCAAAAAAGCTAATGGCATATTGGGCTGCACTGGTAGGTGTGTAGCCAGTAGCTCAAGGGAAGTAATTATTCCCCTCTAATCAGCACCTGTGAGACCACATCTGGAGTACTGTGTTTAATTTTGGACCCCCCACTACAAAAAGAATGTGGATAAATTGGAGAGAGTCCAGTGGTGGGAGATAAAAATGGTGAGGGGGCTAAGGAACATCACTTACGAGGAAAGACTGGGGGAACTGGGCTTATTTAGTCTAAAGAAGAGGAGACTGAGAGGAAAACTTAATAGCAGTCTTCAACTACCTGAAGGGGGGTTGAAAGAGGATGAAGCTAGGCTATTCTGAGTGGTAGCAGATGATAGAACAAGGAGCAATAGCCTCAAGTTGCAGCAAGAGAAGTTTAGGTTGGATTTTAGGATGAATTTTCTCACTAGGACGGTCGTAAAACATTGGAACAGGTTACCCAGAGAGGTGGTGGAAGCTCCATCCTTGGTGGTTTTCAAAACCCAGCTAGACAAAGCCCTGGCTGGGTTAGATGATCTAGCTGGGGCTGGTCCTGCCTTGAGCAGGGGGTTGGACTAGACGACCTCCTGAGGTCCCTTCCAGCCTTAACTTTCTATGAACATCAGAATAATGACCAATCAGATCTAGTTTTCTGCCTCTGGCACTGACCTATGCCTAATAATTTTTTTTTTACAGAAAGGTAGAGCACTTATGGGAGTAACAGAGGGGTTTTGTGGTGGGCAACCTGGAGCGAGCAAGAAAAGGGAAAATAGGTTGGAAAAATTCTGTGCAATGGGGCAGCTAGGCTAGGGATAGAGAACTTTTAAACTATATACTTTTAAATAGAGAACTCCATTATGGAACAAACTCCTCTATTTCCACAAAATAATTGCCATTTTGAGTACACAGGCAAGGAGTAGAACTCAGAAATGCTACCTGCCCGCATCCATCCACCATGGCAGCATCAAGTGGATGGACTGGGGAGGTGGGGCAGAGGAAATCACTGCTTATTTATAATGCAATTTAAATTTAAGATATCACAAATATTTACCAGCTGTCAGAGTGGGTATACACATTAGCTTGCTTTTAGTTTGCCCTCGTCTCTTGCACTTCATTAAAAACAAGATCTCTTCCCAGGGCCAGATTATGATAGGGTGGGGCCATAAATTAGGGGTTCCCAAACTTTCCATACTGCAGACCGGCAAACTGCAGACCGGAAGCGAGCCAGCCCGGCAAACTGGAGCCCCACAGCTGGAAGTTCTGGCCAGAACGCAGGTAAAGTTACTTCCACCCCCTGAGCGGGAGGATGGACCAAACCTCAACCGCAGCTGCCACGGGCCTTGAGGGAGGAGTCGCGGCCTCTCTGCCCCACTCTGCAGGGCTGCTCTCACTTCCAGTTCAGCAGTCAGTGCTTAAAGGTCCCTCATAATGTGAGGTCTTAAGGTACAGCTTACTTAGCTTGTGCCTAAATCTGGCACCGTCTCTGAGAGTCCCTGTGGCCATGACAGCTGTAATTCCTATGGCTCTGTCCATACTTAATGCAGCTTGATAAAGGCCATACTTAATGCAGCTTGATAAAGGCATGCTGAGATAAAATCCTATTTACTTTAGCATAATGTGAACAAGTGGCACAAGTGTGACAGGAGTTCCAATTTGTCTCCTTGCTCCTGACTAGGTCTAGGATATAACTCTGGTCATCCCTTTAGCAATGGCTTGGCATACATCCTTCTTGTGATGGTTCTTCCTAAGGGATTCCTCAACCCTTCACCTCTTCTCAGAGGGTGAGGAGATCCAGGAACCCTGCATAGCTCTATGCCAGTACTGGAGGCACAACAGGTGAAGCATGATTATGGTGACTTCAGAGACACGCTACTGCAAATGGCCTGATGCTAGCTCTGAAACAGCATTTAAAGAGGGAGGCAACATTTAGTTAACATAATGCCAGAGAGCTAAGCTGTAAACAGACGTGTCAGTTCTGACAGGATGCAAAACCCTATGGGATCACAAATGGAAGACAAATACGAAGTAGAGACACACCCATGCAAGGGCTAATCTGCACTAGCTTAATGCATGATGAATTTAACATACTTCAGGAGCAGAAACATAGCAAAATGCATTATCTCACCAGTTAACACAGTTTACGGGTACAGGCACGAGACCCACCACAAGTTAAGCTGTCTGATTTTAAACTTCTGGAAGCACATGACACAATCCCTAGTAACAGCATAGCCTCACTCTAACAGTGGTGATTTACCTAGAAGAATCATGATAATCAGAATCAGCCTTGTCCCATTTACAAATGCGCACCTTTGATCATGCTGCAGCAGCTGAGCATGGTCTGCTCTAACCTATGCCTCGAGCTTAGCCTACGCATTCATATGTCTGTAACCTAAGAATTTCAGTGCTGACAGCCCACGAATCCCATGCTGATAGCCACACAGTTAGTATCTTAATCGACATATCAATATACCTCACGCTGCTACAGTCAACTCAAACTCACTCTGGACAGCTCATACATCTTGTTTCTGTACAGTATTTTAAAAATAATAGCAAAGGCAGGTTTTAAAATATGATTTTGTCCTGAAGAGAACATATTTAATAGAAACTCACTGTTGATGAACCCAGTAATAAAAAATTTGTCCCATGTGTTTTCTGTTGACTTATATTTATTCTGAGAACAAGAAAGTGTTATTCTGTCAAATTTTCCCAATCCTCTGCCACATTTTTTCATTTTTTCCCCATTTCTATCTTATTAAAAATCCAGTTAGTGGGTTTTCTTGTAGGATCATTATTACACAACATTGTGGTTGCTGGGAGGATTAGGGTTTTTTGTTTGTTTGTTTTTTGCAGGGCTGTTGATTTTAATCTTCTAAAAAAACCACTAAGCAGCTTATTTGTCTCTTCATACTAATAGCTGATCAGAGATACAACATCAGGTTCATTCATTTTTCTACATATTCAAATATCATGACAATAGTTTGAGAGCTCCAAAAGGAGACTCTTCTAATATTCTTCAACTGATCAGAGCAATCTCTAGAAAGATGACACTACCTCTAAAATGAGATTGTTCAAAATAAGGGGAAACAAGCATGAACATGACGGCACATCTCACAATGGCCGGACTTGAGCATTACTTATTGCAACTGGTTCAAAAGACTTCCCTCCTTTGTGTTTTTCCAGCAGTGCACGTACCTTGACAGTTAGTGAGTTAAATGTTTTAAGAATTATTCTTACTTTCATATGTGCTACAAGACCTGTCTACACTCATTATTACTTTTGGTCACTGACAAACCAACCAACAACATCCTTCCATCCAACACTTTCCCCTTGCTTCCCTCCCTTTGAATGAACTGCAATAAATACCAGAGCTCCCAAGATGATTCAAGCCTATTAAGAGAAACTAAACCCTTGTTTTACTGAATGTCCTGGGAGTCAAAATAACGAGCGGCACTTACCAGCAGCTCAGGACGGGACGTGCAGGAGGCAGAAGGAGGAACCCGTGCGGCTCATTAGCCGCCTTTTTGTTCAATGACAGCCGGCCAATGACATCACCGTTGGACACTGGCCGGCGGAAATAAGAATGGCAGCCGCTGCCACAGAGGGGGTGGACAGCACAGGTGAGGAGCTGCAGCTGCCGCCAGCAATGGGAGAAACCTTTGCCACAGGATCCATGGAGCCGGGAAAGCCGGCAAAGACACGGATGGCACGAGGCAAAACATCCCGACAGGAACCTGCACCGGACAACTTGGGAGCAGCAGGGTCATGGTATCCAAAGACGTGGCTGGAGTGGCATCCAGGAGCAACCCAACCCACAGGTGGGGTGCCGGGAAGACAGGGCATGGAGAAAGCCTGAGGGGGTGCAGTAGGGGCGGGTATCACCACTAGTCCCAGATGGAGTGACGGGCAAAAGAGAAGAACACTGGAGGTGATTGGTCCGGGGTGGACCACAAGCAAACCCCAGGGAGTGTTCGGGGTAGGCTAGTAAGAGGTAGGGAGTGACCTGGTATTCTGTATTTTGTTGGTCCGTTTATTTAGTCGCCCTAGACAAAGGGGCAGAGAGAAAGGGGCGTGTACCCTGGGGACCGAGGCTGAAGAGAAGCCTCTAAAAGTTTACCTTTCCTTTTGTATGTTTTCCCCTAAAGGAAGAGGTGAAGGTGAGAAGGGCAGATAGGTAGGCCCTTACAGCGGTCACAGTGGCCAGGGGCCGTGGGCACTTAAAGGGAAAGCCAGAAGGCGTTACCCCACAGTGGAGAAAGAGACCAACAGACGGGTGATGCACTGAAGGTGGTGTGAGCCGGGGTGCAGGGGTGGCGGACCCCTGTGAGTGACCACCAGGTGAACCCCAGGCCTCCTACTGAGGAACAGCAAGTCGTGGTAGGCGAGAATGGGGTTGGCGATTGTCATAGCACGGGGTCCTAGAAGTGGCCGTGATCTCTCCTAACGCCCCCTACCGTGTCAAGTTCAAGATAAAGCACCCTTGTTCTCGCTTGCCATGTCTTTGATGTTACGTATTTTATAAGGGAGGCTGCCTTTTGTCCCCTTGGACATGGTGCTCTGGTTTATCCTGGCCCCTGTTCTATATTGTCTGACTTGGTGCACCCCAGCCTTATGGGCTATGCATGGCTCCAACTACCCCTGTACCATGCCCCAAGCCTCACAGATGTACCGGACGTTGTTTGGTCAATTTCCTTTTCTGCACCCCTCACTGGTGCTCTCTGGCTTGTCACACATTACCTGCTCTCCTTACTGGCACTCTCTGGTTTGTCACGCACTGCACGCTCTGGGGCTTCTCACACGTGCCCGCTCTGGGGCTTCTCGCAATTGGGGATCAGATGGCCGTAGCCATGCCTGGCCCCCAAATCCCCTCAGGTCTTAAATTTCCTGTGGGGCTCAGGCAGCCTCGGCCTTACCTGGCTCCCAATCCTCTGCGCCCTTTCTCAGGGCTGGGGTCAGTGCACCCCTGAATGTTGTGCCCTCTCTGGCACCGGGGTCCCTACACTACTGTGGAGCCCCTATGAGGCCACCTCCAACCCCTAATAGCCTCACCCAGTCCTCCAGTTTTATAAAACTACAAACAGAAAACTCGAGCCCCTGGGCTATAACATAAAATCTACACGGTTTGGCTAACCATCATTCAAATCCCTACCAGGGAATTCTCCACCCGGTATCCACGAACAGAAGCTGCTCAGGCCATCAGGCTTCTCTACTCTGCTTGCTCCGGCAGAGCTCCTTCTTCCTTGGCTGCTAGTGGAGAACTGCCTCCCTGGCCTCAGCCTGGATTATATATATAGGTCAGGCCCTGCCCCCTTCCAGTCAGCTGACCAACTGCGGTTGCCCTGGCAACCAGCACCTGTACTTCTTTATAGGACCAGAGCACTGAGGTGCCCTGCGACAGCGATGTGGGAAGAAGAGAGCTACTCTGGCACTGACATGAGCCCGGGAGGTGCTTGACATCCACTCATAGAGCAAAGGCCACTCAAGAGCGGTTATTTGAAGCCCCGCGGTCACACTGAAGTATGCTCATCTTGATACAATTGTGCACATCTGTATTTACTGTAACACTGATACCTTCAGAGAATTTGAAACTATTCCAGATCCTTTGATAAAATGGATATATTAGCATATATTTTATCAGCAGCATAAAGAATTGGGATTGTTCCTTCAGCAAATAACAGTATAACATCTGAAGCTACTATCAACATACAAATAAAAATAAAATAAAAGTCTTCCAAATTGAGTCCAGATTTTCTATTTTACTCATAGGAAGCACATAAAACTTTAAAAGAGTTATTGTAAGAGAATTGCAAGAGAACTGGCCAGCTGAATCAGGGCTGAACACTGTACTAACATATAAGACTTAATACTTATTCCAAAAGAATCTATAAGAGACAGGCAGGACAAACCAAGGGTAAGACAGACAAAGATACAGAAATGTAATCATGAAAAATAATTTGTCCAAGCACATGATATATTAATGGTAGAACCAGGGATAAAACGTGCATCTCCCAAGATTCAGCTTATTTTTCCATCTATGCAATCAGGTTGCCTCTCAACTAAAAAGTGTCTGTAGCTTTCAACTACCAAGATCTGTGTCATTAAATCTCAGGTAGCAAATCCAAGATGGTAACTAGAACTACATGCTTGCTTCAAAGTCTTTGTCCTGAAGCAGCTGACATTTCTGAATTGTCAACTAATCCACTCCACTGCAGAGCTTATGCAAAAATCCATTGAATAACTTGTTTTACTGCATTATATTTCAGGAGGTTTTCCTCTCCATTTTTTTATAGGAAAGAAATGCAAAGCTATGTCCAGCAAAGAATTATTAAACAAAACATGCTTAATGGAGGAGTATGCAGCTAAAAAAAGAAATTTATAACAACGGGGGGGGGTTAATTGTGAAAGAGCAAACTTTTTATTGTTATTATTTTTTAGGTCCTCTTGTATTCTCTCTCTCTGTCTCAAGAGCCCTGGCTTCTCACCAATTAGCATCAACCTCTATTTGCTTTAGAAGCTTAGACTTTAAAGGCTGCAGCCCAAAGTTACCATAGCAACAGTTGTTATGTGAAGCTCAAATGATTTTCTCAGAATATAGACTTGTCAGTCATTTTGCAGGGGGGTGGGAGCTGGGCTGGGCTGGTTTTGTTTTGTTTTGGGTTTTTTTGCATCCAACAGCCCTTGATTATCTTCTGCCATTTCTGAACCAATGTGACAAGGCTTTTTCTTCCCTTTAAAATGCCAAGGGAAGTGAAGAACCAAACCAAAGTCTAAGTTTATTCCTTAAATATTTTAGCAAGGTAAATACTCAGTAGGCCACCCACTGTTCTTAGGGTTCATTTTATGTTGTCTGTTTAAATACAGAATTTCTTTATACAAAGATTATCAGGGCTTGAAGCATTGTTAGTATTATAACTTCATTTTATAACTTTGTTTATAAAAAAATAAGATCTGAAGCCTTGATTTGATGTGGTCTTTGTAACAAAAACAATTCCCATGGTGAACAGTCAAAAAATACAAGCCAGGAAGAGTGTCAAGACAGAATTATCCTACCGGAGTTTCAAAGATTCAGGCATCTGGCAATGCATGATATGAATGAAATGAATTTTGCCTTTGACTAAGATCCAGATGACATCATAGTAATCTATAAACAGCAGAGTTCTGATGTCACCAGAACTGCTTAAATAAAGAATACAGGAAATAAAGTCCACATCTCTTTTCAGCATCACCTTGTTAACAAAGGAACCATTATAGCTTCCACTCCCCTCCAGCTTTCTTATACTGTATTTTTACTCTCTTTTCTAGCCACTACCTGGGTTCCTACCACCAAAAGCAATGCAAATACAAAAGGTAGTTGCTAAATCCAGCTTAATCTTCTGAACTCTGGCACTTTTCAGTCCAAGAAATGCCTCAGATCTCTTTGTCTATATCAGACATCCCCATGGAAAACCTGACTTTTTTGCCATCCTCATCTGTTCCACTTGCAAGCATCAAAAAATTGGTAAAAGTGTATTTCAGACCTATCCCAAGTCTGTATCCCCTTCTTCAAGGAGATGAAAGCACATACCTAGGTCAGAATCACAGTACTATCAATGTTGCAATTGTAACCCAGGTGGTACTCCAAGAAGTACCCCCTCTCCAATTGAAGGGATCAAAGCAGGTGCACAAGCACTGTGGGAGGTGTAGGGACTCTCCTCCCCCTATAGGGCAGAGCCAAACCACCAGTGGGGACTTAACCATATTATCTTTTAATGAGGGAACAATACTGGGAACATAACAGGCATAAATCAGAGGGTATAGTGGACACTACAATGCCCCAAGGGGGCAGGATTCAACAAAGGTTGAAAGGTAATCATTGACAAAAGACAGGGTTAACAAAATATAAAATGCAAACAAGCAGAGCAAACAGTACAGGTTGGTATAAAAGGGCAGAAAATACAAAATGTCAAATGACAAGGAAACATAGGGTCTAGGTACCTGGAGGGGCAGTAAGGGGGGAAAATACAATGGCCCCTTTCCACTGTAAGAAGATTTGCTTCTTTTTAGTTCACTCACCCCAGCTGGGACTTGAACTCAGATCTCCCATGTGAGAGGCAAAAACACTACCACACAGCTACTGGTGGTAATACTAGGCTATCATGCTAGAGGCCTTGACCTTCCTAGAGCCCTGGCCTCATGTTAGACTGCCTGGCCACTTATTAGAGGAGCTGGAAGCAGAGCTGGGAACCTCTCAGGTCACTGCTGAGATTCTTGCTGGAGCTGGGGAGCCTCTCCTGCTGGCTGCAGCCTCTCATAGGGGTTAGGAGATCCTAAAGCCCAGCGGGGCACCTCTCCTGCTGGCCGCACACCGTGCTGCTGAGAGTCCAACTGCTGCATGCAGGTCCTGCTTCTTCAGGCTCTTCTGGGGCAACTGCCTGTCCCACTGGCTCAGCTCTTTGAAGCTCCTTCCTCATGGTCCCTTGCTGGTCTCTCTTGAGTCAACCTGTGCTACCCCTTTTATCTCCCTCCAAGTGACCCAAGGGGCCAATCAGGGGACACAGAGGGTGAGTCCCTGGTGCCTGATTGGTGTGGAAAAGGAATCCCAAGTCCTCCAATCATCTTTTACACCTTCAAAACCCCTGGGCCAAATCATTACCAGATTGGTGAGGAAAGGGAATCCCAAGTCCTCCAATCATCTTTTGCCCTTTCAAAACCCCTGGGCCAGGTCACTGCCAGCTAGCCCATCACACAATGAAAGGGATCAGATCCATCCACACTAACTGAAAAAAAAGCTGTAAATCAAAACAAGACAAACTCATTTAGCCTGAGGAGTAGTGGTAGGAGGATTACACTGCCAAATAGTATTGCAACAAATTCATGCTGGAGGCCACACAAGATTCAAATGTAATTAGTTGAGGACTAGAAGGAAAGAGCCCTCTCTCCTGAAATGAGGAACAAGTTAATCTTTCCATGTCATGTATGCATTTCACAGCAAGTCTTGACCTTCCTCTTGTCATCAGATTTTTTTCTCGTATTATTCCAACATTATTTGAATCTTCACTGCATTTAGAAAGCTGTGGAGTCTTTATGTACCCAGATATTTGGGGATGAATATTGTGCAGATGTCTAGGCTATTTCTGCCAAATCTACACTTGAGTGAACTTAGGTATCTGATATAATTTCTTTAAATTCTGACCTTCCCCTATATCTGCTCTACCCTATTGGCTAGAGAAGGGAGAAAGTGGGGGGGGGGGAGGTGACTCACCTTTTGATCTACCAAGAATCCAAAAGATTCATTAAAGAAAAGGGAATTATTGTGGCCATCCTCCCTCTCTTCCCATGCATCAGATGCATGCTTACTAAAAAACCACCAAAACATTCTTTAGTCTACATCTATCCTTGGTCCACTTGCCAGGACAGCAGGCAATACATCGAGAAGCAATCAAGGATCTAATAATTGAATTTAATTGTTCGAATTTATCTTATCTGATATTGCAAAACATGTATACATTTCAATGAATTCCATGCATCTTGCCCCTGTTCTAAAAAGTTGCTATCCTCCTGTTTCCTTCATACAGATCTCTTCCCCCCCACCTCTACTGCAAGACTCCAGGATGCTACTCCAGGATGGCAGAATACCAGTTTTATATCGTTACATGATAAAAAGTATACAACCATTCTCCTTTTAGACTGTATAGGGATTTCCTCAACTACAAAGCCAGCAACAGTAATAATAAAGTTTTTCAGATATATGTGCACCATAACAAAACATTCTCCTGCTCACTGTTATGAAAGTGGCAACAAAAAGGTATGGTTTATCATAGAGATCTGCAACCATTACAGTGCAGGAATAAAAAATAATAATAATAAAAAATCACATTTCTGTCTGTGGCAGGACACTGTGTGCACCTGCCACTTTAAGGGCCTGGAGCTGGCAGCCACCAGGTGCCTGATGAGGGCAGCCATTTGGGATCTGGGGCTACTCATATAAACAGGGCAGTTCTGCTGCTGGAGGCCAAGCAACAACATTGCCTGGCTAGAGGGCTGCTGATATCATCTGGAGGTAAGGGAGGAGCTGGAGGGGATGGTAAGGAGGCTCCTGGTCCTGGGCATGACATAAAATGACACTCTGCCAGGAGTAGGTGGCCTGGTGGGGCTCCCAGTGGTGTAGGAGCCCCCAGGAAATGCCAGGCCAGTTACCACCCTGGTGGAAGGTGGGTTGGGGTGCCTTAACCCCTAGTCCCCACAACTGGGTGGGTGACCTCTTTGTTGAAGGGTTGGGAAGGTGGACCTCATAGCAAAAGAGTAAGGGCCATTGATTCAATGCCTGTCTGAACTTCCCCTGACTGGCCCATGCTGGGGCCAGGACCAGAATGGTCAAAGGACCAGGGGCCCACTGTGAGGAATGCCCAAGAGCTGAGGGTGTGGGGTTCTGACTAGCTTGGAGGTGGGCCAGGGCTAATAGCCAAAGGTCCTGGGGGGACCACACCTGAAGGGAAAGTGGTTCAGGGAGCTATGCTGACCAGTATGAAGGCAGATGAGACTGCCCGAGGAGAAAAATCCAAGAAGGATTCAGTTAGGAGGATTCTGGGGCCCAGTGTGGGGGCTGGCGATAATGATAAAATTGAGATGCCATCAGCAAGGCTTGGGCTGTGGTGTAGGGGAGAAATTGAGCTGCAGATAGTACCTCCTGGCATTGGGGCAGGAAATGGACAACTTCCCACTTAATTAATGATATTTAAAGATGCAATTAACAACAAGGTGTGGCAGGTGAGAATGCAGGTAGTTAGCCCAGGAACAGTCAGGCCGGCCCTGTTACACTGTCAGCTGCTATAGAATAAAATCTGAAAAATCTACAAATAAAACATAGGGAAAAGTTGTCTTTATACAGTGCAAGGGTGACACTGAATTCATTAGGAGTGCTAAAAATCCTAATAAGACCAAAACCAAATTGATTTATTTTAATAAACCTAACTAAGCAACTTAACAACAGTGAGGAACAAACTACAGAATTATCTAAAATGCAAAACTGAATCCCTGAATACCCAAGGCAGAATAAAACAAACTAAGCAAGCCAGGGGGAAGTGTGCGACTATATGGCCTGATCCTGCAACCCTTTTTCCTGTGACTAATCCCAATTAATTTACTCTCTGTTCCCGCACATGCATTACAGAGGTGCAGAACTCAACCTTAATGATTCAATTGTGCCTGGTTCTGAGCACGCTCATCCATTTCAGCAAAGCACTTCAGCACACAGGAATAACCCTGACAGTAGTCAATAGGATTACTTATGTGTGATTGCACAACTGTGTTGTCTCCATGCTCTGCTCCCCACAGCACTAACCAAGCAGAAGGACCTTGTTAGTTTGTGGCATCAAAGGTGCAACAAAACCTCTCCTTTCCTTATGGAACCAACTTCCTTCATTCAGACTAGGGACATCCTCCTCAGTGAAAGAGGGGGACTGTCAACCATGTCTTTTTACCCACCTTCCCACTGCTGAGAATTCCTTCGTAATCTCAGCCACTGTCCCCAAGTCCACACACTGAGCAGAAACAGAGGGAGGGTCAGTGATGTCTCTCTCACCCATGTCTCTAAGGGAGAACAAGAGTTGGACTTCTCCCTCTTCATTCTCCCTTAGCTTCTCACAGTATGATCCTTCTCCCACCATTAAGGCTAAGTACAAACAGTCAAAAAGCCCAAAGCTGAATCAATTCAGTCTTCCCAGGTTAGTCTAAGCTGCATAGATTGCACTGATAAGCAAGTGAACAGACATTCACTTTTGATTCTGGAAATGTAACCACATGCCTGCAGTAGCCTAGACTAGAAGTCAGGGGGCACTAGGGCATGCCTCCTTGCTCTGCTGGAGTAGACTGCTTGGGCCAAGGCTAGCCTACCTACATTACAAGGGGCAGGAGAGAGGTTTGCAGGGGAGGTGCAAAGCATCTGGGATGCTGGGGGCTGTGAGTTGACTTGAATCTGGAGAGGATCTGGGACAGAAGTTCAATAAACCTATTTAAACTAAATTAGTTAAGTCTGATACTACATCCCTCCAAGGATATCTTAAACTGGCTTTGGCTATTTTGAAAGTGGTTTATGTGCACTGATCGGCTATTGTGTTACAGATCTGAACTGGTTTCCAATCACTTATACCAGTTTATGTTTAACTTCTCTCCCTAGCTTAAGTCTCTGGCTGTTTCTGTCTTCAGCTACAGGAGTGAATCTTTTCCTCCAGAACACCTTCCAAATGCCACTTATGGGGACTATACACAGGTCCCTTGCTGTTGCTCACTCTGTTGGGAAGGAACAGAATTTGCTACACAGCACAGACATAACCACAGAGGTAGAAAAATAAGAGAACAACCCCAACCTCCACCCCAGCATTAGCATCCTTTTGAAGCATCCCACAAAGCAGCCACCTGGTACAGATTCTCTATAGACTGTTCCAGCCAAAGCTATTTCAAGTGGTTTCAGCTATACCCTGCAGTTCTGGCTGCTGTGGCATGCTTAGTAGGTGGCTTTTCTCCTTCCCCTATTACTGCTTTACCTGCTGGCTCCCTTTCTACACTTGCCATCCTCCAACAATACTCCCTGCTCTTCAGCATCGCACAGAATATCAGGGTTAAGAGGCAAAAACCATAAGAATTAGAGCAGCACTAGTATCTTCACAATCAGCAGCTTGCCTCCTGATCCTGAAGTCCAGCTGCCCAGCCAGCTTACACTCACCAGGGAGCCAGGAAAAATAAATGCGGTAGAGGGTTCGATAAATATAAGGAAAAGAGGAAAAAATGCTCATAAGGTGAATGACATAGGGAGAGAAAATAAGCAATGACAGTGAAACAGCATATGGGACAAGGAACAAGACAGAGGGGAGAAAGCAGGAGGACTGAGAATTGCCACAGCACCTTGGTTGAGAATCACTGCCCTAGATAAAAACTCTTCCCCTTACCATCTATTTTTCCCCTGTGAGATAGTGAGCTAAATGGACTGGTGATGTGACCCAGGACAGCTTTTCTTACATTCTTAGTTGTTTCTCCTTCTGTTAAACGTAAGAGTGTTGAGGGAGGGGGAACCAGCTCCTATCTTAATGTTGCAAAGCACGCTAATAATGCATGAATGATGCAATTAAGAACCCAATTTTCAAACTCACAGACCTTAATAAGACACCAAAATCTATTTAAATACTTAATTTGATATCTCAGTTGATAAATACTTGCCTTAGAATCATAGAAAATTAGGGTTGGAAGGGACCTCAGGAGGTCATATAGTCCAACCCCCTGCTCCAAACAGAACCAGCCCCAACTAAATCATCCCAGCCAAAGCTTTGTCTGGCTAGGTCTTAAAAACCTCTAACGATGGAGATTCCACCACCTCTCTGGGTAACCTGTTCCAGTGTTTTACTACCCTTCTAGCAGAAAGTTTTCCCTAATATCTAACCTAAGCTTCCCTTGCTCCCTGTTTTGTCATCTGCCACCACTGAGAACAGGTTAGAGCTCCATTTTCTTTGTAAGCACCCTTTGAGTAGTTCACAGAATCATAGAACTGACCAGAAGGGACCTGCAAGATTATCAAATCCAGTCACCTGTCATGGGCAGAAAGTTATTGGGCTCAAACAAGCTCAACAAGGTGCTTATCCAGCCTCATCCTGAACACCTCCAAGAATGGCGACTGTACCACCTCTGCTGGGAGTGTATTCCAGATTCTGGTAACCCTTATAGAAAAAAAGTTTGTTCTTATGTCTAGCCTAAATTTTTCCCTCTATTAACTTGTACCCCCATTGGTCCTCGTCCTCGTCCTCATCCTCCCCTGAGGTGCCTTCCTGAAGAGTTGCACCCCTAGAGCTTGATGCTCACCCGTAACGTACTTGTAAGCAGCTATTAAGTCACCTCTCAGTCTTCTCTTACTCAGACTGAATAGGCCTAGTTCACAGAGTCTGTCCTCATAGGACCTATCCTCCAGGCCCTTAATCATACGAGTGGCTCTTCTTTGTACCCTCTCAAGCTTATCCACAACCTTCCTGAAGTGCGGTGCCCAGAACTGGATACAGTACTCCAGCTGTAGCCTCACCAGCGTGGAATACAGAGAAAGAAGCACCTCCCTGTATCTATCGGCAACACATCGGCTGATGCACGCCAGAGTTTTATTTGCCCTCCTGGCAACCTCATTGCACTGTTGGCTCATGGTCACCTTCCAGTCGACTGTAACCCCTAGGTCCCATTCAGGTGCTGTGCCAACCAGTGGACCACCACCCATCACATAGTTCTGGTGAAGGTTCTTCCTACTCAGATGAAGAACCCTGCATTTCTCCCTGTTAAACCTCATCTGAGTCCATTCCACCCATAAAACCAATCTGTCAAGGTCAGCCTGGATCCTTACCCTATCCTCTGACATGCCCGCATTTCCCCACAGCTTGATATCATCTACAAACTTAATCATTCAGTTTTCCACCCCTTCAACTATGTCATTAATAATTACATTAAAGAGCACAGATCCCTGGGGCACACCACTGGAGACGGGCCTCCAGGATCAGGCCATTCCATCGAACACAACTCTCTGGATGTTGAAGGCTGTTATTAAATCCCCACTCAGTCTTCATTTCTCCAGACTAAATAAACCCAGTTATTAAACTTCTCCTCATAAGTCCTGTTCCCCAGTCCTCTAACCATTTTTGTTGTCCTCCACTGAGCTCTTTCGAATTTGTCCACATCCTTCCTGTAGTGGGGGCCCCAAACTGGATACAGTACTCCAGACGTGGCCTCACCAGTGCTGAATACAGTGGAATAATCACACCCCTCAATCTTTTGGCAATATGCCTGCTAATGAAGCCCTTTACACGAGGGGTACACTGTTGGCTTATATTCAGTTTGTTGTTTGCTGTAACCCCCAGGTCCTTTTCCGCAGAGCTGCTGCTTCTCCAGTATGTACTGGTGCATGGGATTGATTTGTCCTAAGTGCAGGACTTTGCACCTGTCCTTATTGAAGCTAGAGAGATTTCTTTTGGTCCAATCCTCCAATTTGTATAGGTCTCTCTGAAACCTAGTCCTACCCTCCACATATCTAACACTCCCCCCATAGATGGAGGATGAAAAAATTACTTGTGGGGGGAGCTGAGCTCACCGCCCCCCCAGCAGGTAAGTCTGTGGGGGAAGAGGTGGTGGGAGGTAAACAGGCCATAGGGGGGAGAGAGTGAGGCTGGGGCCAGGGCTGGGACAGGGACCAGCCTTGCACAGCCAGGGTGGGGCACAGGACAGAGCTGTGAGCAGCTTGTCCAAGGGTGCCCAGCACGGGGAAAGAGTGGTGGCTCCCGCCACTGCATGCACACTAGGAGGCATAGAGGGGATGTGTACCCCCAGACCTGCACGAGCTGCCTCTGTGGGCTTGGGCCAGGGCTGCACCAGGCTCTTCCCGGGGGGGGGGCTGGGTCATGCTGTGCTCGGGGCAGGCAGTGGTGGTGCTGGGAAGGGGGGTTGAGGGGGCTCCAGTGAATTCTGGGGTGGCTGCAGCCCCCTCCATAGTACCCCCCCAGTGCCACAGCCACCACCTGCCCTGAGTGCAGCACAGCCCAGCCTCTCTGCCAGGAAGAGCCCGGCGCAACCCCAGCCCCAGCGGCACCCCCAGCCTGCCCTGCCCCACACAGATACAGGGACACCCCCATGCCCTTCTGGGGTGTGTGTAGCAGCAGGAGCTGCGCCCCCCACAAGAAGAGCTGCTTGCAGCCAAGGTCTGCACCCCACCCTGGCTGTGCAGCACCTGCCTCAGCCCGAGCCCCACTCCCTCTGTCACCGCTGCATGTGAGCCCCTCCCCTGCTGCAACCACCAGAAGCCCATGGCCAGGGTGCCTTGTAGCCCTACCTCTGCCCTGCATTTGGGGGGGCTAAGCCCCATTAGCCCCTGCTTCCACTGCCTATGATTCCTCCAAGTCTTGTGCTAATATGAGAGTCCTTATCCAGGACTAGAAGTTCTATTATAATAGCCACGTTTAGAAGTGGGGCCCAAAATTTTATTTCAAAGAATATAAGGTATTTAACTTTCAGAGGGCTGTATGTATGCCATTTTCTAAACTCTCATAGCAAAGCGTATGATGTTCTGTGTAGTGAAGCATTAACAAAAATAAAGTATTCTTGGTGAAGTAACCTGACAGCTAACTAATAGGCATGAAGAGCAGTGACTGCAGCAGTTATTAAAATCGAACACTTTTCCTGCTGTTATAACAACTTCTCTAACTTTTTACCTTTGCAGCAATATGATTTGAGACACAACGTGACTCTTAATATAAAAGCAACACTGTATGCTCCAAGCATAAACTGTAGGAAAATGTATGGAATTCAGAAATAGCTCCTGTAATTTAAAATGACGCCATGCATTCTCTGGGGTTTAAGCTACCAATACTTCCTTGAGTTTAACTGCCGAAACTTATTGACCTTTAATTGCTCCTTGTTGTTGACCTGAATTTTAATACCATACAGACACCATAAAGAAACTTGAAAGCTTCCATTCATGAATCAGCAACACCTGCAAGTTTGTTTCCCATATACCAAACATTCATAATTCAATTCACATCAAATAGCAACTTGCTCATTTGATTAGTCCCATTAAATTTAAAATATTCATACTGAGTAGAATGTATTTATAAGAGATGTAAAATTAGGAACTCACATTTTAGCTGATCCTGGAATGTTCTTGCAGCAGATAAAACCACAAGCTCTTCAAAGAGAGTGCAGGCTAAATAATTTTATATGATAATATAATATTTTTCTATTATATATATAAAATTTGGCCTCTTAGAGGAGCTCATGGTTTTAACTGCTGCAAAGAGACCACAGGCCAAATATATATATCCTAGAAAAATATTATATGAAATTATCATATAAAATTATTTAGCCTGGGCTCTCTTTGAAGACCTCATGGTTTTATCTGCTGCAGGAACCTTCTAGGATCAGCTAAAATGTGAGGTCCTAATTTTACATCTCATAAATACATACTACTCAGTATGAATATTTTTAAGTTAATTGAACTATATACACATTTCCTGTGAATAATGGTTTATTGCAAAGCCCCTCAGCTAACTACAAATGCTGACCTAAAATGGATGAAAAATGTTCAAAACCATTCCAGTGGCATAAATTTCTACTGTTGTCTTCATTTTGGTTTGGATATGAAACCTTCTTTTAAAGTTACTCCAATATGATGGAAATTCCACATACAGCTGAGTCTCAAAAGTGTCAGCATATTGCAATTTGCAAGTTATGAACAATAGTTCCCATGGATTTTATTGAAAGTTTGGCTCGAGTAAAAACTGCAGGCTTGAGCCCACAATGAATTTCCACTTATGTGGTCAGATCCTGTCATCAGTTGTGTATGCATAATTCCCACTGAAATCAGCATGAATTAACAAGAGGTCAAACTCTGAGCTACAGTAATACTGTCATACAAAAAGAATGATCCAGTTACATGATATATTATATTGCTTTTGCCCTTAACTTTACAGTATAAGAATCCACAAAATAGTTTCTGCATTATACTAGACTGTCATATTGAATGTAATAGTTTGAATTCTTGTAATAACTGTCCCTTAGCCAGTTTAGACCAAAAGGCAAAGTTCATCTTCTTATCTAGTCCATTGCTTGCTTTGCCTGGCCTTGCAACAAGTTTGTTTAAAAGTCTTAAGTTCTCAATCTCATCTTTAGAGGTCTTTAACAAGTTAACCTAAGAACAAGAAAAACAACCCTTAACCAAACACTCCAAGAGATCAAACCCTAGAAGATTTTGAAAGGGGGCTGGGACAGATAGGTCACCGCAGTGGTGTGGAAAGTCTCAAGAATTTAAGATAAACTGAATAGTCAGCAGACAAATTCCGTTGCAGAAGACAAACTGACCACCCAGCAAAAATCTGTTGAGTAAGATCCGCGCCCAATTTGGGAATAGTGACAGGTTCGGGTAAGAGAAGCCCATGATGGCAACTCACCCAGTATGTAACCTGTAACCTACCATCCCAATTTGGAGGTAACCTCACTTGCAGAACACCGAAGGAAGACTTGCAAGTGTAGGCCGGATCAGACTGATCACCTGAACCACCCGCTCCATGAACAAGAACTCCAGTTCACGCTGAAGCCGCAAGAGCGCCCAAGTGGGACCGAAGGAAGGGGACTTGTTCCTATCACTGCTGAGACCAACCCTAAAACCATAACTAAAGAATGAAAGTATATCTGGAGATTTGGTTTCTCAGAATTCTAGGATTGTAAGAAATAATAGTAGTGATTCAAATTTAACCTTTAGTTGCAATTGTAGCTGTTTTTGTAATACTAATTCTTATAGCACTGTTTGGGAAGGAAGTGCGTTTGGAGCATTGTTTCTAATATATGTAGTTATCGTGTTTTAATGTTTGTGGTATTTCTTAAAGCTAAGCAGTATTATATGCATAGTAAGGAGTTTTAATAAACATATTAAAGGAATAAAAATCATGATAATTGTGAAAACGAATTGGGCTCAACCTCATCCCACCAGTGTACTGACTTGAACCAATGTATCGTGTGGGACTTCTCTCTATCCTGTAAACCCATAAAAGACATAGATAAATCAAGTTCTATGGCTTTTCTTATTTAACTTTCTAGTCGATTGGAGTCACCCAGTATTTAGTAGCTTCAAACTCAACTTTCTCCTTCTGTGAATGTCCATTGTTATTAGTTACATTTCTGAGGAAAAAAATCCTTTCAAGAAGTCATCAGATTGTGAAACAATCATAATGTTATTTCCTTTCAAATGTCATTTTGTCCCAATTTATGTTCAAGATTGTTTTTATATTCGTTATTACTTGCACAAGTTATACACTTGTTTGTAGGAGTAATGGACACAAGTTAAGTTAACACTCCTGGCTGAAAAAAATGCAGGGCTTTATGCTATATATTTTACATTTATAAGAACCTATTTGTGTCATCTCATAGTAATGTTATATAGAAATAAGTGAGTATAAACTAAGTACAGTCCTTGAATATGTAAGTCTTAGATAGCTAAACTGAATGAGGAGAACACAGATAAATGAAGGAAGAAATAGCACTGCATGGGACTATCTAGTTATTTTTTGTACAACACCCACTGTTGTATTAAAGTGCCGTTTCAAACAAAAACAAGCATTTTCACGGGAATGTTTCTGTATGTTATTCTTAAATAGGCAAACTAATTAATATGTATTTTGGGGCAATCTTTTACAATTGCACATTCTGAGAAAGGTGCTGCCTGGAAAAATGAATTACTGAATAATAATAATTTCAGAAACTCTCTCTTCAATCTTTAAGCGACACTAAAAGTAGCAGCTCAAGTGCCGAAGTGCCACTTAAAGTATAAATAGCATCTAATGAAGAGGCACTCATCTAGCCACATATAACACACTGCATGATCTTGCCCTCCTTTCTTATTTTGCAATGGTTTTACTTTAATAAAAAGCAACATTCTTCCTCACATTGAGGCAAAGTGTCAGGAGACTTATCTGCACTAGAACAATTTTACAATATAGCAACCAATTATGTATAAGGCAACAATCACATTAAAAATTTTTCAGGCCAACTCAATATATGTCAACATGGGCATATATTTAAGTTCCTTCCTGATTTAAGTTAAATCCAAATCCCCCAGCATCCCAGATGCTCTGCAGCCCGGGGTAGGGCTGTGCTTTCTGCTCCAGAGAACAGGGCTGGCCCTGCCCCTCTGCTCTCTAACCCAAGCAGGGGCAGGGGCCTGACCAGACACATAGGCCCCTGAGGCAAAGGAAGCATGAAGGGGGTTTATTCCCTGCCCCCCACTAAGGGACTGTGGCCACCGTCAGCTGCTTCCCTCCCCCTCCCCCCAATCCAGCAGCAGAGGATGAAGCACAGCCAGAGCGGCTACGGCTGGGGCTGCAGAGCTGAGCCCAGCCGGCCTACTAGTGGTGCTGAGGGCAGAGGCAGAGGGGCCAGCACGGGCTGGGGCTGCATGGCTCCCTGTGCCCAAGCTGGGTAGGGCTGTCATAGCCCCAGCTAGCTGGCTAGGATCCTGCATGACAGCCTGGTCTGGCAGCATGGGCAGGGGCTGGCTGAGGAGCAGGCTTCCCAGGCCCACTCAGAGGCACCAGTGGGCCCTGAGCCCGGCAGCCACTGTGCCCCCTGCTCTGTGCAACACCTAGGGCTGGAGCCACACAACCAGCAGCAGGCTGGCCAGGGCTGTTCTCCCCTCCTCACCTCTAGCTGCCATGGCCATGCCACGCCACGCCGCTCTGGGTGGGGGAGGGGGATGGCACCAAAAGTTTCAGCCCCACAGCCAGAGCCATCCCTAGGGGTGTGTGGGACCCAGGGCATATCAGCCTGTGCAGGGCCGGGGTGCGGGGGAAGGGGGTGGCAAGCAACCACAGCCGATAACTCTCAGCAGTGGTGGCATGCAGCGACCACAGCAGGGCCTATATGGCGCTGACCGCAGGGCCCCCAAAGCATGAGGCCCAGGGTAGTTGCCCTGATTCAATCCCGTACCCACCCAGGGAGAGCCCTGCCCACAGCTTCTGCCCAGCATGTGGAGCTTGAGCTTGGACCTTGTTAGAAATGGAATATTGTTAGAAATGCACAGCTTGCATCTTGCACCGGATAAGAAAGAAACACTGCCAAGGACTTTTTTTCTTGCCCAGCCTTGCCACAGCTTTTCTTATACTAAATCGCAGACTCTCCCCCAGCTTCTCCCTAGCCTTTCTCATGCAGATTACAGAAGCTGGAATTCAACTGACTGTGTCCTTGAAAGGGGGGT
>NW_017728947.1:57429641-57451329 GCF_001723895.1 Crocodylus porosus | reverse complement strand
ACATGCCCAGGAGGAAAAAGATAAATACAGCCTGCAAAATTCCTTGGTGGGTTCAGAGTAATCTGAGTTTTTGACTCTGCTCTGACCCTATTTGCAAATACACCTTTTGTGCCATCTAATGAGTGTGTGTCTGTGATTTTGGTGGCCTCCAGAGAAACGAACCGCTTTAAGCATCACCCAGATGCCTTGGAAGGCAGAAGATGTCTGGGTGGAAGACGCTCAGGGGCTGCAGCCAGAGCTCCATGCGCTGGGCAGATGTTGCCAGGCTGAAGCTTCCCACCACCCAGAGCAGTGTGGAGCAGCCGCAGCAGCTGGCTGGGGCTCCATGACAGCCCTGGCCGGCTTGGGCTCAGGGAGCTGGGAGCAGCCTGGCTGCACAGCCCCTGTGACCCCAGCCTGGGCTTGCCCCTCTACCTCCACTTACAGCAACATCCACAAGCCAGCTAGGCTCAACCCTGCAACCACAGTCACAGCCCTGAGTAGATAGCAGGACCATGCCAGCTGGCTCTGGCCAGGCCCCCAGCCGCCTGAGCAAGAGCAGGAGGGAAAACTGTGCAAATCATGACTGAGGTCCCTGGCCTGCCGGGAGACTGGGAAATTTAATCCCTACCCCCACCCCCCCTTTGCCTCACATGCTGCCTCAGCCAGTATCTGGCCTAGGGGACAAGCCTGGCAAGGGCTGCTTTCCCTCTACCCCTCTAGGCACAGCCTGGCAGGGGTCCCTACAGGCCAGGGTGGGGATTTAAATCCCTTCACAATTATACTTAGCCCTTACATGGGGCCTGGTCACATCTCCCCAGTCACCTTCCCTCCAGCCTTGCGGCTGTTGCAAAGGGAAGGAAGGGTTGTTCTAGTGCCCCCAGTTTCTAGCCTGAGCCACTGCAGGCATGTGCCTGCATTTCCAGAATTAAACATTAATGTCTGTACACTTGCAAATCAGTTCAATCTTTGCAGTTTAAACTAACCTACAAAGATTGAATCAACTCATGCTCCGGCTTCTTTAACATCTGTCCCTTGCTGTGGAGCCTCAAAGTGATGAGCAATTTTAACAGTGTCTTGCACAAAACTGTGCAAATGGGGTGACTAAGCATGCTACAAATAGCTGTATAGACTTTAGCAATAACTGGTAGAAACACTCACATGTTTACACATCCATCTACAAGAAAACTTAATCACAGAATCATGAATTTGAAGAGACCTCAAGGTCTCTGGTCCCAAGGTATCTGACCCAACCTCCTCCGTGAATACCAAGGGTACTACTCCTTTCCCTGACCAATGAACCAATTTCTATAACAGCTTTTATAAAGAAACTGCAGCCAAAAAGCCACACATTTTTTAAGCATCATCTAAGAACAGCATGGTTCCATTTTAATTCATTAGATTTAATTAAAAATAGAAATACAAGGCAAAAAGTTATAACTAGAATTGTCTTTATAACCTGCAGAATTTTAAAAACTGTATGAATCCATCAGGAGAAATACAGCATTACATTTCAAATGCAGCAGTAATTTATAGCAGCACAAAAATGTTCCTTGTATGACACATGGATTCCTTTAAAAGTTTTTCTTAGGTTCTTTTTTTATTTATAATTCAATTAAAATGAGTAGTGTTAGAAATCAGACACTGGAACATCAGCCAGGAAAAATGGTTCAGTAATGGCAACTGCAGTGCAAGGTGCCATACCCTCTCATCATGCTCAAATCTGATGTGGAAAACCCCTCAGTTATGGTAGTAGCTTAGCTTACATGGTTCACCCAGTCCTTATCTTTGTATTCAGACTCTAGAGAAGGTGCCAGAAGTGGCTGGTGTTATGAACCCCCACTGCTTTTAAGAAACCTTATATATCCAGACTGTAGAAATGGGTTTAGTGCAAGTTGTTGTTTTTAAGACAAAATAATCCACTTCCATTTTTGCTAACATATTAAACTACTTGATATTCAACAGTAGGAGAAAAAGCATTTATTTAGTTTCCAATCTGCTTTTAAGCACACAAAAATAAAAGTGCAGATGTATGTGTGTCTGGTTCTGAGCATTTCTGTCTGCAGGTGTGTTTGGTTCTGTGTGTGTGCGTGCATGCACACGTGTCTGGTTCTGGGCATGTTTTATAGTTGGTAGGGTCAGAAAGGACCAGGCAATGATTTCAAAAAACAAAACCAACAAAAATCAAGATCAAATAGTACTGGTAGCCACAGGAACTCAGATCCATATTGTAAAATCCTTATTTCTACTAGTAGGCATTTACTTGTGTAGCCCCATTGACTTGAGCGTGATCTGCTTGTCCATGAATAAAGGTTCACAACTTGATCCTAAATGACTTTGCTTTATTTTTTTATTTTAAATTTATAATGACATTTGATTTGTTAGAACTTTTCAGACTAGTTTGAAAACTATTTTTTTTTAGTTTTGATATTCATTCCAACTCCCTCCTGGATTATCTTTAGTCATGACTGACAAATTTTTATTTGTGCGACTTATTGGTGTCTCATCTAGTGGCTGTGGTGAAGAGAGAAGACTTGGCAGATCCCAGTAGACTAAAACCACAGAAATGTGGCCATATAAGTAGGTATCACTATCTTCAATCTTCTAGGCACATTCAGTTGTCCTTGCTACAGCTCTCTTGGGCTAAGTACAGACATTCAAAATACCCAAGCCTGAATTGATTCAATCTTTGCAGGTTAGTCTAACCTCTGTAGATTGAACCAAGAAGCAAGTGAATAGACCAAGGATTGGCAACCCCCAGTACACATGCCAGAGTATGGCATGCAAGGCCATTTTGCTTACCACACCATGGCTGGCCTGGGCTCTGGGAAGCTGCTGCCAGCCACAGAGCTCAGGCTGCTCCCAGCAGGTGGACAGGCTGTAAGCACTGCTGCAAGCAGCTACCCAGAGCCTGGGGTGGCTGCAGGGGCACCAGCCTCTTCCTGGGGGAGTGGGGGGAGGAGAGGAGGGCTGCACCGTGGGCAGGAGTAGGGCTGGTGGCTACAGGGAGCTAAGGTAAATTTTAGGGTGGCTATGCCCCCCACTAGTGCTGCTCCGGTGGGCTCCAGAGCCCTAGCTGGGCTTTGTACCTGTGGTGGCTGTGTGCACCCTTCTGGATGAATGACAGGGGAGGGACTTAAGACAACCCCAGGCTCCTCCCCTGCCCTGTGCCCCAAGAAGCATGTGCAGTCACAGCCAGCTAAGAGTTGATGCCGGGGCTCCAGAGTCCCAGCGCCAGCTCCACACTGGCAGTGACTGCATATGCACCTCAGAGTGGATGGTGGGGTTGGGGGAGAGCCCGGGGTTGTGCTGTCTCAGGCCCCTCCTCTGCCATCCACCCAGAGGAATGCACACAGCCACTGCTGGCACAAAGCCTGGGTAGGGCTCTGAGCCCACAGGGGCAGCAGTAGTCACCCCGAAAAATTGCCTTAGCGCCGAAAGGGTGGCTATCTGGGCCACTGCCATCTGCCCCCTCCCACCAGCTCCAAGTTCATCCCTATCACCAGAGAAAGAATGGCACCGCCCCTGCCAGGAGCACTGCACCTTTGTGGGCTCAGCTGCACAGGGTCAGGCAGGCAGTAGCCACACTTGGAGGGGTGGTTACAGGGGGCCTAAGACAAATTTTGGGGTGGCTATAGCCTCCCCAAACCTCTGCCTAGCACCACCCCTGCAGCTGGCTGATGGGGAGGCTCCAGGCTGGGGCTTCAGCAAGCCAAACTGCAGCCCAAGGGCTGGCTCCCCAGGGAAGCACAGGGACTGCAGCAGGCCCTGGGCATCGTTGAGTCCATCTTTTTCCTGCAGCCTGGCTGCATGTATGTGTGCGCATGTCTGGTTCTGTGTGCATGCATACATACACGTGGTTCTGTGTGCACATGTGCATGTACATATGGTTCTGTGCATGTGTGTACACACATGTACGTGTGTGGTTCTGGGTATGTGCACACATCTGTGTGCACACATGCATGTGTGTCTGGTTCCACGTGCAGATGTATGCGTGTCTGGTTCTGGGCATTTCTGTCTGCAGGTGTGTCTGGTTCGGTGTCTGTGCATGCATGCACATGTGTCTGGTTCTGGGCATGTTTTATAGTTGGTAGGGTCGGAAGGGACCTGAGCAGATCATCAAGTCCCACCCCCTGCCATGGCAGGAAAGAATCCTGGGGTCAAACGACCCCAGCCAGGTGTCTATCAAGCCTCCTTTTAAAGACCCCCAGGACAGGAGCGAGCACCACTTCCCTTGGAAGTTGGTTCCAGATCGCAGCTGCCTTAACTGTGAAGTAGTGCCTCCTGACATCTACTCTCTGTCAATTTATGGCTGTTATTCCTTGTTACTCCCAGTAGTGCTTGGAGAAACAGGGACTCTCCCACTGCCTGCTGGTCTCCCTTGGCCAGTTTATAGATGGCTACCAGATCCCTTCTCAGCCTTCTCTTGTGGAGGCTGAACAGGTTCAGGTCTCGTAGCCTCCACTCGCAGGGCCCTCTTCTAGACCTCTCAATGCTGTCCACATCCCTCCTGAAGTGCAGTGCCCAGAACTGGATGCAGTACTCCAACTGCGGCCTTGCCAATGTCATATGGAAGAGGAGGATCACCTCCTTGGACCTGCTCGTGACAAGGGGCAGTTAGCTTTCCTGACTGCATCCCCACACTGGCGGCCCATGTTCATCTTGGAGTCTATAATGACACCAAGATCCTTTTCTGCCTCTGTGCTGACGAGAAGGGAGTTCCCCAGCCTGTAGGTGTGCTGCTGGTTCTTTTTCCCTCAGGTGCAGCACCTTGCACTTGTCAGTATTGAATCCAATCTTGTTCTCATCCACCCACTCATGTAACCTGTCCAGATCCAATTGCAACCTGTCCCTCCCTTCTAGCGTGCCCACTTCTCCCCACATCTTAGTACCATCCACGAATTTGAACAAGGTGCTTTTCAACCCCTCGTCCAAGTTGCTGATGAAGATGTTGAACAGTGCGGGGCCAAGGACCGAGCCCTGAAGGACCCCACTGTCCACATCCCTCCAGGCTGAAAATGACCCATCCACCACCACTCTCTGGGTGCGGCCCTCCAGTCAACTGGCGACACATCTGATGATGTAGGCAGCGACACCACAATCTCCTAATTTTTTAATGAGAATGGGGTGAGACCGTGTTGAAGGCCTTCCTGAAGTCCATAAAGACTACATCCACCATGACACCCGTGTCCAGGGATCTTGTGACCTGGTCATAGAAAGCCACCGGGTTAGTCTGACAAGATCTGCCTCTAATGAACCCATGTTGGATGCCCCCCTGTTTTGTTTTTCTGGTATGCTGGCACTCTTGCACCTTGCAAGGTAGACATTGCAGGTTTTTTGGCACTCTGACCAAAAACATTGCCTACCCCAGAATAGACATTCATTTTTTATTCCAGAAATGCAGATGCCTGCAGTGGCTCAGGCTAGAAGCTGGGGGGGTACTAGAACAAGTCCTCCCTTCCCTTTTGCAGTGGCTGGAAGGCTGAAGGAAAGGTGAGCTGTGGGGGACATGCCCAGGCCCCAGCAGGCTGAGTATAATTGGGGAGTGAGAGGGAAATTAGCACCCCACTCCCAACTTCCTGTCACACCAGAGCATCACCATACAGTGGCCTGGGCAGGGTCTCAAGCAAAGTGGGAAGGAGGAAAGAGGATTAAACCCCCTGCCTTTCTATTTACTACCAGCATGGGACCCTAGCTGGAGTCTGCCCGGCTTTTCCACCCCATCTGACCATGCCCCACCCCACACCACTTGAATGATGAGCGGAGGGAAAAGCTGGATAGACCCTGGCTGAGGTCCCTTACCAGTGGGAGGGTGGGGGAAGGGGGAAATTAAACCCCTTTTCTCTGCCTCACCCTGCCTGGCCCAGCTGGGGTATGGCCACACCCCCTGCTCTCCCTACAGCAGGGGGCAGGTAGGGGGCAAGGCTGAAGAGTTGCAGCCCCTCCATGCAGACCTGAACTGGGGCTTTGTAGGCTATGGAGGGAGTTTAAACCCTCCTCTGCCCTCTTCCTGAGCCTGCTGGCCCATGCCCCTGACCCCTACACTCCAGCAGAGAAACATTTGGCAGGGGCCGTTTCATCCCCGTCAGGCAGACTGGGCTGTGTCCCCAGCTGGGTTCCCCACCCCTTTGTCAGCCAGTCCTCACTGCCCCCACTACAGAGCAGAGGGCCAGGGCCAACCTTGCTCTGCTCGAGCAGACAGTGCAGCCCAGCCCAAGGCTGCAAAGCATCCTGGGGTGCTGAAGGACTGTAATTTAGCTTGAACCAGGAAGGGGGTTGGGACAGAAGCTTCATAAACCGGTTTAACCTAAGTCAGTTAAGACTGATACTACATTCAACTAGGTTTATTTTAAAACCAGTTTCAGCCATTTCAAAACTGGTTCATGTTCATTGAACTTCTGCTCTGTTAAACTAGTTTCTGAACCTTTAAACCTGTTTTATGTACAACTTTTGTCCCTAGCCCTGATGTCTGGTAGAGTGATTCTGGCAAGTAAATGGAAATTATTGACATTCGTTGGTTTAATACATCCAGTAAGGCACTTGCAATTTTGGTTCACTTCCTTTACATGTGTCAAGCTTTCTCAAAACACACCAGGAACACATATTCAGCTGCTGAATAACAAAGAACAAAGTGCAGTACTTTGCATCATTGTTGAATTAGCCCCCCATTTGAGGTTGATGAGCTCTTTAATGTGTTGCTCTGAGAGTTAGCTTTACAGTTCATCTTTTCTACATGTGTTTTATACAAAAGCATGTGGTCTAGTGTCACTCCCAAGTAGATAACAGTAGGGCTGTAGATGAAAGCTATTCCATTCCAAGTTAGGTTGAGTTAATTGCTAGTATCTCAGTTCTGGAAGAGGTTAACCTGCGTTTTATTTGGGCTGGCACATAGTTGATTTTTGATGTAATAGTCTAATAACCCACTGATAACTAGAGCCAATATGGTCTGGACTTGGGCAACGTTCTTAGTTTGGATGGTGGTACACAAGTAGTCTGCATAAATAAAACTTCTCACACCTAGGTAAATTAGTTAATCACTGGTATAGACATTTATTTGCATAGGTGCAAGTACACTTCCTTGAATTAGGTCATTCCTCTATTCTCACCAGATCGGCTCTACTTCTTACGTAATTCAAATGCAGAATTGTTGATTTTCTAGCAAGAACTGTATTATTCATAACAGCTGGTAATCTTTCATATTATATCATATTTTTGCAAGGAGCCTCCCATAGTTTACAGCATCATAAACTGCTGACAGGTCTATGGCTATGATAGTACTGATCATTCCATTTTCAAAATCATCCTCAGTGTGCTGCATGATGTTTTAATACTGGACTGGTACATGATTTTTCCTGGCAGAAGCCAATTTCCTCAGAGATTAGGTGTTCGTCACTGGTTGATGAAAACTGGTTTAAGATGAGGCATTTAAAGAGTTTGAAAAGATGATACAGTAAGGACACAGATCTGAAGTTCTTCAGATGTGAGGGACTCTCTCTATTTTTAGGAGTTCTATACTACATGCTTGCTGCCATATCTTAGGTACTCTGTGTGTGGTTACACACTTTTTGTACAATTGAAGTAGCCAGGCCCTTGTCATTGATCCAACATGACATTTATGCAGAACAAATAAAACATCAGGAGCAGAGGTTTTTTGCCATCTTGAAGAGTATTTATTGCACTTGTTAAAACATAAAATGCATGCCAAAATGATGAACTTCATGGTCTTTTCTTCTCTTGATTCAAACCTTGGGTTGTTTATTTGGTGCCCTACCATTTTCACTGAGTTGATGTGCAACCTGATTTTCACTAACATTGTAATATCATTCTTTATTTTTGGGTCATTGGTAAGTTTCCAAATAGTTGTACATACTTTTTTGCTAATGTGTGTCATATCTACTTTCTCAGTGAGGTTCTGCCATGACTTTCTTCTTTCTACTGCTAGTATGGTACCAGTTCTTCTCCTTCAAAGAAAGTTTCTTCAGCAAACAGGTCAGCTGACAGTGGGCTGGCTCTGGGGACTCACCCAGTCAGTTCAAGCCCCAAGAGCTGGCGACTGATCAGTTGATTGGTGATCAGCAGGGACCACATCAGGGCTCATCTGAGCCTCAGTGCAGTCCATCCAGCCATATGATCATTTTAAGGCATGACTGAAACCAGCTACAAAATTATTACACACTTCTTGTGTGTAATAATTTTGTGGCTGGTTTTGGCTTTTGTTGAGCCATTAGTTGCCTAACTGGTTTATTAGGTCTTAAGTGTAACATCTGCTGGCATGTTAAAAGTCATCAACGATCACTCAGCTGAGGTTTGATGGACTTAAGTTAAAGGTTTTGGCAGTTTGTAGACTAATATCATATACATTCTGCAGGTATCTATTGTTTGGATTTAAATATTTTCAGTCATAGCTATTGTGTTGATGACAAGGTCAGGTTTCATGAAGACTGAACTGCTGTACTGTTTGTGTGGTCTATCAATGGCAAGTTTGTTAGGGTGTCCCTGTTATCTGGGGGCAGTTATCACTTGCCCCTTGAAGTGTCTCAAAGACACAGTACTTGGCAATCGCTATCAGCACACAGTTTGGCAGTAAATCCTTCTTTAACAGCTAAGAGTCCTTCAACATTCACAGACATGGTCAGTGCTGGCACTAATAGGGGTCTTTATATAATGTTTATGATGACTCAGTATAGCTTTGATTGTGGCTCTGGGTATACCTTTAATCATAGCTTTGACTGAAGTGATAGGTATGTGGCAAAATTTGCACAAGGAATCGGACACAGGCCGTGACATGAACAGTTCTAATTATTTTGCATCTAATTACCAAAAATCCACTCAGTCAAATATATGGCTAGGATTTAATCACATGACTCACTATAAGGTTAATGGTAATCATCATGCAACTAAACCTGTTCAACGCTTTGACCTACTCTACAAATGATGCAAGCAGCTAGCAAAGCCGGTAGAAGTTAGTCTTTTCAAAGTTACATGTTTTTAATTTGATTTGTTAATGCTCTCTGTAAAGAAATGAAGAAGTCACAAGCAAATTTTATAAACTCATAGGGCAAAACAACACTGAAAAAAGGCCCCAGCATCTATTTCAGTTCCTTAGTTCCAGAGCAAGTGCATGTGAAAGCACATAAGCAGCAATACACTTGATATTCCAGAGATCTCAGGTGCCTCATACAGGACCAGTACTGACTAATACCTAAAAAGGTTTCATATCCAGCCCTAACCCTTTTTACTAGAAATACGGATACTGCAAAACCTGGAATTCAAAAAGGCAGCTCATATGGTAGACAATACAAAAGCAAATCTCTCTTCCCTTACCCACCCCCCAAGTTCAGAGTTTCTCCATTGTAGAAACAGACCACTGATAAAACTATACTATTACAAACCTGACTTGACTGCACATAGGAAGAAAAACTGCCTCATACTACTGCTCAACCTTGCAGCACTAGCCATTCCACACACTTGACTGCTCTGACCAAGTGTCCAGCCAGCCCTGCCCCAGGCTCAATTAAACTATGAAGACTACCAGGAGATGAACAATGAAGGAAAAGTCCTTACTGTCTATGAGTGAGCAGTGCTTTCTGATTAAAAAAAAAAATTCAAGAAAAGGTCTTCCAGATTATGGCTGCAGCTAGATTAGTCAAATTTTACAGTAAGCAATGGTTTAGTTTACAAGGTGGAAGAAACCTCAACACGGCACACAAAAGGAGCACGGAGAGAGCGAGCGAGTCCACAGGAAAACATGCAACTGAATGGCAACAGACTGAAAATCTTCCTCAGATTCTTGAGTGTTGTCCTGGCTGATGTCTATAATGCAGATAAAATAGGACTTTACCTGAAAATGCTCTCTGACAGATGTGAGGGAAAAAAAATAAAGGAATGAAAACTGGGAATTATGAAAACGACAGGCTAGATTTGCTGCTCTGTGCTAACTTGGATAAGAGTGGGAAACGACCACTGCTGACAACTGAGAAGTCAAAAGGCTCTTGATGAAAGGTATTACTGACCTTTCCCTAAATTCAGAAAACGTTTGGATGACAAGCAATCTTCTCTTCATATGGTTGAAGTAGGATTCTCAATTTTACATTCAGGGCCATATGAATTGCCTCTTGCACAGCAACTACACAGGAGTGACTCCTACTAATGTCAATTTGACTTCTTATCCCTGAACATGGACATTCATGATGCAATTTGTGGATCAGGATATGATTAAGAGCCTAAAGACGACATTTTTGAACAAAGGTCACAACTGGATTATTGTTGCTTTGAATTGGGATTAGAATGTGCACATCATTCTGAAATCCATGAACTTGCTAGATTGAGTTCATCTTATTGTTGAGGTTTGGCAAGATAAGCAGCAGCCAAAAAAAATCAATTTCTAAGAGTTTCAAGAGGGGCAACTTTGTTAAATTCCATTCTGTGCCCAAAGGAAGAGAATGAAACAGATATGAAAGAATCTGGTGATCCCCTGAACAAATGTTCCACTTTTTGCCAATACGACAAAGAGGTGTTGGTAGCTAGTGGCCACGTCTACACAAGACACTGCGCAGTAGTGTTGCATGGCAGCAACCATGAAAAGATGTTACTGCACAGTAGTATTAGGCTACTGCACAACAGCATCACAAAAAAAGACGTTTGTCAGTGCTACTGCGCAGTAATAACTGCACAGGCAGTGACTCGTGTAGATGAATGAACAAATGAGGACTTTTGCATGTACAGCACACTAATCAGTCTGTTGCTGAGCCAGATAAATTACCTTGAGTCAAGAAAATATAACAAAGTATAGTGGGTAAGGGGGGTAAGGATAATTTTAATTAAGTTCCATTTCTGAGTACCAAGATGCCAGAAGTACTGTGCATCATTCAGCATTTCTGACAGGGGCACTGAATCCCATCTCCAGAACAAAAAACTAGAACTTTGAAGAAACAGCAGAGCAAATTAACTGAACTGTTTCACCTGAATCAAGTGTTAACATCTATTTAGAGCTGACCTTTCTGAATTCAGTTATAGATAGCTACCCACTGTGAAATAATGCATTTTGATGTGAGATCTGACTTTAAAATTAAATTGTGAGAGCCATCATGGTGGTGGTTTAGCTGTTCTTTAGACCTAAAAATAAAACTTGACACTTATTACAAACTCAATTAATACTACCATGTGGCTAATAGTTTTACAGGAAACAGGCTGCTGTTGGTCAGACCATACTCCATAACAGTAACAGCTACATGAGAGCAGCTTAACACCTGGGCACTGACATGTTGCTATTAATTCTTGTTGACTGAACTGTCATTTTTTCCCAAATTAAAAAAACCTGATAATACAATTATTACTGACACTGCTCAGTATGTAAAGCTGTAGCACATTTCAATGCCTGCTGCATTTATTCAGCTTTCATTTTGTTGATTTATTAAGGACAAAGATATCTTTCATCCCATTTATGTTGCCAGGAAACAGAACACCACATCAAATAACAAATCCAAGCAACAAAATAAGTTCTTTTCTTTCCTCCCTCACACACACTTTCCCAATGTTACTAATGATCCTAATAGATTTTCCATCTCTAATCAGCTACAAGGGACCAGTGATGAGCTCTAGCAAAGTGAAGAAGCAGAAACTGAAGTAAAAACAAAAAGCAAACAGCTTTGCAGCACAGCCTTTACTTAACACATCTATGAACTAAACAAATTGCAAAACACCCAAATACAAAGAATCTACTGTACTGGCTTGTTCATTTTTTGGCGGCTGTAATAGCTCCTAAGTTAACAGTTCACATAACTCAACTAATTCTGTACAGAGAGGTAGATAGCATGTTATTCCAAAGACAGGCAGAAAGCAGGGTAGCATTGCACCTTATAGACTAACTGAATCAGAGAATCGCAAGCAATAGTCACTGAAGTGAGCTGTTACTCATAAAAGCTTATGCACTTCTAATCCTTAGAGTGAGCATTGCCTCTTTCTGCTCAGAGATGTCTGCTAACAGATCAGTAACTCAATTTACTCATTTTTAATTAGCCACAAACACTTTGCTATGAGTCTTCAGTATATAATATTCAAAATGCCAGTGCATCAGTTAATTATGACTGGTCAACAAAGTTCTGGTATTGTTTGTTTCACCTGAATGTTAAAGAATCTCTCAAAAACAAGAAGGCTTGAAGAAACCCCTAGAGGTTTTTAATCTCTTCAGCAAATATTGTAAATAGAATTTCATACAATTTTAAATCACCATTGCAGCATGACATACTAACAAAAAACAACACCATTATAAGATTTAGACTGACAGGAACATTTTCAGAAGTATCAATAGGACTCAGAAGTCTAACTTCCACAGAATTTCAACAAGACTTAGGCTCTTAAGTGACCTGGTATCCTTTTTAAACCTAATCTTTGTGCTCATCACATCCAAGCAATGTAATTGTGCCCTGGTTTTCAATACACCAGGAATTTAAAAAACACACCATGTGTTAATTAATATAGGAGTTACCAGAAAAACCCAACATGGGCAAGCCAGTGTGTTTTCTGACAAGCTTCACAAAAGATCTTCTAATTTATATTAGTAATACAAAATGAGTTAGATCCAATTAAATAGAAGAAATGTGTTAAATCATAGTTCAGCCAGATCCAGTTGGTTCCAAAAGTGCTTAAGTGGGACTCAGGTAAAATTTAGGTGTCACAGCATGATCTAGATTGTCCCTATTCCACAAACCACAAAAATTTCAGAAACACCTAAGTTCAGGCAAGGTTTCTAATTTGGACTACAGAGATCTTTAGGTGCCTACCATTAGGCTTCTGAGCATGCCCAGAAGAGATCCAGTTTGATCATCTGGGTGCCTTACTCCCACTCTGCTGCATGCCAGGTTCATGCTATGGAGATGTCAAAGTCCCCAGAGGGCTCCAACCCACTAGACAAGCCTGGAGGATAACAAGCTGACATTGATAACATTGAAACATGGATTCTTCATGATTGGGAAGACAAAAATGCAAGAGAGTCATAGGGCCAGAACATAAGAACTGCCATTTACTGGGTTAGACTGTAGATCCATCTTGCCCAGTAAGTATCCCATGTCACACAGTGGCAGAGAGCAGATGTTGAAAGGGAGAACAAAAAGGGCATGACAGGTTTTTCCACTGTTCCTCTCTTGTTTGCAGCCTCCAGAATTTAAGGTCTAGGAAGTTGCAAGACAAGAGACTGTACCCCTGACTCCCATGCTCAATAGCTGCTGATCCACCTTTCCTTCAAGAATTTGCCCAATCCTTTGGTTAAACTGTCAGCATCCACAAACACTTTGTAACAATGAATTCCATGCTTCATTACACGCTGTATGAAAAACAACCTTCATTTGTTACTGGCATATCTTTTCTAAACTGAATAGGGCTAGCCTCTTTAGTCTCTCCTCATATGGAAGACTCTCCATGCCACTAAACTCCTTATTGCCCTACTCTGTACCTTCTTAGTTCTTCTATAATTTTTTTGAGGTGTGGGAACCAAAACTGGGTATGGAATTCAAGGTGTGGACATACGATAAAGGGGCATAATGATATTTTCTGTTTTGTAGGTAGAGCTTTTAAAAGCTATTAGCTCAGTATGCATCAGCCACCAAAAACAGCCACTAAAATATTGGGCATCATTAAAAAAAGGAATGGAAAAACATCACTAAGCTGCTATATAAATCCATCGTGTACCCACATCTTGAATGCAGCATGAAGTTCTGGTCTCTGCATCTCAAAGAGGACATAAGAAAGGGGCGAGCATGATGATCAGGAGTGTGGAGCACCTGTTGTGCCAAGAGAAGCTTAAAAAAAGCTAGAACTCTTTAGTTTGGAAGGCAGGGAGAGAAGGAATATGACAGAGGTCATAAAATCAGGAAGGGTGTGGACCAAGTGAACAGGGAACTGTTACTCACCAAGTCCCAGGATACAAGAACTAGGGGGCACACCAAACTAACAGGAGACAAGTTTAAAACAAAAGAGAAGAAGAAGTACTTTTAAACGTACAACTTACTTTCGTCCTTCACGGGCACAGATGACCGTATCCAGCAGAGGGAGGTGAGGAAGAGGGAGAGGTGGGAAAGAAAAAAGGGAAGGAGAAAAAAGGAAAGGGAAGAGAATGAAGGAGGGTGGAGGCTAGGTCACACGAGTACATAGGTGGACTTATAAGTCTGATATTTGCTTTGAACAATCTGCTGCAGCAGGGGCAGGAGAGCGATGAGGACTGGACACAGGAGATTTTCATTTTCCTGGCCACACATTTCTTCATTGCTTTTGCCGTACATTGCTGTTCAAAGGCCAATGCTCCATTCTGGATTTGGGACCTCCAGGATGGATGGTCACAAGTGATTTGCTCCCACAACTCTGGGTCGATGCTGAAACTCTTTAGGGACACCGTTAGAGTGTCATTGTACCACTTCTTTGGTGTGCCATGAAAGCATACTCCATTTGACAGTTCGCCACAGAAGACTTTCTTTGGCAGGCAAGCATCAGGCATTCTTGAGAGGTGGCCAGCCCATCTTAGCTATGCCAATTTCAGCAGGGTGGGAATACTGGGGAGTTAATCTTCCAAGCACCTCAGTGTTCAGAATCTTGTCCTGCCACTAGATCTTTAGTATCTTTGATTATCTTTTAAACACACAAAGGGTGCATCTAAAAAGTGTGCAATTAGTGTAACTAAATTTTCTGTGCAAAGAATTCAGGTGCATTAAACATTCAACTGCACCCCTACACACATCTGAACATGCACCTGTTGAGAACAAAATTTGCTCCTGATGGAAGCAGTTCAGCCTAGGGATGCTCCTGCCCTTCTCTCCCCCCACCCCATGCAGTAGCCAGAGGGAGCAGGATGGCAGACAGCACAAGAGGCAGTCCTGATCTCCATGGGGCAGGGGAGAGCTGTCCCAGCTCTTGGGCAGCTGCCTCCCAGTCATGCAGAGACTGGGACAGGTCCTGATCTCTATGTGGCTGGCAAGCATGTCCAGACGAGCCAGGACAGCTCTCCCTGCCTCCTGTGGCCCCCTACTTCCTAAGCTAACAAGAAGCTATTTCCTCCTGGTCAGCCTCTACATGGTGTGTTTCAGCACATTAGTCTAATGTGCCAATTTCTAGTACCTGTACCTACATGTACTAGAAAATTGCACTTTAGACTAATCTACTGTGCAGCAATTGCCATACAGGTATAGACTGTGATCCTTTACTGTGCATTAGGTTAGTCTAATCCACAGTAAAACATCTCATGTAAACAATGTAATTGACACGTGGAACTCATTGTTACCAGAGGCTGTAGAAGCAGATATCTAGGTTCAAAAAGATATTAGAAAAAGATTCATGGAGAACAGGTCCACTGATAATTATTAGAAGGAACAGTCAAGGATATGTCCTCTGAAATCCCTAAAATCAATGAGGGTTGATGCCAAGGAGAGTATTGGCAGGGGGAGGGAGTGCAGGGGGAGGCATTGGGGATGGTTTACACTAAAATACACTGTACATGTAAAGTACCTCAAAAGCAGTGGTTCACAACTGGAATGCCACTAGACCCTTTCAGAGGTGCTGGTGCTGCTGTAGTGGCAGCCAGAGGGAAGGGCCCTCACACCTCGTGAGCAGTCAAATAAGCCTAAAGCAGGAAGGAACACCAGGTCCTGCTGCAGCCCTTCCTGATCCACCCCCTACGCCCTTCCCAGAAACAGACGCATGCTGGGGAGGTGAAACTGTCCTGTTCACCTCTGTTTCCAGAAATGTGGGGTACTGGACCAGGAAGGGCTGTAGTAGGAGTGGGAGCTACTGCCTGCTTTAGGCTTACCTGGCTGTGGACAAGGCATGCAGGGCAACTCCATCTGCCCACTGCAGCAGCAGCAGCACCCCAGTTGAGATCCACTGAGGTAAGGTGACAGACACAACATAAAACTGGTTCTCAACTGGAGTGCCACCAAATTGCAAAGAGTTTTAGAGTGGCACCCTGAATCTTAAAAAGGTTGACAACCATTGCTTTAAAAAGTATGTCCTACTTGTAACTGTCAGAGATAGGCTACTGTGCTACATGGACCATTGGTCTGACCCAGTATAACATGGCCTATGCTATTGTGCAAGTACAGAGAGAAAGTTATTATCACTGATGAAGAAAATCAAAATCAGGAGACCAAATGACTCCAGGTATAATAAGTCAAATCCATATATCATGTAATTGTTTCCTTCAAACAAGGGAACATAGCTGAATATATTTTCAGTTATTTCTCCGACTTAAACTCTGTAGCCAAATTCTGCTCAGATTACTCTTGTTTTTATACTGAGCTTACTGGGGTTGAAAGAAATGAAAATTAGATGGCCTTTAGTCTTAGCCAACCTAAGTGTCAGCAGGGAAACAACTGTTGTTGAGGCAAAGGACCCAGAAAATTCAAGTCATTTAAGATCTGCTACTTTTAGCAGATTCTCGTCATGTCATTTTTTTAATATAGTCTTCTAATGCTGTAGAATAGGGCTATCTAACTGGGGGGCCTGTGAGGGGCTAATTGCTGCCCCTGGGCTCCTACCCAGGTGCCACTCCCCCCATCACTATGGCTACAAGAGCAGCCAGGGACTCCAGACTCTCACTTCCTGCCCCTGACCCAGGGGTCAAGGCAATGTGGTGAGAAGTCTGGGGCAGCCTATGGCCTAGGAAGACCATGGTCAGAGAAGTGGGGGGTAAGCCCACGTGCCCCATGTTCCCCAGCCAGTGTAGCCTGCAGGTCCCACAGTCTCCAGCTGCACAGAAATTGGACAGCTCTGCTATAGAAACATTAATGCTCTTGTTATCTTTCCTGCTCAGAAGCTACATATAATCTTGTGGTCAGGAGCTGTGTAGCACTTTTGCATGCGATGATTCTGAATGCTTTACTGTTCCAGTTTTTAGCCAAATGGCAAAGTTGGCTTTCACTGAAATGACAAGAACCTAAATTTGCAGTTACTTCCTCCTAGTGTCACATTCCTTTGGCAGGATGGTATCAGATAGGTATGAGACAGGACTTCCTGGCCTAACTTGTGTGGAGATAAGGGATACTGCATAACAGCTCGTAATGTCATTTAGCCGTTTCCTACTTCAGGAGGGCAGTTACTGTCTCCTTAATAATGCTGTTTAGAGCAGATGACTTTTTATAATTCCATGATAGCCTGTTAGTGACTTACCACACAATTTTGCATAACTTCATTTATACAAATGATATCACTGTTCTGGTACAAAGCAAAGATTTCACCACCCTCAAGTTTGTGGTGGAATGCTTTCAGTGGTGGAAGCTCTGCACTAGCACCTCCAAAATTTTTTTCACCTGAACAAACCCAACACAAGACATCTCAGGGCCAACCTCTGAAGTTATTGGCTCTGAAAATAGGCTTCCATCATTTGTGGTGCCATCTCTTTATAGCAAGCCACTTCTGAAACTATTCATTCATTGGCTCATTAATCTGGACTTGGCTATTCAAAACACCTGTTACAACACAAAAGCAGCAGCAGTCACCACCACTGCTGCCAAGAGGAAAACTGAATAAATACAGCAACAGTATAAATGAGATTCCATTCCGCTGCCCTCCTGCTCCCCACCCACCCATTTTAATAGGGATACACAATCCAGCCACTCAGATCAACAGTTGTCAAAAAACCCCTACTCAAATAGTTTAAAACTTAAACTTCCCTGCTTTGGATTCCCACCTTCTCCTACCTGCCTGCATAATTATAAGGCCTATTATTGATCAGAGCTCAAAGATAACATTTTAAACATCTGTGCCATTTGTAAGGTGACAGTGGCTGTATTCTCTGAAGCCACCAACTTGATCCTGCAGCCACGAAAATACATCTAAGTTCTGCCGCCAGAATTCTGTAGGCATACAGCTCAGCCGCCAGAATGAGCATAGCCCCAGCACGGGGGCAATGACAGCAGAACACACAGCATGCCCTGAGAAGGCATCCCAGGGGCCTTTGTAATATGCTTCAAGCAAAAGCATTGTAGGTTTAATGTGAGTGGCAATAAGGAGATGCCAAGACCTCCCCAGGAATAAACCCAAAATGCTTATCTCAATATGCATCAGCCATTTTACAAATGCTCATTGTTTATCACTGTGTCCTTCCCTGCTCTTCCAGACATGAATTCCCAAGGCTCTAGTCTATAGCATGGCTGAGTCCATTCTCATGATAAAATTTGCTTGAGCAACAGGAACAAGCAGCAGCAATGCTAAGCAGTTGGAAAGGAGGAATAAATAGGCAGAGAACAAATAGTTTCATCCATGCACACTAGTTCTGTATGGGGACTAGCAGAGATAGGTGGGATCAAGCTGTCCTGCAAGTCTGGGATGACCAACAGCATCTGCAGAACTTTCACATATGCAAGGTCACTTCTCCTCACCCTGCACAGTGAACTTGCCACTCTGCTATCATGTCCTGACATGAGGCTGAGAGCAGTCTTGCTTAGCATGGAGTGGGTGGCAATTGCATTATGGAGACTGGTAACCCCCATCAGTTACAGGTCAGTTGAGAACCAGTTGCGTGTCAGGGAGTCCACAATTGGGCTGTTGTCATGGAGATATGTCTGGCCATTATATTCATCCCCCTGCAGAGTTGTGACTCTGGATAACTGACAACCTAATACAGAGGTTTGGGGTGATGGGATGCCTGAAGTATGGGATGGGGTAGTTACAAAATGGGGCTCATACCTATTCTGTCCCATCCACCTACTCTGGTGCCTCCAAGTACAGCAACAGGAATGGGTACTTCTCCACAACAATACAGGTGTTAGGGAAAGTCAAATGTTAGCTGGTTGGGAAAAGTCCAGGGGCTTCTTCAACAAGCTGTGAATAGGACATTCTTTTTCTGTGAGCTACATTCAAATAGCAAAAGCGAATATTCCTGTAGTTGTTAAAAGGGCCTCCCTTGTATGCTTTCATGCTCTGGCTCATGAAGTTACACAAAAGCTAAAACTTGACAGTACCAACAATTTGAGGATAACAATTCAAAGAAAAAAAAGTCACTGTAGTGTCTTGAGAGCTGAGGGAAGAAAGAGACACCAACAGAGCAGCTGCCACCTTGAGCCTTTTTGGGGAAGAACGTTATAAATCTAATATATAAATAATTTATTATTGCCCAAGGGAACATATGGAGGTTTCTGACATCCACTTATCCCTTTCTAAGTAAAAACAAAGACAAGAACTCCCACTATTTTTCCCCCCTTAGTATGTAGAGCTGGGTTAGTCTTACAAAGAAAAATGTTAAGTTCAAAAATTATCATCAAGCAGAGACCATTCTGGTTAGCACTGACACAATACAAAGAAAAAAGGACTGGTAATTTAGTTACAAAACCATGCCTATGGCTCTCAACTGTTTTTAAATTCTATTTTAACACTACCATCACTTGGCCCTTTCCACTGTGATTTTCACGAAGAAAAAAAAAAAGGGGGGGGGGGGAAGGACCTGCCAACACAGCTCTTGCCAAAGTACTACAATAATAACTAACTGTCACAGCAGACAAACCCGCATTAAGCCACATACTTAGATGAATCAAAAACTAGTCATAGACTGGGTTGCTTTGTTTAAATAAACAGATTCTTGGTATCAGATAGTACTAAGTCACCTTCATAACTACAGGAAAAATATAGGCTCATTTCTTCTCTCTTGCCACAGCGCTACCAATACATCATACTTTTGAATAGCGTCTTCCATCCACATTCCCATCTACTTTTTAAACAACGGAAGGAGATACCGTCTTTAATAACCCCAAATCTCATAGTTGTGGAATAGCTATATAGCACACACAAGGCCAAGCAAATACCTGAGCTAGCTTTACATGTGTCCATTCTTAACTGAATGCAGTATAGTTGTGTGTTAGGGTAATTTTTCCCCTGAGCTAATAAGTACTGCTTAAGAAGGGATCCAAAAGTAGCACTAGCCTTCTTAATCTTCTTCACTGTAACTCATAGCAATAGCTACCTTCAGGATTGCAGCTGTGCTCTGTAACCAGCTTCCAAAGAACAGGACATGAAGTGTGAACAACACTATCCAGCACATCCTCTATCCACCACAAAGGTGGCTATGCTTAAACAGTTCATTCTGAGGAAGGCTGAGATAATTTTGAACTAGTACCTACTTATCATGCCTTCCATGGAATCACTTGCATAAATTTGGGGGCTTTTTGAAAGGTACAGTGAATAGACATTCATTGGGTCAGAAACCAAGTTCTGCATCTCCAAATATGGTGTACAGAGAAGCAAATGCACTGGCTTGCCCCTCTCTCCTTCTCATGCATACAAAGTGTGTTTATCATAATAACTAAACTTTAAACAGAGTTGTTACATTTATAGGCCTGGCAGGATTCAAAGTTTATCAACAGACCTTGAAAAACACTTATATCATCTGACACTCTCAGACCAAACGAAAATTACTTGCATCAGTAATCATCAACACTTACATAAAAAGGAGATTAAAAAAGTAAGGAAATCTGGGGCAGGGGGTACTGCACCCACTGCAGGAGTTTGGGGCTGTGCAAGTAAGGCTGTGCTGGGGGAGTGGGGGTTGGAGGGTGAGAGCTGGAAATCACCGTCAGGCCACTTGCTTAATCTAGGTCCCAGCCATGGCAGAAACCAAACTCCCATTGAGCCCAGCTGGCCCAGCCACAGCATGATTGGGGCAGGGGCCAGTTTCCTGTGGAGCCCATCCCAGCCCTCATAAGAGTTTAGCTCCCAGCCCTAGCCCTGACAGCTCAGCCTGACCTGGGTGCAGGGAGCCTAGAGCAAACCAGGTTGGGCCAGGCCAGGCTGCAGGGTCAAGGTCCTTCCCAGCTGGAGGTGTGGCTCAGGCTGGAGCCACAAGAGCTGTGCACCTGGGAGTGCTCATGGCTCCTCACGCCTGGGCCAGGCCCAGTTTGCTTCTAACCCCCTGCACCAAGGCTGGGCCCAGTTTGCTCCCAGTTCCCAAACCCAGGTGTCAGGGAGATGCTGGGCTCCCCCTTCTCCTCCTCCTTGTCCCCCCCGCCACAGGGTTGGTGGGGGTGGGGTCTGTGCAGTGCTGCCTGACCAGCTGGGCCAGGCTGTCAGAGGGCTCTCCCTTTTCCTCTTCTTCCCCCACTGTAGGGCTGGGCTCTGTGCAGCTCTGCCACAGGGCTCAAGGCTGGAGAGGCACAGCACCAGGCAATGGTGACATGTAGAGGGTGCACAGAGGGTGCGAGTGCACCCCCTGACAGCCACACTCACCACTTAAGTGATGGGTGGGGGGGAAGACAGGAACACTGGTGCCCTCCCTATGAGTGCCAGTCGATCGCTGTGCTCGCTGCAGCCACTTTTGCAATGATCAACCACCGTGGGATGTTGCAAGTCCACAGGATTGCCCGTGGGGGATGCCCTCCCCACCCCTGCCCGGCAGAACTGGTTGCAGTGGGAGCATGTGCCCCCTCGCCCCAACCCCCACTGCGAGGCAGGGGACGGAAACTGCTCCTGGCTCCCCACAAGCAGGCCAAACCAGGCTGTCGGGGGGGGGGGGACCTGTGGTGGCCAGGACTTGTCCCCTCCTCTCCCCCTGCCATGGAGAGGTGGTGTCTGGCCATGCCCCTGTTCTCAGCTCATGACTAGCACAGAGCAGCAAGATCTGGCCACATTCCCTCCCCCCACTCCCAAAAAGCCTGGCAAGGGCTGCTTGCCCCCACCCCTCCAGGCACACCCTGGCTGGGGTCCCTGCGGGCCAAGACTGGTGTTTAACACCCCGCCC
>NW_017728947.1:57423300-57429541 GCF_001723895.1 Crocodylus porosus | reverse complement strand
CACTCTCAGCTCAGCTTCCCTCAGGCACTGTGGAAGGGAAGGGAGGGCTCACTCTAAATGCCCCCCAACTTCTGACCTGAGCCACACTGAAGGCACATGCCTGCATTTCCAGAATCAAAAGTGAATTGTCTATTTGTTTGCAAATTGGTTTAGACTAACTTGCAAAGACTGAATCATTTCAGGCTCGAGTGTTTTGAATGTCTGTACTTAGTCCAAAGCAGTGCAGCTATGAATCTATTGGTCACATTGTCAAGGCATCTCAGTATTGGAAAAAGTCCCACAAAGCATAGCTTTGCTGAGTAAGGGGTATAGTTAATTATTACTGCATCTTTGTCCCAGTTGTGGAAAGCCATATTTGTCCACTCTCTCAAGTACCATACATACTCAGAGAGTGAGAATGTGGTCATAGAAAGAGGACAAGTGTTACAGATATGCCACATTCTAATATCTTATGCACTTGCTCATTTGGTTAAAACCTCATTCTGTAAAGAACTATGCTACTAATTTAAAATATTTTATTTTATTCTTCCCTAGACTCTATTCTACACTGACTCTTGAATGTTAGGGGTTTTTTTTATTTGAATACTACTTTAAAACAAAAAACAAAAAAGAACAGATCATATTGTCAAGTATGAGTTAGAATCGTTGCCAGACAGTGTGCTCAGCGGGTATATTTTGAGGTGAATAGAATATTGATGATGGAAAAAAGCTGGCAAACAAGAGGGCTGCTCAGATGCGATTGAAGAGGTGTGCTATTAACCTAAGTCAGGAAAGCCTGAATTACAGTGGGCTTTTGTCAAATACTCATCTTAGGATGCTGGTAGTACAATAATGCACCCCCACCCCAGTTGACCTATAGCTGTATATAGTATTGTTTGTCATTTTAGACATCTTTTCATTACTTCCATTACAAAGCATTTCATAAAAAGCATTTATATTGTCAAAATATTGTTTTTAGACAGTGGTCCTGTCCCCCTACCTCTCTTCTCAAAACCAACCAGGAGCCATGCATATGTGAAGATACTTTTATCTTGATATATAGATATCAAGGCCTGCTCCTTAATAAGTGGAAAGGTAATAAGACAGCCTTCAGTCATTTCCATTTATAATCTGCAAAAGTAGAACTGAAAAGAACAGAGGAACCTGCAAGATGTCCAAGGAGGATGACGTGGTACTGAAAGTCTAAGAACAATAGAGCTCATAGATACAAGGAGATCAATAAGCTCTATTAATCTAGAAAAGCAACCTTGAGCTGAAGGTAGAAGTACAGCCGCCTTCCCCATAGGCCTTCCCCTGAAGGAAAACGTAATTAATGGCATCTATGTACATTCCAGAAAACTACTTATTTCAGTTTCAGCAAGGCAGCAACCCTAGGACTGGTTTGCTACAGTTAAAACAGAACACAGCCTAAAGCAAAAGCTCCCAAATATAATCAGACGCTATCCAGGATCCTCACGGCTCCATTAAATTGAATGGCACTTTAAGAAGAGCGTGTCTTGGATAAGTACTGTTGCAGCACAGTGCTATAATTTAAGGCTCCCTATTGACTACTAAAGTATAGCATTCGTGACTGCCGCTACCGGTATATGTTGCTGCTGCAGCCAGTTCCCATATAAAAAGGCATCTCTCTCAAAAAGCAGTATTCATTACATGCAGGAGGCACAGTAACAGAACAAAAAGCCAGAGGTTACAAGATGAAGAGGGCTGGAGTAGGGATGGGGAAAAAGTAAAAAAACCTCTTCAAATCTCACTTTTCCCAACTTTTCCATAGAATAAAATGAGTAGAAAGGAGCTAACCATGTTATTGTGAAGTGAAGCAGGAGACAAGGTAAGGGTGGCACCTAAGTACTAACTGCTTCAGAAGGGCATAGGTTTTTGTGGGTGACAGTATACTTCTTCAGTTGCTGTTAATATCTGAAGTAGGCTATAAAATAAAATGTGTCCCAACTTTCTCCAGTATCTACAGGCCTTGGCCCACTCCTTTTCAGGCCGTGCAACTGCTGTGAAATAAAACAGCAAAGGAGAGCATAATTTGTAACTGTATTCCCCTGAAACAGTCACAGTCTATAAATCAATTTTTCAGGCACGCCTCGGCTGTAACAAGTTGTTCAGAAGACTCTCCAAGTCCTGGTAGAATTCTTCAAGTCAGTGGTGGTATCTGGTTAATCAAGATCACTAAAAAGATGCAAAAAAGTGCAATTGTCAGAAGGGGTTTTAGAATTAAGATGTATTTAATACATTTTGATCAGGACGTTAAATTTCAAGAATAGCTTGGCTGAAACAGAAGAGGATCAAAATCACAAATTATTTTCAATAAAAATTAACTCAGAACTTGATGAACATGGTAGAATTACCAGAGAGAAAGAGTCTAGCTATAATTACAACATGGAACAGAAATAAGTAAGACTGTTTCTGCCCCGGTCTTTCTTCTGACTAGATCCACCACTTTTGTTAAGTCACTTTAAACCACATCCACAAAGGAGTGATGCTGAGTGCCTGGTCATAGATCTAAACTTTTAAGCAGCTGACCCCTGGAGTAAAATCCACAGATCAAAATTCACTAAACAGTAGGGCTGTGAAAAGCTTTGGCTCATGATTCAGATCAGGAGATGATTCGGATGCCAAAACCTACTAATCCGAATCAATCAGCAGGAAGGTTTAGGCTTTCCAAATTGATTCTGAAAAGATTCAGAGATTTGGCCATAAGGTATAATGGGGAAATCAATGACATTTCTATAACTTTGTTGTCTTTTGGCTGATGCAGATGAAACTTGCAGGGATGGTAGCCTCTGCTAAGAGCATGATATGTGCCAAGTTTCAAGGAGATAGGTACAGGATTTTTGAGAAACTGCACACCAAAGTTCTGAAAACAAGACTCATCATGTGTATCAAGCCACAGCAGGGTCAAAACTGCAGGGACGGTAGCCCCTGGTAAGGCCACAAAGCTTGCCAAGTTTCAAGGAGATGGGTGTAGGGGTTTGGGGGAAAACTGCAACTCAAGCTGCAGACAAGCAAAAAAAAAAAAAAAAAAACTGGTGCCATGGGTGACACCATGCATATTAAAGCGCAACAGGGTGAAAGCTGCAGGGATGGTAGTCCCTGCTATGGCCACAAAGCCTACCAGCTGTCAAGCAAAACTCATGGCATGAGTGCTTGTGCAACTGACTGTGCCTGTCTTGGGGCACTATGGGGTGGGGGGTGATGCTACTGCAGGCCTGGGTGCTAAGCTACTGTGTTACCAATAATCAAGATTCACTTAGGGACCAGCTCAATACACAGTAGCTAGCTAATGTAATGGAGTTAAAAGAGCAAGGATTAAACACCTACAAAACCACAGACTGAGGGGGAAAATATCTCTCTCTCTCTCAATGCAGACAATCAACTGCCCCAAGACAGAGAGTCAGTTGCACAAGAATCCATGTCACAAGTTTTGCCTGTCATCAGCCCAGAAATGGGATTCACAAACAGCCAGCAAACTGAGCAGAGCAAGAGGCACTTAAAACAACAGGATAGAAATTCTGAATACAGTAGTATATCTGAAATCCTGCTTCTCTCTAAAGGTTAAGCATTTCCCTTAAGTCCAGGAGTTAGGTATCCACGTGAGTTCAGAAGTCAAAGCTTAAAACCCTTGTGGATTTAGCTGTTTATGTTGTCCCCTATGGAAATGGAAACCTGGATCACCCTTTTAAGCAATGGGTGCCAGAAGAGAATCAACCACATACATAAAAGAAAAAAAGGAGGGGAAAAGAGAATCTAGTGGTTGAAGTACTCATGCAGGAAGTGAGAGAGTTGGGGCTCAATATTCTGTTCAGGGTGTTCAGACCCATAACTTTACTTCCCAGGAAGATGTTCCAAATACCATACTGCAAAGCTATACTGGGGTGGGGGATATTCTCCATCCCTCCTGGTGAAGCCGAGACACTGTGGAATGAGTACAAGATTCATGGAGCCAGAGATACACTGCAAAAGAAAAAACTTGAGTAGATGTAGGGGTGCTTAAGTGCCAGCCCCCAGTGCTATGGGGTCTAGAAATTTTGCAGTTGCAGAGCAGTGGCACCAGCCCCCTGCTACCAAATATTTGGACTTGTGGGGACCCCCAATCCCAGGCCCATGGATCCCAACCACAGTGCACAGAGGTGGGTGGCTCCAGGTACCAAATCACAGCACACAGGGACAGTGCCATTCCCCCAGGGCCCCAATCCTGGTCACAGAGTAGGGAGGGGAGTGCCAGGCCCCATAGCCCAGTCTTGGCCGGATTGAGTCCCATTTGCCTGCAGAACTGGCCTTACACTCATCTGGCCTGTAAGGCCAAAAGCACTACTGCTTTAACTCAGTGTTGAAGGCACTCATCTGGGGGAGAAGAGTCCTGGGTTCCAGTCCTTGTTTCTACAGCTGTTTGATGCACAATACAAACTCTTCAGGAATACATTTTGCAGAATGCATCTTCTCTTGGTATAAAAAGGAGTTACAACATTGACAATGCCAACTACCCACAATCCCTGCCCAAATGAAATACACAGACAAAGTTAAATCAACTGAATAAATGAAACAAACTTTTGGCAGAGAAAGCTTATAGCTCTCCTCCCCTGCAAAGAAAGTCAGAGATTCCAGGAAGTCCATTAGGGATTTTGGCAATGATTATGTGGAAGGTGCTCAGATACCATGATGATGCAGGGCAGTAGTAATGTTAAGAATAACTTTCTGATACAGGACTTTTTCCCCACCATGTGATCTTTTCCATGCTCCCCCTGCTGAGTACTCCCTCCCCTGATGCACACACCACCCTGGCACAGGACAGAGATTGGCTCAGCTCTCACCCGCCTCAGGCCAGTACTCAAATCTAAGTACAAGCTTCCCTGCTCCCTCCCCACCCCCCCCCCCCAAATGCTGACTGGGGGGAAAAAAAACCCTCATCTTGGATTTGATTAAATATAGTTTCATAGTTGTTAGGGGCTGGAAGGACCTTACAATTCATCAGGTCCAGTCCCTCTGCACTTGGACAGGACAGACTGCTGGAATCAGATGACCCCCGCAAGGTGGGCATTAAGATGCTTTTTAAAAAAAAAAAAAAAAAAATCACCAGGATAGATGACTACCACCTCTGGGGGGAGCCTGTTCCAAACCCTCCACACTCAACTTGTAAAGAAGTTTTTCTTTATGTCTAGCCTGAAGCAATCCTCAAATCAGCTTGTGCCCATTATTTCTTGTCCTCCCCTGAGGGACCTTGGTGAACAGATAGCCCTGATGTACACCCTTTATATTCTTATAGGCTACCACCAAATCCCCTCTGATCCAGGCTTACTCCTTTATTAAAAATATGTAATTGCTATATAAATAATAGACCTCCTCCCCAAGCCACCAGTTCTGACATAGTAAGATAGACACACACACAGGATTTTGGCATCACAGACACAGAGAATGCAATTCCAGCCAAAATGAGAGAGAAAGGTAAAAGGTAGTTCATACCATGTTTGATTCCAAATTCATCAACTGACATAAGCTAAACTAGTAGTTCTCAGAACGGGGTAACAGCACTCCAGAGTGCTGTAAGCTCCTGCTGTGGGTACTGCAGGGTACAAGAGGTAAGCAATCACTTTTCACTACCCAGCTATTATGACAGAAGGTAAGCACAGGCTCATTTCTGCCTGGCTCCAGTGAAAGGAGGTAAACTCACACTTGTCACTGCCAGACCCTACATAAGTGCAGCCACACATACATTAGTTACTAAACTTAGGTGCCATTCAATTCACAGGAGTTATGGAGGGGTGCCAGGAGTCTAAGGTTGAGAACCACTGAGCTAGACAAACCATGAGCCTTTCAGCATCCAAGAATTATAAGGTATTAGGAGTGTGAGAAGCAGGCCATATTGGATTCAGAGATTCAGCCTGAATCAAGGACAGCGAGTGATTCAATTTGTTAACTCAGATCACTGTCCACGATTCGATTAGGCCAAATCCAAAATCTGAAGATTTGATGCCGATTCAGAGAATCAGCGATTCAGAGATAGACACAGCTTTAAAAGTTTTTTCTACATACCTCGATGCATACTAGGTGCAGCTCATGAACACTAATGCTGGGATGCCTCGAGCATCCCACAGGAGTGCAGGGGGGCCCTCCACATGCTTGGTGATGAACGGGATGTGGACCAGAAGTACTTCCGGTCCACTTCTGGATCTGCCGGAGATTGTGTTGTGATCCACTGCAGGGGAATCCCAGGTGCCCCCCACCCCCTCCAGACCCA
>NW_017728947.1:57407345-57422959 GCF_001723895.1 Crocodylus porosus | reverse complement strand
CTTTTAATCTGTCTGAATTGAGTAACCCCCTGAATTGATTTGATTTGGATTCAGAGATTCAGCCACTGAATTGGGCTGAATCTCCTCCAAAAATCTAAAATCGGGAACCAAAGCTTCACACAGCCCTATAAGATATACAGACTATAAACAGCCTTTTGAATGTGGCCTATACAGAAGCTGCAAGAGGTGGTATAAAGTGGTTATGCTATCTACATAACATCTAGGAGAACTTTTTATTTCAGGGAAATTTTCTTTTTACTAGGCTTGCCTCCCTTTTATGTTACTAGAGCAGTATGATAGCCATATTACTGCTGTTAACTGTGGCCAGTATCTGTAGACACACAGAATATGTTGGTTACAGAGAATATTTGCTTTTCTCCAAAAATCGATAAGTAGTACAGAAATCTCACCCCAAAAACACCCATTTCCTACCATTTAAGAAATATGGTCTTATGCATGTTATGTCATTCAAAACTAAAAGTTCTCAGAAAGCCATGTTGAAAACTTCTTTGAAACTGCATCAGTACGGTCTAACACACAAATGCATCTGAAAATTACTTAAACTAAGAACATACCAGTTTATTAGGAAAGGGCTCATTTCTGTATTTTCTAGAGGTGCACCAAAACATTGGTCTGATATTGGATCGGTAGTGATATAAAGAAAATTTGCTGCATCGGATATTGGCCAGCTGGTCAGTCCATTGGGATAGAAAGGAAGCAGGGAGGAAAGGGACATGGGGGAGACAGATGAACAGCCCCCAGGGTGAGGGAGGGGGCACGGAGAAGCAGGCTGGAGTTGGCACTGTGTAGGGCTCTTCTCAGCAGAGGCTGGGCTCAGAGCAGGCACCAGCAATGCTGGGAGGATGCTGCATCCACCCCAAGTTTTGCTGCTTCTCCTTTCCCAGCGCGGCTGTCACCAGTCACAGCCCCAGCTCTTCCTGGCACATGGGTAGATGCAAAGCATTGAGCTGGGGCTGCACCAAGCGCCAGGCGGTGGCGACGCTGGGAGCAGAACAGCAGTGAAATCTGGGGTGGATGCAGCATCCTCCCAGCGCCGCCAGCGTCCGCTCTGATGCCAGCCCCTGCCAAAAAGAGAGCCCCATGCAGCCCTGGCTATAGCCAGCTTTGCCTTGTGAATATCTAGGGGGCACTTGCCCCCCTCCCCCCACTTTCCTGGGATGCAAGCAGCAGCAGGAGCCATCTCTCCCCCACAAGCTGCAACTCTGCCCTTCCCCCAGCCTGGACAGCATCTGTCTCCTCCCTCACCATGGGGGGGCATTGATCTGCCTCCCCCACACTTGACTTTACAGCTTCGTCCAGCTGGTTTGGAAATCAGATTTGTATCAGCCGATATGCCTCTTTAAATATCAAGTACTGACCTCCTAAATCTCTATTGGTGTACCCCTAGTATTTTTTCTCCCCCCACCCAGTAACAGTTACTGGATTCTCTAAATTAAGCCACCACAGAGAGGGAAATTCTGATGTGTAATTAACAACCCAGGAACACTGAGGACGTGCGACACTCCTTAAAAAGGAAACAAGTGCCATGACGCAATTTATAGATTGCATGCAGAAACCATGCTCCCCCAAAAGAGTCAGCATCCAGATATACAGCACTGCAAAATATTATACTCTAAAAATACCAGGATGTCTATTAATTTAGCTTGTTATGATACTTAACTAGTAATAAAGAATAATTCTAAAAATCGCCAAGTTTAAAAGTATCCATTTATATAAATGTCATATGATATTTGCCTACATATCTAGTTTAAATAAACCATAAAGATGAGTTATTGTAACCATTGTAAGCCATTAGCCTGTCAATATCTTTACAGTGTAACAGGTGCCCATCTCATTCATTTAGGCATGGGCAACTGGTGCCACCTGAGCCTGGGGGGGCACCCGCAGAAGCCAGAGGCAGTGGCAGGGACAGGGCTGGTGAGCACTCATAGAAGCCACCAGCAGCAGCAGCAGGGGATGGCCCTGTCAGGAGGGGCATGTGCCCCTCTCCCCCATGCCCCTCCTACTAGTTGCCTATGCATTTAGGCATGTGAAAACTTTGAGCACCTTGGGAGCCTGGCTTTTGTTTTTTCATACCCAAAAAGTTAAAACAAAAAAAAAAAAAAGAAGTCAGCCAACCTACCAACCCTAGACCAAGTAAGAGCTGATGCCAAGTATAAGGTAAAAAAGGTGACTACTTATACTAAGGTATTCAAATGTGTCTTGGTGCATTACAAATAATCAAGACAACAGTCAAGTGCTTTCTACCTCCACTTTTTCCTTGTGGAGCTAGGACTGCACTTTTTTTTTTTAAAAAAGATAAGAAACCAAGACCTGTTATTTTTAAATAGAATTAATTCACTCAAAGTGCCAGACTGTACCGGTTACATGCTTGTTTCAACAACACACCCAACAGCTATAATTTCTCATGTTTATCCCTATTCTGTAAGTCTGCAATACCAACAGGCACCTTAGAAAACTTTTGTTCAATAGCTATTGGATTTCTTTATTTAAACTACACTTCAGTATTTTGTATCTCATACAGCCAATTCCAGCATGAATTTTGTAAGTTTTTTTCAGGCCAAAAATTCAAACAGAAAAGATTGGTGCAAGTATAATAAAAGAACCTCCTGTAACACACTATGTCTTTATAGTAGTTGCAGGAAAAGCTACAGTAACTCCCAGATGTCTTCAGAGCAATGTGCATGAAGTTTCATTGCATCATTTTTTCTTTTTTTTTTTTTTCTCTTTTTAAATCATGGCAGGATTCTCCTCCTTAAAGTGTGCATAGCAAGAACAAACTGAGCCTAGCTTTACCTTAATCTGTTTCAAGAATACCACATATATGTGCCAAAGAGCAACATTGATGGTAACGTTACTAACCACTAGGGAATGGATGCTGAATTATATACGTAAAGTAGTATTGTGTACATGTGCGCAGTGTATAGTGACAATCCACGACATGACCGTAACAGGGGACCGTCCATGGCTCCTATGCCAAAGGAAAGACAAAAGACAAAGACATCAGCACTGGGAGAACCAACTTACCCAAAGAGCTGGCCAACCATCTCCACCAAAAGTGGTGGCAGGGACTCTGCTGGGGGGGAAAACAAAAAGAGGTTATTCCCCAGTATATATTGAGGTACACTCCAAGAGCCAGCGCTGATTGGTCCAAGAAACTGGAAGGCAGGAAGAAAAACGTGCCAGTTCACTCTCCCCAGGAAGGGAGTCAGTCATACAGGCAGTTGCAGGCTGCGGCACAGTCCATGCAAAGGCATGGAGCGGAACCAGGAGCCCAGAACAGAACTGAGAAACAAAGAAGCTGGGAGGAGAATTGGCATGAGGAGTTGCAGTGACGGAACAGCTAAGAGTGGCTGGATTAGGAGCCAAAGCTGCGCTTGGGAAGGCAGGGGTCCAATCTGGAACACTGCTGGAAGGGAAAATTGCCCAGACTGACAATCCACTTACCTGCTAAGGAGTCTAAATCAATTGACTAGAGACACCTGCATGTCAGACTGACTGTAACCCAGCCTGGCCAATTGAAAGAAAAGTCTGGTTTTTATAGTCCTTCAAGTTGGGGGGGGGGGGGGTGTCAATTGACAGAGTGGGCTTGTTCCCCAGAGGTGTGTGTGAATGCTGATTGACAATGGACAATTCCTCCGAGAATAGAACAATTTATATAAGGAGTGATGGGGGAAAAAAAAAAAAAAAAATAATCGAGGGCTTCTCCAAAGACGGATCAATTTTTATGAAGACTGAGGGGCAATTGAGAATTCCTCCAAAGAAGGAGCGAATGACATGGACTGATGAATGACTGATAATCCCTCTGTGAGGAATATACATGTGAGGCTGCATTGACACCTTGCCATAAAGCTGGCAAGTCAGCCAGCAACACTGAAGTCATTGACTTAGGAAAGCTAACTTTGACAAGCTCAGGAGACTTGTCAGTGAGGCCCTAAGGGACCATGACCCCGGCGGGGGAGTTCAGGAAGAGTAGTTGCTCCTCAGGGGAGCAATCCTCAAACGCACAAGCTAATTCTATTCCGTCTTGGAGAAAAGGCAGCAAGAGGGCACAGGAGGAGGAATATTCTGCATTAGTCCAGTCCTGCAGGGAGCAAACCAGGAAAGCCAAGGCTGCAACTGAACTCCAACTAGCTTAGAGTATCAAGGACAAAAAAAAAGTTCTTTTTCAGATATGTGGGTAGTCAGAGGAAAAGCCAGGGCAACACTGGACCCCTGCTAAACCAGATGGGACAACCAATACCCAGGAAAAAGCCAACCTATTAAATGGGTACTTTGCATCAGTCTTCCATCAGTCCCATGGAACGCCCATGCCCACTGCAGGACAGGGAGGTCCAGGTGAGGGAGACCCCCTGCCCTCCATTAATGCTGATCTCGTGAAGGAACACTTTCTGAGGCTGGATACCTTCAAGTCATAGAATCATAGAAGTAAGGTCGGAAGGGACCTTGTAGATCTTCAAGTCCGACCCCCCTGCCTGGGCAGGAGAAAAACTGGACTCATTTGAGTCCAGCCAGGTAGGCATCAAGCCTCTTCTTAAAGACCCCCAGGTTAGGAGCCAGCACCACTTCCCTTGGAAGTTGGTTCCAGCTCCTAGACACCCTAACTGTGAATTAGTTCTTACGGATGTCTAATCTAAACCTACTCTCCAATAATTTGTGTCCATTATTCCTTGTCATGCCAGGGAGCACTAGGGGAAAACAGTGTCTCCCCCAAACCCTTTTGGTCCCCCCTAGTGAGAGTTTATAGACAGTCACCAGGTCCCCCCCAAGTCAGCTGGCCCTGACAATCTACACCCCAGGGTACTCAAGGAGCTGGCAAGCATCATAACCCAGTCTCTGGCACGGATCTTTGAGAACTCCTGGCGCTCTGGTATAATGCCTGAAGACTGGAAGAAGGCCAATGTGGTGCCCATCTTCAAAGGGGAAGAAAGTGGATCCAGCAAACTATAGGCCCATCAGCCTGACCTCTATCCCGGGGAAGGCCTTAGAAAAATGTAATGGACTGGCCGACGCCAACATCCCGAGGGATAGCCAGCATGGGTTTGTTGTGGGTAGGTCTTGCTGGACCAATCACCTGGACAAGGGAGAAGAGATAGATGTCATATATCTTGACTTCAAAAAAACCTTTGATCTGGTATCCCATGAGCACCTCTTGGCAAGACCAGCCAACTGTGGCCTTGGGTCCACCACAATCTGCTGGCTGGGGAATTGGCTCTGTGGTTGGATCCAGAGGGTGGTGGTAATTGACGGAAGCCAATCATCATGGTGCCCTGTGACCAGTGGGGTCCCTCAAGGCCCTGCCCTTGGACCCACATTGTTCAATATCTTCATTAATGATGTGAACATTGGAGTAAGAAGCAGACTGGCCAAGTTCACCAATGACACCAAATTTTGGGGCAAGGCATCCACACCTGAAGGCAGGAGGGCAATTCAGGCTGACCTGGACAGGCTCAGCAAATGGGCAGACAAGAACCTGATGGTGTTTAAACACTGAAAAATGCAAGGTTCTCCACTTCGGGAGAAAAAACCTGCAGCATCCTTATAGGCTCGGCAGTGCTATGCTGGCTAGCACTACAGAAGAGACTTGGGGGGTCATCATTGGCCACAAGATGAACATGACCCTTCAATGTGATGCTGCAGCTAATAAAGCAACTAAAACGCTGGCTTGCATCCATAGATGCTTCTCAAGCAAATCCCAGGACATCATTCTCCCCTTGTACTCAGCCTTGGTGAGGCCACAGCTGGAGTACTGTGTCCAGTTTTGGGCCCCACAATTCAAAAAAAGGATGTGGAGAAGCTTGAGAGACTCCAGAGAAGAGCCACGCGCATGATCAGAGGTCAGGAAAACAGACATTATGACAGGCTGAGAGCCATGGGACTCTTTAGCCTGGAAAAGCGCAGGCTCAGGGGTGATCTGATGCCACCTACAAGCTTATCAGGGGTGACCACCAGTATCTGGGGGAATGTTTGTTCTCCAGGAGCACCCCAAGGGATGACAAGGTTGAACAGTTATAAAATTACTGCAAGACCATTTCAGGCAGGACATAAGGAAGAATCTCTTTACTGTCCAAGCCCCCAAAGTCTGGAATAGCCTGCCATCAGAGGTGGTTCAAGCACCTACATTGAACACCTTCAGGAGTAAATTGGATGCTTATCTTGCTGGGATCCTATGACCCCAGCTGACTTCCTGCTTTTCAGGCGGGGGGGATGGACTCGATCATCTGGGGTCCCTTCCAGCCCTAATATCTATGGATCTATGACTGTGCGAGGCACAAGTCTTGACAAGTTGGATTCAGCCTGTCCACAAACAAAAAGGAACAGGACATGTTTATATGAAAGAGGTAGATACCAACCCAGCCAGGTATGGTCAGGACAGGGTGTAGGGGTGATGGAACCCTGTAGAAGAGGTCTCACTGAACTTGCATCCCAGTATAGACCAAACTGACTGCAGACCTACCCATTCTTTATTTCTCTTTAATATCAAGGCATGGCAGGAGAGCGAGGAGGACGACAGGGACAGGCTCCCATCCACTCCATTTCCCATCAGACATACCTGCCAAGAATGACTGATACTTTGTGCCATAGACTTGAGCTGTACAATATGGAAAGGACATATTTTATTAAAAAGTAATTGGAGATGCATCTTGCTGTTACGGAATACCAGTGACTTTAAAAGAAAATGGGACAGGCACTCAGTTGTTTACGATCAGAGTGCGTGTGCCCATTCTCCAATAAACTGAAGCATAAAATATGAATTACATGAACTTAAAGTGAATTTAGGCACAACCATTTTGATTTGGAAGTAAATAGCTAAAGGACAAAGTAACAGAGAATGATGCTCCATATGTTCAGACTGAACAACACACTGCTTTATTTCAATTTCAATACTCATTCCATGAAAAATAACTTCTCCTTTGCCAATAACTAGTCATAAAAATTCCATTCCAATGTTCTCTCATCATACAACAACACACAGTAGCAGCAGCTGAACACACATTTAAGATCTCTAATGTGTCCCACCTAATATTGCACGACTATCGCTTAAGAGTTCTAGTCATGGACCAAGACCCCACTTTGCTAACTTGTGTACAAGAACAGATCATCTGTGCCCCAGAGAGCTTACAGAGTTAGTCTAAAACAAGAAACTGGTGGATATAGACAAAGGGTAAGCACAAGGAAACATTCAGAAAAGGCTGGTCAGCACTGCACAAGCACTCACCATCTTATCACTATCATTTCTTGTAGAGAATCACAAACTAGTTCTAAGGACAAATCCAAAAGGAGCATAATGGAAGGGTGCAGACAGAAATGGCCCAATTGAAGGGGAGTCCCTCCCAAACACAGACTCAGAAAGGTAGCTGAAGAATTTAACAAGTGAGTAATGAAGGTTGGTCTGATTGGAGGCAAAAGTCAACCTTCTGTCACTGAATGGGAGATGACCGATAGAGCAGAAGGATAGGCCGAGAAGGGCTCTGGAAAGCAAAAACCAGTGTTTTACATTTCATACAATTAAAAAACATTGGTGGGGGGGGAAAAAGGGAAGCAGGAGGAGTTAGTGGCTTTTATAGAAAGGGGTGACAAATAGCGACTGCCTAAGAAAAACAATTTTCAACAGCAGGAGCCACTGCCTAAATGATTACGAACAGGACAAAGTTGCATTTTTAAGGCCAAAGAAAAGTAAATACTGAAGTCATTGATACAAGAGATAAGAGCCTCAACCAGAGTTTCAGCTGCCTGGAAGGATAGGAAAGGCTATATCATAGTTTTATCTAGAGAGAATGTGCAAAAATGCAAGGATACAGAAGGAGGTCCAAGCCAAAGAAGACAAATTTGCCTATGGGATAAAACAGTGGTGTTCAACTTCTGGCCCATGGGACAGATCCACCCCATGAGATCACATCATCTAGACTGTGGATCTCCCCATAGGTCAGAAAACTTGGTGGTTGGGGAACAGTGGCAACATTAATTGCTGCTTTCCTAATGTCAATTTCTGAGCCTGCAGACTAGCCCCCCGCACACAGGATCTAGCTAGCTCACAAACCAGCCCCACATGCAGGATCTGACCTATAGAGTTAAAAGGTTACGCACCACCGAAATAAAAAGCTGAACACCTGTTTCTAGGAGACACCATGCAGGGTCTGAACACGAAGGCCTAAAGCATGAGCCAGCTCTCCCACCTGATGGTTTATCAGAGAACCCTGAGTAGACACCTATCTACATCACAGTGAGACGACAGGTTTTGCACAGTCCACTTGCAAAGTACAGAGCCCATTTCACAGACATTTTGCTGTGGTCCCCACCCCCACTGCTCCACCCCTTGCTGCCGATTGGCAGAGGGCACCTTCACCCAGTCAACATCACTACTGCCTTTTTTTCTGGTTGATTTCATTCACAGGAAATCATGGCCAGTGCCAGATCTCCCAGTAATTGTGGACAACACTGTTTCTCACAGTTTCCACAAAACCATGATTTAAGTAGGTCCCATCTAGTGAGACAGAAGAGCACATGCATGCTCCAGCCCTTCCTGGTCTAGCTGTGCACAAGGCATGCAGACACTTTTACATGGTAGTGGCAAGTACCTAGTTGAAAACTACTTTGGTAATTGATGGAACAAGCAGTAGCCCCCCAGCAAAGGATGCCCCCTAAATCAGAAGTTGGGAAGGGAAGACCTGACTCTAAAAAGGTTGAGATCACCAAGTTAAAAGGGAGATGAAGCAACAGGAGGCAACTTGGAGGGTCACATTTAAAAACTTTCTTTGGATTTTCTTTTCTTTTTGAAGATGGCAGAGACTAAAACATGCTTATACTATGGGAGGTTAAAGAGGAGAGAGGAGGAGTGGATATGAGGGAAGTCAGGAGATAGGATGGGATGCGGTGACAAGGGTGAGCGGAGTGGTTAAGGAGGACAGCAGATGAGAAACTTTTGCTTATGGAAAAGGGGAGAAGTGAGCAGCGATTCTGAAAGTGTCAGCTGAATTAGTACTTTCTTTAAGTTTCTGTCTGTAGACCCAGCATGGAAAGAGCTCCCCAATTCTGGATATCCAGCTTGGGATGCCATCCCCATCTTAGGTCATAACCATGTGATTCTTTCACTTCCAGACTGGCTCCTTCACTGCAATCCTTTTTGAACAATTACGAGTACCAGAGCAGGTCTGACCTATTTTCAGTGCCAACAGATTTGTTCTCCCTGGAAGTAGCGAGGATGCTAAGCAAACAGCACTCTCAAAGCAGATTATTTATTTAGAACAAAGCTGTCCAGAGAAAATGAATCTTAGAAAATGTTTATGTGCTTGCTACCTCCCTTCAAGGCTTACCATTTTCTGGGAAACAGAGGAAGACCTGAACTGCTTTCAGGCATCCCTGAAGGACTTGTCAGATAAGAACAAACTGTGGTGGAAGTAAGACAACTGACACCTCCTCCTCTCCTGGAAAAAAAAAAGTCTTTATAACAAAATCAAACAAATTATAAACAAGTCAAAAGTTACTATCCACTGTGGAAAAATAGCTCTGTAGCCTCAGCCTGGGAATGCACCTTGAGCTTATAGCTTTGGTTGAGATCTTGCTTACTGGTAACTACAATGTCACTTTTCTGATCATTCTTCCACCCACTGCCTATCACAGTGATTCTCAACCAAGGTGCCATGACTCCCTGGGGTGCCTTGAGAGGGTACTGCATGGTGTCACTCAATATTAGCTGTTAGGTGTGCAAACATGATTCACAAGATAAAAATCAGAGATTTTAAATAGGAATTCAAAATGACAAAAACAATTTTGACCTGTTGCAATCTTTCTAAGCTCTTTGTAACAGAATTGCTCTATTATTTTCATGTAGTGAAAAAACTAAGATCTGACATTTACCAAAAGGGTGCCTTGAGTGTGAACAGGTTGGGAACCACTACCCTATTAAATCAAATATCCTCTAGGATCTTTAACTCTCATCATAGAAAATTAGAGTTGGAAGGAATCTCAGGAGATCTAGTGAAGTCCAACCCCCTGCTGAAAGCAGGGCCATTCCCAACTATATAATTCCAGTCAAGTCTTTGTCTACCCAGGTCTTAAAAACCTCCAAGGACTGAGATTCCACAATGTCTCTGCGTAACCTATTCCAGTGTTTCACTACCCTCCTAGTGAGAAGTTTTTCCTAATATCTAACCTCAACTTCCTTTACTGCAACTTGAGAGCATTGCTCTTTGTTCTATCATTTTGGCTAGGGATAGAAGTTATACACTGGTGTAAGTGATCAGAAGCTGGTTTAAAATTGTAACAGAATATAAGTTCAGTGCACATTTACCAGTTTTGGCCATTTTGAAACTGGTTTAAGTGGTTGCATGTAGTATCAGAATTAACTGATTTGGGTCAAACCGGCTTGTGGAACTTCTGTCCCAGACTCCTTCCTGGTTTAAGTTAAATCAGAGTCCCCGCATGCTTTTTAGCACTGGGGTGGGCTGTCTGCTCCAGAGAGCAGGGTTGACCCCACCCCTCTCCTCTGTAGCCAGAGCTCCAGCTGGCTGAGAAAGAGGTAGAGACTGCAGACTGCAGACACAGCAGCATCTGCCTGGTTTCTCCATTCCCCCCCCCCACAACTCAAGCAGGGATTTCCCCCCCCTCCCACAGCACAGACTCCAACCAGCATCTGGTCATGGTCACATCATCATGTGCGTGCGTGCGTCCATCCAATTTCACAGGAAAAGACAAGACAGAACAGTGTCTGCTTAGGGCTTTCTGAAATTAATCAGCAGGTCAGCTGGTAATATCCCTCTGTTCTTCTTTACAAAGGCCTTGGGAAAAAGCTGGGTTTTGTCTTCTTGATGGGCTGATAAGCTTTGTGTTCTGATGAGCTCCCTGCTGGCTTGCTTCAAAGGCCATGATCTGACAGTGTTCAAGAGGGGACAGAAGTGTGAGACTTGGTTTTGCAATACATGGGACCTGTGAGTGCTGTCAGTATGAAGAAGCAGGGAGATGGAGATTGAAGATTTCAGTATCATCAACAGTCCTCCCCACCAGCCTCCCCTTGGCCCCTTTGCCTCAGAGTGCTAGCCAGGGGATGGGGTCTTGCAACACTCCCACTACTTGAGTAGTGAGTGGGGAAAAAAGTCTGGCAAGAGCTGCTTCCCCCTCCAGGCACACCCCAGCTGGGACTGCAGGCCAGGGTGGGTCAGAGTTTAAACCCCCTCCCTAATCATAGGGTCCTGCCAGGGTCTGGCCACACCCACTCTTCCCGAGCTCAGAATCATGAAAGGGAAGGGAAGGCTTGCTCTAGCACCCCCTGGCTTCTAGCCTGAGCCACTACAGGCATGTGCCTGCATTTTCTGAATTAAAAAGTGAATGTCTATCTACTTACACATCAGTTCAATCTCTGCAGGATAGACTAACCTGCAAAGACTGAATCAAGTCAGGATCGTGCTTTCTGTCCCTAGCTTTCATGGTCACTGCCACCAAAAACTGCCTTCCATCTTCACATTCTCAACCAATTATGCTATGTGATACATCGGTCACTCAAGTTAGTGAATTTGCAGTGATCCTCAAATTCATTCATACTCTTAAGCTCATCATAACCAGGTCATCAGTACTATAATAAAGACATTCAAATGATGTGGACGCTGGGTGTCAGAAGCATACTGGCCAAATGACACCAAACTTTGGGGCAGAGCATCCACACTCAAGAATAGGCTGGTGATCCAGGCTGACCTCAATAGGCTTAGAAAGTGGGCGGATAAAAACCTGATGACATTCAATACAGAAAAATGCAAGGTACTCCACCTCAGGGAAAAAAGTCTGCATCACGCTTATAGGCTTGGCAGTGCTACGCTCACTAGCAAACAACCAAAAAGGGACTTGGGGGTCATGATTGACCACAAGATGAACATGAGCCACCAATGCAATGTTGCAGCTGGTAAAGTGAACAAACAAAAAAAAAAAACCCCACAAACACTCTGGCTTGCATCCATAGGTGTTTCTCAAACAAATCTCAGGATGTCATCCTCGTGTTGTACTAGGCTTTGGTGAGGCTACAGCTGGAGTACTGCATCCCTTCTGGAATTGTGGAGCCCAGAACTGATGTGAAGAAGTTTGAGAGAGTCCAGAGGAGAGCCATGCGCATGATCAGAGGGCAAGGAACAGACCTTATGAAGAGAGACCAAGAGCCATGGGACTCTGCAGCCTGGAAAAGTGCAGGCCCGGGGGGTGACCTGGTGGTTACCTACAAGTACATAAAGGGGTGTGCATCAGGATCTGGGGGGAATGTTTGCTCACCAGAGCACCCCAAGGGATGACAAGGTCCAACAGTTACAAAGTCCTCCAAGACCGTTTTAGTCTGGACATAAGGAACAACTTCTTTACTGTCCAAGCCCCCAAGGCCTGGAATAGATTCCCTCCAGAAGTGGTGCAAGCACCTACTCTGGACTCTTAAAAAGCATTTGGATGCTTATCTTGCTGGTATCCTTTGACCCTAGCTGACTTCCTGCCCCTGGGACAGGGGGCTGGACTCGATCTTCCGAGGTCCCTTCCAGCTCTAGTGTCTATGAAAAAAAAAACACCCAGTAAAAATGTAGTCAAAACACAACAGTTCAAAGTTTTGTCTATTGCTAGGCAGTCTCATTTCTCTAAGCAGGAAATTGTTCTTCTCCCTCTCTTTAAAAGGAAACTTTAAAAATATATTCCCACTGAGTTGCAAATTTGAAGATACTGAGAAAAAACACATTTAATAGAAGACAAGCCCAGGGAAAAAAAAGAAGAGGATTAAGAGACAAAACTAGCATTTATTTTAAACATTTGAAAGACAAGTTTTCCTTGTACTTTTCCATTACCAGGTCAATACACAAAATCAGTAGTACAATTAACCTGATGCAAATTCCTTCCAAACACTATTATGCAGCCATGTGCCTGCAATATAACAAAAGGCACCAAATCACCATCTGTTAACAAGAGGAGCATAGCCAAATACTATTCCCAAACGCTTTAAAGACAGCTGTTTAGATGCATCTGCTGATAGGTATGGATTCTGTATTAAAGTCATCAGCTTACCCACAAATATTAATATCTATTTAGTGTGTAAGTATGCATGTGGCAAAGATGATAATTTAAAAGCAGAAAATAAGTATAGTGATCCTGATGCTTTCTGCCTCATTAGGCTCAAATTATTACATACCGTTACTGTAGATAGCTATGAAACAATTGTGTTAGATGAGAAACCCCCCCAAAAATATGGCCATGAAGTTGTAGAAACCAAAAGATAATTGTTTATTAGATAAAACAACAAAAGGTAGATTAGGTCCCCCAATCATGGGACACACCACTTGTTAAGCTTCCAAAAGAATGATGATCCCCTTTTTCTTAAAAAAGGCATGCAAATTTTGACACAAGAGCAGGTTCTCCCTCATCCAGCCATTCATATTGAAATGTCTACATGGAATCTGCCTGAAATCCACAGAATGGTCAAATAGCTTCTTATTTTTAACAGCTGCTACTAAAGTTTTTAAGCATAGGGTGCTAAAACCTAAGCAAGGATTACAATTTGTGCTGATTATTGGTAATACCTAGGTCTCATATTAGCATGGGAAGAGGATGACAGAATCCAGACTTGAATTTGTATCAATCCCACCAAGACCCAGTATAAAGGATAAGAACTAGCAATTACATTGAACACTTCCTGCTTGGCTTAATGATTATGCTGTATTGACTACTATAGCTTGTCTCAGCCGTGTCACATGTCCCAGTTCAAAACTTAATAGCAATAGAATATGTTGCATTTTACTGGCTAAAAATGTGTAAACTGTTAATTTGTACATTTTATATTATATATAATGACACATTTAAACAACTAATTAGCTTCAGTAGTTTAAATAAAAATAAAAAGCAAAAAAGCCACAGCAACCTATTCTTTAAAATTTCCTACAATTAAACTTAATGATCTGGATTTCCAGCATTGTAATCTCTTCCATCACTACAATGAGTTTGAATCAAAATAGTCCATGAAAACAAAGGCTAGTTCAGAACAGGGGGGGGTGGGGGGGATCAGCAGGCATTTGGGAAGTCACTGTTCCCCCAAGCACCGCCAGGAGTGACCAGGAATAATGGTCAGAAGCTGGCAGAGGGTAGATTTAGGTTAGATATCAGGAGGCGCTACTTCAGTCAGGGCGGCTAGGGTCTGGAACCAGCTTCCAAGAGAAGTGGTGCAGGCTCCTACCCTGGGGGTGTTTAAGAGGAGGTTAGATGAACATCTTGCTGGGGTCATTTGACCCCAGTATTCTTTCCTGCCATGGCAGGGGGTCGGACTAGATGATCTGCTCAGGTCCCTTCCGACCCTACAAACTATGAAACTATAATATATGTTCTGTAGCCTGAATTTTTCTTCAATAACATGTTCTTGATAGTTCTCCAAATCAAAGGATTGCAATTTCAGAGAATAATTAGACAACAATTTCCTCTGTGCCTCACCCACACCATATACTTCTGTATATGAATAGCATACATGGCAGCTAAGGTACCCAATCCAAAGACATAGATGTGAAAACCCACCGCACCCCCGTTCCCCCAAAGCCCCCCAGACACCCCCCAGCAGCCACAGACATCCCGCCAACCCCGAGCACAGCTGGAGGCAAGCAGGGCCCATGGTGGGAAGGGTTTAACCCTTCTCCAAGTGGGAGGAGGCAGGTACATGGAGCCGGGCTGGGTCAAGCCCTCCCCAGGTCCCTACTTTGCCCAGCCCCCCAGGGAGCCACGTGAACAGGCTGCGCAAACAGGAGCGCTTGTCTGCTGGCATGGAGTTAGCGTGGAGTTAGCACAGGAGGGCCCGAGACCCTGCTTGAGAACCCCCAGTGTAGATAGTCCCAGCCGTAGCCAGCCTACCAGAGGCATGACATGGATGGGCATGTGCTGCACCCCGAGAGTCCCCTCGGGCTCTGCAGCCCCACCCTCTCCCCTCAGAGACGGCTACCCAGACGGACCCCGTGGTTCCGGGCTCCACGCAGACGGAACCTCTGGCTCTGCTGTGCAGGCTGCCCGTCCCTTTTCCAGGCTCTGGGGCCTGGGAGCACGGCCACCTCCCCATGTGGGGTCTGCTCCCTTTTGGGGTCTCTGGCACACCAGCTGGAGGAGCTACAGGCCACAGTCCAGAGACTATGTGCCATCAGGAACTGTGAGCAGGAGACTGACTCCTACTGCCAGGCCCTTCTCCCCCGGGAGCCGGAGGGTAGACCACCATCCTCCTCCAGGACAAAAAGGGGACTCCGGGACCTCCCACTCTGTCTAGTCAGGGGCTTGGACCAAGGTGGTCAAGGGCCCTAAGGCCCACCGCACCAAGGCCCCCGCCTGCCGGAGCTTAGCAACAGGTACGCACCTCTTGCTGCTCCAGCAGAGCCTACCAAGTTGCCAGCTCCCACAGGCAACACAGGCTCACTGCAGCTACCATCCCCACTCTCCAAGACAAAAACGTAATGTGTTTGTTGTGGGAGACTCCATCCTGAGGGGGACTGAGGAGGCAATCTGCCGCCCCAACCCCTTAGCCCAGGACGTCATTCTCCCCTTGTACTCGGCCTTGGTGAGGCCGCAGCTGGAGTACTGCGTCCAGTTTTGGGCTCCACAATTCAAAAAGG
>NW_017728947.1:57405565-57407334 GCF_001723895.1 Crocodylus porosus | reverse complement strand
TGGACGACTGGAGACCGGCTGGGTTAAAATCCATGGGGAACATGGCACAGCGGACACAACGGTGGGAGTCTACTACAGAACTCCCACCCAAAGTCCTGAGTTGTACCATTAGTTCTCCTGGGAACTGGCTGAGGCTGCATGCTCCAGGACCATGGTTGTCATAGGTGACTTCAAATTACCCGGACATCTCGTGGGAGGATCACTCAGCAAAATCTGAGCTGTCGCAAAACTTCCTCTCGTGCATGGATGACCTCTACCTGACTCAAGTAGTCTATGGGCCAATGAGAGGCAAAGCGCTGCTCAACCTCGTACTGGCTACAGGGGATGACCTAAATCAGCAACCTAGTGATTGATGGGAAGCTGAGTGACAATGACCACAAGCTGATCACCTTCACCATCCGCCATAAAGCTGGCAAGTCAGTCAGCAACACAGAAGTCCTTGACTTCAGAAAAGCCAACTCTGACAAGCTCAGAAGGCTCGTCAGTCAGGCCCTAAGGGACCATGACCCCAGGGAGAGGGTAGTTCAAGAAGACTGGTTGCATTTCAAGGGAACAATCCTCAATGCACAAGCTAAGTCTATGCCATCTCAGAGGAAAGGCAGCAAGAAAGCACAGCAGCTGGCTCTCCAGGGATCTAGTAGATCTCCTGAAGCTAAGAAGAAAAGCCTACAAAGGCTGGAGGACACGATTCACCTCCAAGGAGAATTATTCTGCACTGGTCTAGTGCTGCAGGGAGCAAACCAGGAAAGCCAAGGCTGCAACTGGACTCCAACTAGCTTCAAGCATCAATGACAACAAAAAGTCCTTTTTCAGATATGTGGGGAGCCGGAGGAAAAGCAAGGGCAACACTGGACCCCTGCTGAGCCAGATGGGGCAACTGACACCCAGGAAAAAAAGTCAACCTATTAAATGGGTACTTTGCATTGGTCTTTCATCCATCTCATGGGACGCCCATGCCCGCTACGGGACAGGTAGGTCCGGGTGAGGGAGATCCCCTGCCCTCCATCAATGCTGACCTTGTGAAGGAACACTTTGAGAAGCTGGATACCTTCAGGGTCAGCTGGCCCGGACAATCTACACCCCAGGGTACTCAAGAAGCTGGCGAGCATCATAGCCCAGCCTCTGGCATGGATCTTTGAAAACTCCTGGTGCTCTTGTGTAGTGCCCAAAGACTGGAAGAAGGCCAATGTGGTGCCCATCTTCAAGAAAGGGAGGAAAGCGGATCCTGCTAACTATAGGCCCATTAGCCTGACTTCTATCCCGGGGAAGATCTTAGAAAAGTTTCTTAAAGAGGCCATCCTTAACAGACTGACCGATGCCAACATCCTGAGGGATAGCCAGCACGGGTTTGTTGTGGGTTGGTCAAGCGAGACCTATGTCACTTCCTTCTACGACCAGGTGACCTCTCCCTTGTCCAGGTGATGAGAGATTGATATCATATATCTTGACTTCAAAAGAGCCTTCAATCCGGTATCCCACGATCACCTCTTGGCGAAACTGGCCAATTGTGGCCTTGGGTCCACCACGATCTGCTGGCTGGGAAATTGGCCGAGTGGTCAGACCCAGAGGGTAGTAATTGATGGCAGTCACTAATCACGGTGTCCTGTGACCAGGAGGGTCCCTCAAGGCTCTGTCCTTGGACCCATATTGTTCAACATTTTCATTAATGATGTGGACACTGGAGTCAGGACACTGGCCAAGTTCGCCGATGACACCAAACTTCAGGAAAAAGCATCCACACTAGAAGACAGGCAGGTGATCCAGGCTGA
>NW_017728947.1:57403303-57404986 GCF_001723895.1 Crocodylus porosus | reverse complement strand
GCGCATGATCAGAGGTCAGGAAAGCAGACCTTACAATGACAGGCTGAGAGCCATAGGGCTCTTTAGCCTGGAACAGTGCAGGCTCAGGGGTGACCTGATGGCCACCTATAAGTTTATCAGGGGTGACCACCAGTATCTGGGGGAAACGTTTCTTCAGAGTGCCCCAAGGGATGACAAGGTCAAACGGTCATAAACTACTGCAAGACCATTTCAGGCTAGACATAAGGAAGAATTTCTTTACTGTCCAAGCCCTCAAGGTCTGGAATAGCCTGCCATCAGAGGTGGTTCAAGCACCTACATTGAACACCTTTAAGAGCAAATTGGATGCTTATCTTGCTGGGATCCTATGACCCCAGCTGACTTCCTGCCTTTTGGGCGGGGGGCTGGACTATGTTCCAAGGTCCCTTCCAGCCCTGATGTCTATGAAATCTATGAATACAAGTGGTTAAGACAAGTTAGACATGCACCTTATAACCTAACTCAATGATTCTCGCCCAAGATTCCACACCACCCCGAGGTGCCTTGAGATCCTTTCAAGGGTACTGTGGGATGCACAGTGAGGTGTGCAAGCATAATTCACAAGATAAACCCAGAGATTTCAATTAAGAATTACAGTATTTAAAATGTTCTGGCTTGTGGCCTTTGAGTTCTTTGCAACAGAAGAATTGCTCTATTTCCCCCCCCCCCCCAGTCAAAAAAAAAACCCAAGAGAACTTAAGAGCTGGCATTTTCCAAGGGATGCCTGGAGTCTGAAATAGTTGAGCACTGAAGTAACTAAATCAGAGATGCATAAACTTTCAAGAGCCCCAGCTCACTTCAGATGCTGACAAGCACTCATGTACAGTTCCACTGAAGGCAGAAGTTAAAACTGAACATTGTATATGATGAATATACATTCTAAGAGTCAGAAGGTTCCTAGTAAACATAAATGGTTGAAATATTAAGTTTGAAATATTTGTCAGACTAAGTAAATCTGAGTTTGGCATTTTGGAATAAACACAAAACTTCTATTTAACTGAAAAATAGTCATTGACAATGAGAGAGATGCCCACTGACATTTTAGCAAGCATCACTCAACATAATACCAAGTTGTTTAATCAAAGAACCCTGTTGCAGAACTGGAACAACATTCAGCAGTGACTGAATATTGCAACAGGATGGGCCTCAACAGGAATCTCCTAGATTGGAAAAAAAAGCAACAATGAAACAATGTTTTTCTGCTTAGACACCACACTGGTTAAAAAAATTATATATCATTAAAAAGCCAGATTACAAAGTACTTGACCACCTTAATACAAGCACCTAAAGTAGATCATAAACCCAATTAAAATGGGATTAATTAAATAGTAGTACCGTGTTTCCCCGAAAATAAGACATACCCATAAAATAAGCCTAGCAGGATTTCTACGTATTTGCGCAATATAAGCCATACCCCAAAAATAAGACAGAGTGATAGGCGTGGCTAAGCGTACCGGCGCGAAGCGGTAAATAAGACAGGCAGCCCTTCTCATTTGCCCCATCGTGACAGCTGCTCTCTCAGAGGTGACTGGAGAGAGAGAAATAGAAAGTGAAAGTAAAAGTCTCCTCAGTGAAGTGAGGAGCAGGAAGTTCTGCTTTAGGTATTGTGTGTCCTCAGGGGGAAGAATAAAGCTGTGGCTGCTGTTTTAAAAATAAGACATCTCC
>NW_017728947.1:57390061-57403203 GCF_001723895.1 Crocodylus porosus | reverse complement strand
GGAAGTTCTGCTTTAGGTATTGTGTGTCCTCAGGGGGAAGAATAAAGCTGTGGCTGCTGTTTTAAAAATAAGACATCTCCTGAAAATAAGCCATAGTGTGTCTTCTTGAGGAAAAATAAATATAAGACAGTGTCTTATTTTCGGGGAAACACGGTATACTTAATAAAAATAAGACATCCCCTGAAAATAAGCCATAGTGTGTCTTCTTGAGGAAAAATAAATATAAGACAGTGTCTTATTTTCGGGGAAACACGGTATATTCAAAACAAAAACACATACACGTGTCTTAACTAGCATCCAACTTTAAATGACCTCAAATGGTATAAGAGTCTCCAACTGTCAGGATCACCCTAATACTCTCCAGCCAGGACCCGTCTGCAGGACACCCCCCACTCAGTAACATAAACTAGGGAAGAGAGTGACCAGGGAAGCTGCCCTGGTTACCAGCTCGGGGGTGGATACAGGGGATTCCATCCATTGGAAGAACATGGATGAACAGCTGATTAAGCTAGCATCTAACAATTTTATACAAAGCAACTGCATTACAGAGCAGGATTTGGCACATTTAAAGAAGTGAGCTAAGTGTTTCTCTTGCTTGATAGTCTGGTGTTTCTCTGACAAACATTTTATCAAAGGATAACTACACAACTTTTAATTGTTCAAGGAAGGAAGAGAGAGACAGGGAAAGAAAAAAATTAGGGTAAGGAAGGAAATTACTACAGCCTTTACCCCACCATCTGAATCATGCCCCACTGATTTCCAGTGGTGGTCTGTGTGAGTATAGCTGCCTGACCATACAGAATCACCTGCTGGTCCTAAACGAGATAAATACTTAAACTATTTTCTTCAAATAGACCTGCAAAGGTCACTCCACTCTTGGTATACCCACTAACATCTTTACTCCTGAAGAGTGGGAATAATAGTACATAGCTACCACCCATCATTTAAGTTCCAAAAATCCCTAAAAGATGTGCCAATGTCTAATGTCCTATTGATATTGCGTATGGTGCAAGTATGTGTCATTACATCTACAGATTTCTGTCCTATCATCCAGTTATTTCTTTTCTCATTCTACGTTTATTAGTGTGAGAATGCAATTTAAATTTGCTAATCAGCCAAACACCAGATAAGGCACCTCGGAAACTTGTCACTTATCTTGTCACCATGGAAACTTTCTTTTCATATTTCACAAGTACCAAGGAAAGACAGCAGAACAGTTCCAACTCCCTCCTCAGATTTTCGTACATAGCAGTTTCAGTTTTTATCTCTAAATGAATTAATACATAACCATGCTGCCCTCTTCCCCAGGCCCAAAAAATCTTAAGATTAAAAAAAGAAAACCCCCAAAAAAACAAAAGCCACTTACCCGTTTTCTGCCCCCCCACACACACTAAAAAAAGCCCTGAATCAGTAATTCAGGATGAATTTTATTATACTTGAGAATAGTAACATTGTCATACAAGCCTAGACATCTTAGGCATACTAGACATGCTAAGCAGTCAGCTGGACACACTGGCATAGTGATTGTACAGATTCAGCTGAATCAACAGAGTTCAAACAGCTTACAATGGTAACCAGTGGCTGAGCTTTCCCAGCCACAAAGTTATGCTATGAATAATGTACAGGCATCCACAAGCCTGGATTAACCCTTGCTATATCATTAACTACAGGCTGATCTAAAGTTAACTTAACTCCAAGGCAAAGGGGTATAGGTTGTAGTCACGTTGGTCAAAAAAGCAGAGGCAGACAAGACTCTTGGGGGTAGAAGCAATATCTTTTATTAGACCAACTAAACAGTACCAAAGAAATTTCTTCCTTTGCAAGCTTTTGAGCCCAAAACACCCTTCGTCAGGAAGAGAAAAAAATTCAAAGATTGTAAAAAATGTTCTCCCAGGTGGAAAAGAATGTTCATCTTGCACAGAGTGGGTAAAGGATAGTAGGATTCCCCTGGATTTGGGCGCAAAATCTTGCAAAGAAAGATTTTTTTTTTTGCGATACTATTTGGGTGGTCTAATAAAAGATATTCATAGTTCCTAGGGCCGGAAAGGACTTGAGCAGATCATCTAGTCCGACCCCCTGCCATGGCAGGAAAGAATACTGGGGTCAAATGACCCCAGCAAGGTGTTCATCCAACCTCCTCTTAAAAACCCTCAGGGTAGGAGCCTGCACCACTTCTCTTGGAAGTTGGTTCCAGACCCTAGCCACCCTGAACCATGAAGTAGCGCCTCCTGATATCTAACTTAAACCTACCCTCTACCAGCCTGTGATCATTATTCCTGGTCACTCCTGGTGGTGCTCAGGGGAACAGTGACTCCCCCCAATGCCTGCTGATCCCCCCTAACTAGTTTATAATAGACTACTAGATCCCCCCCTCAGCCTTCTCTTTTGGAGGCTGAACAGGTTCAGGTCCTGTAGCCTCTCCTCATAGGGCCTGCCCTGCTGTCCCCTGATCATGCGAGTGGCCCTCCTCCGGACCCTCTCCATGCTGTCCACATCTCTCTTGAAGTGCAGCGCCCAGAACTGGACACAGTACTCCAGCTGCAGCCTGACCAGTACCGCATAGAGAGGGAGGATCACCTCTTTGGACCTGCTTGGGATGCATCTGTGGATGCATGACACGGTGCGGTTGGCCTTCTTAACTGCCTCCCCCCACTGCCGGCCCATGTTCATCTTGGAGTCAATGATGACTCCAAGATCCTTTTCCGCCTCCGTGCTGACAAGAGGGGAGTTCCCTAACTTGTAGGTATGGTGCCAGTTGTTCCTCCCAAGGTGCATCACCTTGCACTTGTCAGTGTTGAAGCTCATCCTATTCTCATCCGCCCACCCTTGTAACCTGTCTAGGTCTGATTGTAGCCTGTTGCTTCCTTCTAGGGTGCCCACATCCCCCCACATCTTAGTGTCATCAGCAAATTTGAACAGGGTGCTTTTTACCCCCTCGTCCGAGTCACTGATGAAGATGTTGAACAGTGCGGGCCCGAGGACCGAGCCCTGCGGAACCCCACTGCCCACGTCCTTCCAGGTTGAGAAGGACCCATCCACTACCACCCTCTGGGTGTGGCCCTCCAGCCAGTTGGTGACCCATTTGACTGTGTCGGTGTCTACACCACAGCCCCCCAGTTTCTTAATGAGAACTGTCTCTCAGCCCGTGTCGAAGGCCTTCCGGAAGTCCAGGAAGACCATGTGCACTGCTACCCCTGCATCTAATGATCTGGTAATCTGATCATAAAAGGCTACCAGGTTGGTCTGACAGGACCTGCCACTGATGAACCCGTGCTGGTTACCCCTAAGCATGCAATTGCTTCTGCCCCAAGAGTTTTGTCTGACTAAAGGTAAACTAACTTGTGACTGGGCACACCATTTTAAGGGGACCCAAGTCCTGTGAATTCTTGCATGCTAGGAAATTTAGATTGTCCTAGCCTTGGTTAGGCCATTGTACCAGGGAGCTTGGTGCTCCTGCTATTTAAGGGAAAAAATAGGCTGCAGGAGAGAGAGAAGCCAATCAAGGGAGCCACATGACCCAAAGGGGGTCATCAACAAGCAGGGCCACAGATCCTATAGGCCAGGCAGGGTGGAATCTGTTGGAAGTAATGAAGCCCAAGTGCAGGAGGAGCAGAGAAAGCAGTCCTAAGCCCAAGGTACCAAGGTCCAAACCCAGGAAGGGCATGGATGGTTAAAGGCACTGGGGCCAAAGAGCCCAATAGTGGTAGAGACCATTCTAGGTTTAGAGGCTCATATTGACTGGAGTTGACACTGGGGCTGAAGACCTTGGATGAGAGAATGATCAGATTGGATAGTGATGCTTAATGCCCAGTTATTGGTAACATCTGCAAGGCCTGGGTGTGGCTAAAATGGGAGGTGAGGAGTAACACCCATGTTCATGAGTATGAAGTCTTACTTGGGAAGCCCTGAGGCATCCCTTTTCACAGGCATACATTTACCTCAAGGGATGGCAGGTGAGTTGAAGGTGAAATTGTCCAAGAAAGTAAGGGTGACATGGGCTGAGGGGACTTCAGGGCCATCATGGCCATCCCTGGTGCAGGAGCCTGTTACAGGAATCTGAATGTAACACTGGTCCATACCAAGAAAGATACCCTACATCATGCCAGTTTAGAAACAGACACAGTGTACTCCATTTAATAGTATAACCTTGGAACAGAAAAAGGCTACACACTTATATGGAGTACTTATTCAAATTTAAATGTATACTTAAGAGCATTGTTCACAGCACTCATTTCCAAGGTTTGTAAAAGAAGACAGCCATAAAGCTGACTAGCTCCATTTATTTTAAGGCTCTTAATAGCAGCCCCTTCAAATGTTCCTGAAGCAGCTCACCAGAGAACAAGTGATGAAGTGCAAAGGTGAAAGATGCTATGAGCTATCCAAAATCCAGCTGCCAAGAGTGACAGGAAAGCAGATGGCCCAATCCTCCTCCTTTACCTACAGATCCTGTCTCATCTCTTCTCAGATCCTAATTTCCCTGTGTACCCACTTCCCCCTCCCTGCCATTATCCAGGAATGTGTTGCTCTTTCCCACACTCTTTTTGAAAAGAAGAAACACCACCCACTTGCCTCACCAAATTCTCTCTTATCCCTTCCAGCTCAGGTCATGGGCAAATAAACACATTATCAGCTGGTAAACAAGTGCAGGGATTTTGATACAGGCTTGACTGCCTGCCTCTGCTCCACCCTTACAGTAAAGGAGGCTGTGGCTAGAAGTAAAACAGTCCTTCAGCTTCTCTAATTGATTCAACTTGGATCGCTGTCCTCCAGTGTGTCCCCCCCTACCCCACCCTTGTAAGGGAGGCATGCTAGCACTCGGCAAGAGCAGCTGAGTGTGGGCAAAGTGCCCAGCAGGACCTGCCCATGAGCTGTCAGTGCTGAGCAAGCCCAGCCCCCCTGCTCCATTGTCTCCAGCTACCCATCTGCTACAGGAGGCAGCATGAAAAAGCAAGGCATCCATTTCTCCTCACATGCCCTGGGACCTAGGCACTCAAGTCCCTGTGACATGCCCCCACACTGCCAACACCTGGTTAAGAAGCACCCCACAACATGCATGCAAACCCCAACACTGAAACCAGAAGAACTCCAATGTTTGAGCACAGCCTCTCAGCCCCTGACCCTGGCACACCCCATGGCCCCACATTTGGACACAGACCCCAACCCTGGCACCTGCACATTGATAGAGAATTTTTGGGCCGATACAGACGGCTGATTTTTAAGGAGTCATATCAGCCAATGCCGACCTGATTCTGATATGTAACTGGGCAGCTTGGAGACCAGGTCCAGCTGTGTGCATGGCGGGGGGGGGACACGACACATAGTGAGGCACCCACGGTGAGGGAGGAAGTGGGGCTGTGTCTGGGGCAGGGACAGGCACTGCCCAGTCAGGGCAGAGCACAGGATGGAGCCACAAGCAGTTCATCTAGGGGGCATGCACCCTCAAATATTCACACAGAGCAGGGCAGGCTGCTACTGTGGACTGGGGCTGGGACAGTGCTGGATTCAGCTGCACTTGGGGCAGGCAGCAACAGCACTGGGAAGGGGAATACGGGGGGGGGGCTGCAGCCACCCCAAAATTTGCTGCAGCTTCTAGCACCCCCTCCCAGTGTCACCACCGCCTGACCCACGTGTAGCCCATCCTGCCCCTTCCCCCATAACAGATTTACCAGCCAGACCCAGCCGCTCTCCATGCCACCAGGCTGCTCTTCTGGCCACCTGTATGCTGCACTGCAGCTGCATGCATGCACAGGGCATTTATTGGCCATATCAGCTACAAAAAGCTGCCTGCTGATACAATCAATTTTCCTTATATCAGTGCCAATCTGATATGGGACTGATGCATCAGTGCACCTCTACTACACACCATATCTCAGAAGCCAAAGTCAGGTACTCTGACGCAGACCACAGGATAGATATTCTGTCCTGAGCAGGAGGCTGTGCCAGCAACTCACCTTTGGGGAGGGGGGAGGGGGACAGAACTTCTGGGCTGGGCTTAGAGATGACCTTGACCTCCACAGCTCAGCCACTGCTGGCAGGTAGCCAGGACATGTTATTCCTGGGGTGCATCACTTGGTGCCAGGGCATGGGCACTCAGTTACTCCAAGCCCTCTTGCCGTACTTATGCAGGAAGGTGTTCCTGGTCCCCATGGGCAAGAAGACAGTTTGCCAAGGCTTTATGGACCCAGACTCCCTGCCAATATGCAGGGCCAGTGCCCTCAACAGTGAGGGATGGGGGTCCCACCTTCACTGTGCTGCAAATGCTCAATGGATCATGACTGGTCTATGCTCCGTGCTGCCTCTGCACAGGCTTCATGAAAGACCTCCCCCCGGTCTTGACAATCTGGGGAGGATGCATACAGCAATGCTCAGGTGCAGCAGGTTATTTTTCTCCACCTTGATGCGCATGCTGAGAGTCCTCCAGCCTGCCCCGAGGCAGCCAAAAGGTGTACTCCACAATCATGCAGCACCTGCTCAGGCAGTAACCAAGGTGTTCTTTTAAATGGTCTAACTGTCCCACATAGGGCTTCATGGGCCAGGGCAGAAAGGGTAAGCTGGGTCCCCAATAATGATGGGAGGGATGATGAGTGTCAGTGATAAGACTGGGGACTCCTGAAGTGTAGCACCTACTCTTCATCATCTGGGGGAAGGAGATTTGGGGAAGACAGGCACTGTGGACATTGCCCACCCAGCCAGAGAAGATGTGGGTGGATAAGCCCTAGTGGTTGACAACACCCTAAAGGATGACAGAGACGTAGCTCTTGCAATTGACGAATACCCAAGTGACCTTTTCTTAAGTGACAAGCTCAGAACTAGTACTCCATCCTCATCATCCTGGTCCTGGCAGCACAGGTTTGGCTGGTACAGTAATTAAAAACTTTATGGCTGCTTACAGACCTTAAACAAATACACACAAATGAACTGCACTCTACCACAAGCAACAGCATGTTAGATTCAGCTCTGCAGTGTCTGGATAGATCAGGCATTTCAGAAGAGCTTTTTGGTGCTTTCAGCTAAAGTTGATTCAATCAGCCATTTGATAAAAAGTGCCCAAAAAAGCCCCACTAAAGCACCTGATCTATATAGATGTTGGGCGAGTCAGGTCCAACTAACACACTACCTTTTCCAGCCAGGCACCCGGTTCAGCACAGGAGTGTACAGAGTTTAAAGTACCACTTTTGGGGTGTTTTGTTTTTTTTTTTTTAAATGCATGTAAATAACCTGTATGTGTGATTGCTACCACCAACTACACTACACCAAGACATTTTTAGTCCAACATTATTCTATCCAATCCAAACACAGGATTATCCAATTCTTTACTGGTTAGTTTAGAGTCTCAGGGCAGCGAGAGACAGATCCGAAATCATCGCATCACATCACTGTCCCCCAATTCAGCCAAACCTGGAGCAAATACTTGCACAGGCCTATTAAGTATTCAGTTCACACTATGAGTATAAAGCCCTACATATGTATCGCAAAGACACTAAAAAGTTAGTACAAAAACAAACATCTAAAGCCCACCACTGTCTGTGCTTTGATCCCATGTCCCTGCAACAATGACTAACAAGATCACCACAGCTCATAAATGAACTATAGCAGATGAAATGCACAGGAAGTGCAAACTATATTCTGAATCCATCTGTCAGACACCTCTTATGTGGCCACATCACTGCAGCAAAGGAGCAAAAACATGCCACCTCCTCCTCCCCCCACAATCAGTGCAGTAGGATTGGGGACCAGCAGAGATCCTTTACCTAAGAACCAGACTGCATAGCCTAGAAACCAAAAACAAGAGTATTCTGTCTGTCCTTGGTTAAGATCAATCAGACCGATATTGAACTAACTAGGAAAGAAGTTGCAGATATAAAAGGGGGTAGGGAGGGGAAAAATATACAGAACTTCTTTTCTCAAGACAGACTGATTGCAGACTGACAGACCATGCTACCTGCCAACAAAATATCCCTGATCAAGTTTGGCGCGCGTGCCCCCCCCAAAAAAGCACTGACCGATATTATCAGCAATGTCCTGGCCAGTAAAATCAGGGAAGAACAGCCAATGCCCCTCCAAAGCAGCATACATACCAGACTTCTGGAAAGCCACCATTATTCATCCACTTCTGAAGTAGCCAGCACTCAACCCAAGACTTTCAACTATTATTCCACATCAAGTCTCCCATTCAGACAATTGCAGGGCAAAAGAAAGGAGTCATTATTCAGCTCCAGCAGTAGATGTCACATGATATCATACTCTATGCCTCAGTTAGGGAGAGTGTAAAATTCAGAGATGGTTCTAGTGACTCTTAAGATCACATACAAAAGGAAGGATCCAGCAGTATAAGCCTGGAGATTTCTTGGCAGTTTTGACACGGTGAACCACAATGTATAGTTAAAATGCCTACAAGATTGATAGAGAGTAGATGAGCCAGCAGACAGTTGTTCAAATGGTTTTTTTCCAAAAAAACTCAAAGTAATAAATGAGTAATGCTCTTTATCCCCAAAAGCCTTCATTTCCACAAGGATTAATCCCTTCTGTTCATCATCTACTTAAGACCATTGGGAGACACAGAGTCTTAAGCAGTCTTGACATTCAGCTATACATCTCAAACCTCAACTGCTGCAACACTGCCCACTATTAAAGCCTATAAAAGTGTCTATAAAAAATAAAGATTTAGCTCTTGTATGACAAGTAGCTGGCCTAAAGTGAACGTAGGCAAAACCAAAAAGATGCTGGTGAGAAGGTAGCTAAGTCTTCAAAGTGTTTCTAAGATGTTGCCTCCACCTTCTACTAAAGATGTATAATAATTCCCTTTGCAGAACAGTGAAAAAGTTTGCCTCATCAATAAAAGCTTTGATGTCTGGGTAGTATATGCATCTAAAAAATGTCTCCTTTTAGTTCCAACTGTCCCAAGGAAGAAGAGAAAGGACCTAGTCACAGTAAGCCACACATTTGTCACCTCCAGTTTATAATGCATAAGTCACTGGATCAGAAGCTGAATGCAAAAGCAAGGTGCAGTTGGTGTATAAAGCACCTATTCACTTGGACATGGCTTAGGCCACCATGTGTCCATCAAGCCCAGGCTAAAATGCCTCTTAAAGCAAAAACTTATTATTGTTTTAACATGGCAAATTTAGTCCTGCCTGTGCAATTTTACCCTAATTACAGTACATTATAAAGGAGAAGTTTTAGACCCAGGTTATGCTTGTGGACCACCTGTACAGGGGGTTTAGTTCCCCTAAATTAAAACAGTGGGCTTTTGTGACAATTGGAAGCCCACTGTTTCCATTTAGGGGCTTCTGTCACTGTCACAACAAGGCCCTTGATCCTTCCTCCCCCTCCCGCTCTCCTCCTGGCAGAGCCTGGCCAGGGACGAGCTGCCAGGAGGCTGACCAGCCTCTGAGCTGCAGGGGCCCCCAAGTTTTCCCTCTTGTGGCAGTGCCCCCCAGGGTCTTCCAGGTGGGCTGCTAGTGGGCCAGATCCCGGCTTTGAGCTGGGGCAGCACTCTGCCTGCTAGCAGCCTGCCTAGGCAGCCACAGTGAGGCACCACCACTGCAGAGGAAAGAACCGGGACACCCCCCCCCCCCAACACACACAGAGCTCAGATGCTGCCAGCATCCCATCCCCCAGCTGTGGGTAATCTCTGCCAGAAAAAAAAAAAAAAGTATCCCCCTCCTCCCCAGCGAGAGCCCTGTGCACTGTCTCCACAGCCTGGGACCTTTCAGGAATGGGATGGCTTCTCCCTGGGGCAGCGCAGGAAGGCAATAGGAAGACAGCTGGGTGCACTAGTGGCTGGAGAAGGCAGTGGGGATGGTGCACAGGGCACTGGAAGCCCACCAAGCCTGAGCTTCTCTGATCCTGCCCAGGCTTCCAGCACCCTGTGCACCACCCTCACCACACCCAGCCACCTCCCTGTGCTGCCCCAGGGGCAAGCTCTGGGTGCGCCGGTGGCTGGAGAAGGCAGTGAGGATGGTGCATGGAGCACTGGAAGCCTTGGGGATGGATGCATCACTGCACATTTGCTAGGCAGCAAATTAAAATACATTGGGATGTTTTAGTTTGCTACGTAACAAAGTAACTTGCATCACAATAAGCCGCTGCACATGTACAGTGTGACAAAATTAAACTGTTATAAGAGGGTGATTTTGTCATGTATGCAAATCACCCATCCAGTCCAAGCCTGAGATTCTTTATTCATACTGTCAAATTCTGAACAACAAAAAGTGTTGTTCAGAATTTAAATCCCCATCATTCCAGGTCTCTTTCCTGGAATCTCCCATTTGCACTTGCCAGTTAGATCTTTTGCCACAATGTAAAAAGGTCACTATCCACACACAGATTTTAACAAGTTAGAATACAACTCCCTTTAAAAGCAAGCCAGCAAAAACACAGAATCCAATAACTGAGCTTAAAGAATAAACCATTTGAGAGTGCTGTGAATGCATTTGTTAGCAGTAAAGAAAAACAAGTCACTGGAGCTTTGTTTACTTTGACCTCTATATAACTATCAGGAAAAAAAAAAAAATTCATACTAAACGTCTTCACCAGATACAAGAAAAACCTAATAGAAGGACACCACCTACTGTTACAAGTCTCCTGACAAGTTGCAAATGAGAGGGGGAAAAAAAAAAAAAACACCACAAAAGAAAAAACACAGTTCTTTAAGACAGACTGATTGCTGTTCCATTTTTAAAGGGCTTGAGGCACATTAGGATATTTAAGATTATATTCTAACTATAGTTTCACAAGGTTTAAACTAAAGGCCCAGTCCTGCAAATCAACTCTCATGATCAGTTAAGAAGGCCTGATCCAGACAATATTTACACACATACATTATTTTTTAGGATCAGGCCCCAATCATGTGACAAACAATCAGAAGTAGAACCCATTCCACCTTGATAGCAACAAACAACGTATTATTTGCAACATCTGTCCACAATCTACTGGAGAGAAAATGACTGGCCAGTAGTTAGGGGCACCTATACACATGCAGCAAGGCTGTTCTGATGCGCTGTAATTAATTGAGTCTGCACCAGTGTGCTGTAACCTGGTAATTACTTGAGGTAATTACTATGCTACAGACTCCAGCATCACCATTAGTCATTAGTGTCCCTGTGCTGAAAGGTGGAGGCGGGGTGCTTTAACTAGAGCTTATTTCGACAAGCTTTAAAGTGCTCCTGTTGCCATTTTTCAGTGCTGGAATGCTGATACATGCAATGCTCCAGGTGCTTTAATTAGAACAGCTCTCAAAGCCTCTCTAAAGCACACACACTCCCAGAGCACATGTATAAATACCTTAAGATGCCAAGCTGGAATCTGGGAGAATAGGATTTAATTCTCTGCTCTCCTATGGACCTCCCATGTGACCATGAGCAAGACATTTAAGGCTAAACAAAAAGATTCTGGGGTGTCACAACACCAAAGTTTTACACATGACATACGCACCTAGACTCCCCATCCAACACATGGTGAAGAGTTTGGTGCTTCAGAATGGTATTAAGTAGGTGCAAGGCCCAACATGAAGCCACTTAAGATAGGCACCAAAATCCTCAAGAACCTTTCCTGGTGGCTACCTGTGGGCTGCAGAGGAGGTCTGCAACCTTCGCCTAGGTTTAGGTACCTAAAGCAGTTCTCTCAGAAGGGGAGGAGAGATCATTCATTTCCTTTCAAAAAGCTGCAGATAGTGGGGAGGGGTCTTTTAGATCAAAGCTTAGGTTGCCTATACATGAGCAGCAAGGCTGCTCCAGTGCGCTGCAATTGCAGCGTGTTGGAGCAGGCTTGATTAAAATTGAGTCTGCTGGAGCATGGTAATTACCACGTTCCAGCATCTTGCTTATCAGCATCCCCATGCTTAAAAAATGTAGTGGGGGTGCTTTAACTAAAACCTGAATGAGCTAAGTTAAAGCAACTCTTCCACCATTTTTAACCATGGGAACACTGATGCACAAGAAGCTCCAGGCACTTTTAGAGTGGTTCCAAGAGTCACTTTAAGCACCGTGCCCCCTACATATACTCCTAGAACATGTATAAACACCCTTAGGGGTTAAGAGCACTTCCCCAGTATGAGAGATACAGGCTCTGTAGTTCTCTCTTGCTTCTCCCTCTTGTGTAAGAGACCTGCGCAGACCACAGAAGCATGCAGGCCCCCACTTCGTTCTACAGCTGAACCCATACCTGTTGATAGAGCCCATATGGAGTTTGTTGTGGCCAGGCTTCATAAGCAAAATTGCAGTGCTGTCAAATTACATGATTATGGTGATTTTTGTTCTATTTAGTATATTTGTTCAAGTCCCAACTCCTGAATTACACTAAAACATTGTTTTTTTAATTGAGATTCTTATGCTTGATAAGAAGGTGGGCAAACACCAGTCAAAAAGATGCTCTGACCCCAAAGCCCAAGAAGCAAATTAAAAGAAACTCAATATTTTCTTTTACACCTCGTTACTTTTAGGTTGCTCTCATAATTTGAGGTTCTAGGTTATGACTGAATTAACACTACTCTTATTATCTATATTATGACAGCATTTAGAGCCCACAACTAGGTTTGCAGCTCCTTTGCAGTGGGCACTGTACAAACACATGCATTAAAGGGCTTGTTCTTGCTTTTGTCCATTTAAATCATAGTTATTCATAAGAGATAGGAAGTACTGTCCCCATCAGAATCTTGTAACAGGGAAAGGATCCATAGGACCCACCAACATGCAAGTTCATTGTGGGCAGGATTAAGCAGTTTGCAGGAACGTACTTTGGTTGCAGATGTATATTACATTTATCCCAGAGTAATTTCATTCTACAGAACTCAAATCCCTGTACTGAAAAGACACAGGCCAGCTTTCCTGAGGTAGCAGTTTGCAGCAGACACTATTTCAGTTCCTTGCCATTAGATGGCAGGAAACCCAGAGTCACCTCTGTTACCTCAGTGACAACAATTACCCAGAAACGAACTTGATTAGACTTCTGGACTTTTAACATATCCACAACTATAACTTTATTCAGTAATGCCATCTGTCATGTGCCCACTCCACTATTACTACAGTTTACTCTAGAGTGAGTGTTGTATGTTTGCACTTGTTGTTTCCTCATTTAAGAAAACAAACAAAGTTCGGGGTGGAAAATAACTAATAAAAGCCAGGAAAGGGGATGTGATCCTT
>NW_017728947.1:57374805-57389961 GCF_001723895.1 Crocodylus porosus | reverse complement strand
GTCTCAGCAGGATCTAAGTTGTTGAAAGTGAGAGAGGACAGAAATGCCAGGAAAAAAAAATGGGAACAGACATGAATGGAAAAAAAAGTTTCTGTGGGGTATGATGAGAGCAAGATTGAATATAGTCCTACACTGGGCTAGTGTCCATGCCACAGATGGGAAACTATAGCCCAAAGAGATTCAGTATGTAGACATACTAGACAATGTTCACAGAAGTCTGCAAAGACAAGACCAGAACTCAGTCCAGTAACTTAACAAGACCAGTTTACTTTCTTAAAGTAAAATTCACAAGAGAATTCTTTAAACACAATAAATGCAAATGGTCAGAGAGGAATTCATGTTTAGTTACCAACATCCAAGAAACATACTATAAAACAGTATTGAAAACACTTGGTCAGTTATGACACCAAACTGTGGCCTGATCTCAAAACGAAGGAACCAGCTGCAAGCTCTCACTGAAACGCCAAGCTTGAAGAGCTGCAGGTGCTCAGAGGCTCAAGATCAGACCCTATGTAAAGCCTTCATGTTATTCAAGTTCCCTGCTTTAAAAACTAAGCATTAGTAGCACTTTAATATCCAATTTATTGATCTGCCAAACTGCATAAATTAAATCCACTTGTAGATGACAGCAAAAACAACCCTGCTTCCTTATTTGTGAGCAATGCATTTACATGACATGCTTGACATAACTGTACATAAAGAATCTTATACAGTTGCATTATAGTAACTGTGACTACATAATTGATACAGCTGTATATATTGGCTTGTTTGCAGGTCTGTAGAAAACAATTAACTGTTAGACAGCAAATAAATTCAGCATCATTGGGACAGCCCCACGTACAGCACAGAGAACACTTATCAGTGATTCAGTTGGAATCTGCGGATCAATATAAAATTAATTTGGTCTCAAATATAAACACTGCTTTGAATAAAATATACTCTCTAAATTAAACTAATAAAATAGGTCATATCCCACTTTATGAAGAAAGATGCTGTCCTTATATCTATTCAAAATACTTGAAGTGAGTTTTACAAAATAATAAATACTGTGACAAATTTCAACTGGGAGAAACCAACTAGTTTTTGATGGCAGTAATCGATATTACCCATTAGAAGTGCACAGAAAACTTGAAAGAACACTTGATTAATTATTCAGAACCCAAAATGAATATCAAGAAAGGACAGTATGTTAATAAATTGCAGGCACATTAATTATTACTTTACTAATGGCTGCTGTCAGAAACCCATGGACAAACTTATAACAGAAAAATTGCAACACAGCTTACTTACCCAGCAGCGAGCCTATAAAGATGACAATTTGCACAGCGGTAGTGAAATGTCTATAGGTTTGCTCCTCACTGTACACCCCATTTTCCAAGGCACCAATCCCACTGGAGCTTCTGTTGTTCTGTCCAATTTCTGCAGTAGATACATTCTTAATTTCTAAAGCTCTGGTGACAGCTTGATAGAAGGCATGCTCACTTTCATTTCTTGAAATCCAGCTTTTATTGTACCCCATGGTGTGCTTTCTTTCTTCCTCCTTCCTATCTAAGAGTCACACATTACTGAGCCTTTTGGTGAATGTAGCATACAAGCAAAAAACAAAACAAAACAAAACACTGCTTTTGTTACTAAAGCTTGGTTCATTGTACCCAACATCATCAAATGTGTGTCCTGGAAAGTGGGTTTGGCTTTTCGTGTCTGCCTTATAACCCTTTATACTCAGAAACGGAAGAAATGAGAAGAACTGGCTATGCCTTACTATTAGCTGTCCCAGATTTCTTGTTTCTCCATGCCAATGTTTCCTCAGCATGTTTTACTGCAAAAAGCACGAATGAGAAAAAATACAGTTCACAACATATGCAGTCCCCCAACAGCCCAGAAGTTTACCTGAGCAAAAAACTTACTGTAAATGAAACCAGGATTAGAAAACTTGCAGAACAATGGAACCTGTTTTTCAGCCCTAGCCTCAGTCTCTACTTAGCTGTTTCACAACCTTGAGAAGAAGAGCATCCCTTTTTCAGGACCAAGTCTCCTACAACTGTCTCCCTACTTACTCTGTCCACTTTTTCTTACAGTGAAGAATTAGCTTATCTTGCATATGTTCTTGCTCTGTGACACTTGATGATTAAAAAAAACAAAACAAAACAAAAAAAACCCTTCACGTTCCATTCAGGGGAAAATAAATTAGTGTTCAATGGCTTCCACGGAGCACAAGCTTGCTTTTAGGAAATAATAATTTGTCCTGGAATCCAAAAAAAAAAAAAAAATACCACACCATTCTTCACAGAACCAAAAAATACAAACCCAAAAAACAAAGCCCTCCACATTAATCCTATGTAAGCTTCGGTTAGCATACCTCCAGATCAAGCACAATTCCCTTTAAGAACTGGAACAATATATATTCAAGCATCTGAATGAGGGACTCTATCTGTATTCTTGTCACTCCACAGATTGCAGACTACCTTCAAATCCTCAGAGCTCGTAGCAAGGCTGCTACACTGACTCCTAGGCAGCTTGCAGCACTGAGTGCTGAACTGCCAGCTGCTGTGTTCATAAAGCTCCTAAAGAAGAGAAATGAGATCACATGACCCTCAGCTGAAGGCTCTGGGTTTTGATGGCAGCCATCTTGCTTAAGGAGTTGTCAGTTCAAGGTACCCGAGAAAAACAGAGGAAAGCATGAGCCTAAGTTTGTTTTTGGGGAGACAAGTTCCTATCGTGATAACTAAATAGAACGATTTTCAATACCAGGAGGGAGGAAGAGAATATCTTCTTCTCAGCTTCTGCTCCTAATGCTCATTCAGATCAACATTCATTTTCTGACTTTGTATTTTAAAGATCAGTCCTACAACTTTTGGAATACAACTTTCCTAATTGTCTCTACTTCCCCATGAACATACCACGTATTAATGCAGTAACTCATCTGGGGGTGCCGCTCCTATTTATACACTGCATTATTGATTACACAAAAGGTTTTGAATGTGCGTTGTATGCTGCTGGCTTAAATAACTTTTCAAATATGGCTCTTATACTGGGGTAATTGTAGCCACATCATTCATTAAAGTCACGACAAGTAGGTTTTTGAAAATTCACCACTGCAGATTCCCTACTAGTATTCTAGTATAAATTTATTCAAAGATACACAGTTACATTTAAATATTGTTAAATTAATAGAGCCAGGTAAAGTGTTACTCAGTTACTGGTGATCAATTATTTCTTGTTATAAGTATTGTTAAATTCAGTTACGTATTACACCTACATTCCCCTCTTGTAAACTGAACATGTTAGGCAAACTGAGAGCAAGTTCCTAAGGGACCATCTCAACTCCTGCGACTGATTTCTTCTGACAGCTATCTTCTACTGGAATAATGAATTGACAGCCTAAAGAGTGAAACTCATGTGTGAAGGAAAGAAAAATCTTTTAGCAATTGGTCATCAAGTCACTCCCTGAATTAATAAGGATGAGCATGAGTTTTAACTCCTTCATAGCAAAATGCAAAACCTGGCCTTCTCATAACAGCACTGATATTTTTAAATATCTTCAATACAAAATAAACTGTTCTAATGCCAAATTCTGTAACCAAAGGTATGCCTCTTTAGAGCTTTTATAATAATCAGGGATCCTGGTTTTCTCTAATTAAAAAAAATCCCCAATTTTTGGTTAAAAATAGCAACCCCCAATCTACATTTTTCCATGATTAAAATGAAACACCACTATATAGATAGTCTCCCTCTAACCTTCAGGCACCTACTCTGATATGCTGTTCTCTCTACCATTAGCCCCATTCCTCCCCATCAAGCCTCCCTAGCTCCTTATCTCTTTGCCTTGCCCCTACCAGTTCTCCTCCATACAGTCGCTCCTCATTAATTGTTTTCCCTCCCATCTTGTTTCAGATTCCTTCTCATTTCTCTCTCCAATCTTTTCCCACCCCCAGCTCCAGCCTTCCATACCCCCACTCACTGCCAGCCTTTATTAGCCCAAAGGCTTGTTCTCTCAATTTACACTGTCGGCTTGCCTTTCAGGTCTGGTTCTTGTCTACACTACACTTGAATCAGGCAGTTTTCATGTCCACGCTGCCTAAACTAGGCAATGTTGGGAGTGGTGGAGGCACCTGCATTCAGTCCCAATATCTGGACTTGGCACAACCCATAGCAGACACAACTACAATTGAAAGGATAGTTTGATTCATCCCTGGACTGGAGCAGGCTCAGTACAGAAACAATCTTTGCAGATTTTTTAGCTTCAGTCTAATGCGTTTCCTAATTACAATTTGTCAGAATCTATCATTTGGACATATTTTCACAGAAATGGCAAAAGACACATCCCTTACATAAAGGCCACTGCTCAGTTCAAATTCCTGTTCCAAAGCATAGCATCGTAACAGTCTCTAACATGGCAAAACAATATATTTTTCACAAACCTTGTTTTTGGACACAACTGAACTATTTAAGCTGAAATTTTCCAAAAAAAGCAAAAAAGCACTGTAGCCTAACACAGTCATCTGGCATGGAATAGCCCATATGTTTAAACTCTGACGAAGTTATAAACAGGGTCTTATACTGGGAAGAGTTGGGCAACCTTAAATATACGTGCTATTATCAGTAATTACAGCATCACACGAAATAATTTTCTACCAACATATGCAGAGGTGGATCCAGGATTTTATTAAGGGGGGTGAGGGAGCAACAACTGGTATTACAGCAGTTGCTGCATTCCTGCTCCCAGACCCCCCCGCCACAACAAGGGTAGCAGGGTTTGAATTACACTCTGATTCTTGAAGGGTGGTCTGCAGCAATGGCAGCTGGAAGCCAGAAGGAGCCATTGCTGCCACCTGAGCTGCTCAGAAAGGCATGGGGCAGGCCAGGGGCTCATATCTTATGGTGGGGTTCAGCCCCCTCCCCCCTGCCTCCCCATGTCTTGAACCCTGGGGTGGACAGACCATGCTAAGAAAACAGAAGGCAGCAACTGTTTTAATCCCCCCAGTCAGGTAAGGATCTTTCCTCCCCCTCCATGCTCAATACCACATCTCTTCCCAGTCCCCCTGCATTCTCCAGCTGATCTGGGGGCAAGAAGAAAGGCTTCAGAGTTACCTCTGCCTGGTTGTGGTTAGGCAGGAGTAGCTAACCCCAGCCAGGCAGAGAGCTGGGCTCAGCCTGGGACAGCAACAGCAGCAGCAAGACAGCTTCCTCTCCTGAGCCTGCTCACAAGCTGGCAAGGAACACGCAGAGAACCAGGCAGGGAGAAGCCTGCCTATTCCTACTGCCACTGTCCCTGGGCGGATCCAGGGGGGACGTCGAGGGGACACAGTGGTACAGTCATACCCCTCCCACCTGGATTCCTGGCCTACCCAAAATTTAAAACAAACTGCCTGGCAGTGGCAACAACATTTTTTATTCAGGCAGCAGTGGAGGAGTCACTAGACTTCATGGTTTATTATAATCTACCTGATCCCATCTAAACTCTTTATCCACAGGTATTAATGACCCTCTTTCCTTTTTAATGATCTTGGTGTTCACTAATCAAGATAGCCTTTCTTTTTCAATTCTGCTGCCTGCAAGCTAGTGGCTCCTGGTAACGTAGTTCCTGTTTCACAACCCAGTAGACTGTTTTTAACCCTAGATAAAAACTTTAACTCAAGGGTGGAAATAACTTTTAGTGAAGTATTGGATGTGCTGTCAAGATATTCAAGAAGGCTTGATTTTGTTTTATGAACCTAAAAGAGATGTACATTTAATTCTAATGACTGTAGGACTAAAGAAACTATTTTATTATTTTGCCTAGTTTGTCCTGTTTTTTAAATATAAAATGTGTAACAAATTCATGCACATCCATTTAAGTTAGATTTGTTTCTGCTTTGATCTTCAACTGAATAATATAGCCCTAACCCCTAGCATGTTAGCAAAGCTTCTGGTTTCTTTTTATTTGGAGAAAAATATGAATTGAGTTATCTGTGGTGATGTACCACACCATCTGCATCCCCTTTTTCAAAACCCTAGATCCACTCATGTCTCCAGCTAATCCTGGCTCCCCGCAGAACCCAGCTGGAGCAGAGCAGGAGTAGCCTTGGAGCCAATTTACACCCAGGGCAGCTGGAGGCAGCAACAGAGGTGGGTGGTAAAGGGGAACAGGAGGGGAGGTGCCACTGAGCGGGGGGAGGTGGGGGAGAGGGAGAGGGAGAATCCTTACTTGTTTTGGGGACTTAAAAAAAGTTCTGATGCTGCTCTTGCAGCATCAACTGAAAGTGCGGGGGGCTGCATCCATACCACTGAATGACCCCAGATCCACCCCATACTTATGTTGTGTCTTGTATTAATACATGTTATTCTATGTATGCCACACAAGCAAAATCACCAAATTAATTGATACAAAAAGTGCACAATACTTACACGTTACATGTCTGTAACAGAATTGAAGTGAACTTCTACTGTCATATATACATATTACACACACACACACACACACACACACACACACACACGCGCGTGCGCCACCTAAGTTTTCAGGTAAATGGCTTTTACAGTCAATTAATTTGTGTTCTTTAACAGGCCTAAGAAAGTCAGTGTCCAATTGTTTATCATTTCTGTACATATTTCAGTAAATAAACATATTTCATAGACTATAAAGAGAAAGTGAGGCAAATATTTACATGTCTGTCTATTCTCTGTAAACCACTATTACTAATATTTTTCTTATCCACATACAGAAGGGATAAGAAGGTACCTATCTAGTAACCAATGATGAGTCTTACAGCAACTTTGCTTGGAAAAGGAAAGATCTAAGAATATGTGTGTGTGTTTATTCCCACATGCTTCCTCAGGTCTGTGAGGAAACTGGTAGGACAGGAAAAAGTATGTAATGACAGAAATGGATGTGACATGTATGTGACAGCAATATTAATAGGTGTTTGCCAAGTTTTAAATGAGTCTTGCTCAATAAATTTAACAATTTCTTCTGAAAAGATTGATTTCTACTGAATTTAAATTAGTTTTGCTGTGTTAAGGAATATTTTATGCATTAGCACAGGGGCGGGCAATTATTTTGAGCGGAGGGTTGCTTACTCAGTTTTGGCAGGATGTTGAGGACTGCATGGGTAGCCCCGCCCCCTGGTCACCATCTTGGGACCAATGTCCCAGGGCCAGCACCAGTGGGGCACAGGCTGGCAGGGGTCAGCGGAGCCAGGATGGGCTGCACCAGCAGGGAGAGGGGAGCTGGCTCGGCTCCATAGAGTCCCTGCCAGTTGGGACCCCGCGCTCCTGCCACCCTGCTCTGGGTCCCACCAGCACTGGCCCCAGGACACCAGTGCGGGCCCTGTGCTCCCACTGGCTCCCCACCCACTCGCACCCAGTGCCCTCCAGCCCCGCGGTACAGGCTGGGGGCAGGGCACAGCCCTGCCCCCCTGCTTGCCAGCAGGGAAGAAGCTGGTGCTGATCATGGGGAAAAGTGGCCCCTTACCTGCCCCATGGCTGGCACCCCGCGCTGCAGGCGCTCACAGCCCACACGGGGCTGTCCAGAGTAGGCACAGGCAGCCCCAGGAGGGCTGCAAGTGGCTGCAGTGTGGGGCGCTGGCCATGGGCGGGCAAGGGGCCACTTTTCCCCATGCTCAGCACCAGCTTATAACCGGCCCCACTGCCAGCATGGCAGTGGAGACGGGTTACAAGGTGGTGCTGAGTGTGGGGTGGGGGAGAAAGCAGCCCCTCCCCACCCTATGGCCAGCGTCCTGCGCTGCAGTTGCTCGCAGCCTGCCAGGGGCTGCCTGTGCCTGCTCCGGACAACCCCACATGGACTGTGAGTGCCTGCAACACGGGCAATGGCCTCTCCATGCAAGGAAGGAGCCTACAGAAAAGCTGAGCGTGGGGGGGAAGCGGTCCCTCCTCTGGCCCACGCCCGGTGCCCCACGCTACAGGTGCTCGCAGCTCACATGGGGCTGTCCAGAGCAGGCACAAGCACCCCATGTGAGTGGGGAGTGGCTGCTTCCCCCCATTCTCCTTCCTTGCCAGGGTCCCCCCTACCCCTACTTACCTGAGCTTCCCCTGCTGGGGCATCCACGTGCTCCCAGCCCAGAAACCAAGCTGGGGCTTCCAGCTGGGGGGTGGGGCCAGGCAGGCCCACTGTTGTTGGAGCCCACTGGGCTTCCCCTGGGTCCTACTGCCCTTGGTTCCTGTCATTTTTTTACAGGAACCAAGGGCAGAGAAATATTAATTTTCCAAATTTTTTAGGGCCCCACGGGCCAGATGCGACTCATGGGTCGTATTTTGCCCCCCCCTGCATTAGCAGGTCTGGCTTTTTAGGCCAATCTATAGTAGCAGGTTTGTGCTGCTTCAAATATTAGTGGTATACATTGTAGAAAGTAGTTGAAATCTGAATTATACTAAAAAAATTAGAATTGCTTTGGCAAAAAATGCCATAGGACTTTCTGTTTCTTATATAGTAGCTCTGTGTTTCAGAGGAAGTTTGGATATTGTCATTATTATGAAAGCATAATAGTATCTCCAGAGGTAGGGTTTTAATTAGATTTATCTTTTGTGACTCATTTTGACTAGGCAAGGAAAACCTGAGGAAGTACGCCTTGCATTACAAAGCTTGTTTAACTTTATCCCAACTACATAGTTGGTCCAGTAAACAGTATCACCCTATGAAATTCTTGCCTCTTATATAATTTCTGGACCATCATAGCTACAACATCACTCTTACACTATCATTTTGACTATACCTTTTGATGTCTGAAATTTCTCATATATGGTCTTGAATAAGAGGAAAAATTTTAAGAAGATTTTAGGTGTAAGTACACAGTGTTAATAAAATGTACCTTTGGAAAAAAACCCTCTTACTGAAAAGCACACTAATATTTCTTTATTTGTTTGGTCATATATCAACACTGGCTGGGTCTTAACTTCTAATTGTCTTTTGCTTATTTTCTTTAACAAAGTGTGTTTTGCAACATTTGAACAGAAGAACTTCATCTGACTAGTGGTCCAACTATAGCAGATGATTCAGAAAAAGATGTCAGAAATTGATATTGGACAGCTGTAGACCAGTTTGTCCACAGAAGAAATTTCTTAGCCCTGTTTATTTTTATTCTATTTGCATTAGATAGTTTTAATTTACCATATACCAGTAATTATCTAATCCAGGGGTGCTCAACCTCCTGCCTGAGGGACAAATGCGGCTCATGGAGCCATGGCATCCAGCCCTCAGGGCTCTCCACAGGTCAAGAAATTTGGTGGTGAGAAAGCAGTGGTAAATAATACTGTAACCCCTCTCCTGCTGCAGAGACATTGGTTTTCCGGAAAATTTTGAATTGGAAAATTTTCCAATGCCCTAAATGGACTGTGATCTCATTTAGCATGTTTATTTGACTTATATTTAGTAAACAAAACTAAAAAAGTACCCCCATGTTAATTTTATTTCCCAATAGCCACAAGTATTTGAACTGAAATATTTGATTAGGAAAACCATTAAATACAGCACACTTAATGTGGTTTAAATGTTATATTCAAACAAATTCAAAATTTTATGTGGAAAGAAATTATTTTTATTGGAATACTTGTAAAAATGTAAAGACAATGCACAATAGCATGTACTTCCCTTAGATTGTTTGTTTAAATTTAAGGAGAAAAAACAAAGGCATTGAAAACTGTTGACAGACTAATTTTACCACACCCAAAGAACTGTGCATGATATGCCATGCTTTGGTTTTGATTTGACCTGTGCAGCCAATTAGGTGAATTCATAACTTGGATTTAGTTTGGATTATTATGCAAGTGTATTTACCCTCCTGTTTAAAAATCAATAAAACATATTGATGTACTCTCTGTCTCACTTCCTAGGAATAATCACCTAAAAAACATTAACTACAACTTTGAAACTGCCCAGCTTGCCTAATATTGTAACGGCATCCATTTATTGTTACTTATGACTTTTATGAAACAATGAATTTTCAGTAATGGAAAATTTTCAGTGAAAAAATAAAGCACTAGAAATTTTTCTGGCCAACATATCTGCTTGCACTGACAAATTCCTAAACCCCATAGACTGGATCAGGGCCAAGCCATATCCCATACAATGATACATTTTGTATCGAGCCATGCAGCCAGACTGGGGTCAGGCTATGCCCCACACAGCTGGATCTGGGCCAAGCCATGCCCCCTTCTTTTTCAGAGCCCACTTGGGCCCTGCCTCACTGCCCTGTGCACCAGATGGGGCCCACCAACTGGATCCAGCCTGCGGGTAGACTGAGCACTGCCCACCTCGCCCGAGCAGGAACACCACTGATCTAATCCTTTTTTGAGACCTACTAAGGTCTTAGCCTCAAAGCAGTTTTATGACAATAATTTTCCAAGGTTAATTATCCACTGCATAAAAATATTTTTAGTAAACTTTTTGGGACTGGGACCATGTCTTCATAGATGTTCAGGCAATATCTAGTATAACAGGATCCTTATTTTGACGGGGCCTCTGGGTAAATAATTAATGACAACAGACTAACTGGTATTGCAGATTGGAGGGGAAGAAATTTTCTGGTGTATTTAATCAGGTGCTTTGTGGCTGTGGCATATACAAGGGACCAGAGTGAATGTTCTTATGGATCTTTTTGGGAAACCATTCCACTGCCAATGGTGGCGGGGAGAGGACTGGACGGCTTGGGAGGTCCTTCCAAGTCCTTTGTTTCTAGTTAAATTGTTATTTAATATGTCCACCCACTCCAAAAACTACACCATAGTGACTACATTGTCTGGTCCACATAGAAAGAATGGAAGCAATCTGGACACCAAAGAAAGCGCCCCTTGGCTGTCCCAGGGGACAAAGCCACGTGGACAACCAAGACAAAGATGATGTACTGTCAGACCTATGGACACGAAATGTGCATGACTGGAGATGAAGGCACAAAACAGATGGGAATGGACGAAGATAGCAGAGGCAGCCAAATCTCTCTAGGGCCGATAGTGCAAAATTATTTTACTTTTAGTAAAAAAAAGGGAATTATAATTCTGTGGGATTTGTAAAAACTGTAACCCATCACTTTGAAGATATCTTAAATCTTTTAAGTAATGTCAGACAGAAGGCCTTGGGAAATGCATTAGTCTACTTCAAAGCACCATTTCCCTCACTGGTGGCCTAGTCTCATTCCCTGCCCTTTAATTATGAGCCCATCGAGATAAGGGTGGCTCTGAGGGCGATTCGAAGAAGCCATGTCAGGAATGACTGCATTAACTCTTGCTGGCAGCTGGACTCTACCTGGGGTAATGGGTTGCTGGGATGAGGCGGGCAAGACTGGAAAGATCTCCCTTCAAGGAGGAATTCAAGCGAGCGGCGGCGGCAGAGGCAGCCGGCTCCTTCCTGTGGGCTCGACGCCGGGCAGGGCGGGAGCAAGGGGTGCCCGGTACTTGTCAGAGGACAGGGCGGGCTTCGCCGGCGGGCGGGGCAGGCTCTTCCGAGGCCGCCCCAGCAGCGGCGGAACTGCGACGAGTCCTCACGCAGCCGCGGGGAGCGGCAGCGGCGGCGTTTCGCCGGCGGCTGCCGAAGCAGAAAGCTTTGCTTGTCCCGCGGCCGCCGCCAGCGCTCGGCGGAGCCCGGCCATGGCTGCCCCCTGCCGCCGCTGACATGGCCCGGGCGGGCGCGGAGCCGCCGGAGACCTACCAGCTGCGCCAGGACAACGAGCTGCAGGCGCTCGAGTCTATCTACGGGCCGGACTTCCGCGACCTGCGCCGGGCCCGACCCCAGCCTCCCGCCGCCGAGGTGACCCCCTCCCCGCAACCCTGCGAGCGCGGCCCGGCCCCGCTTCGGCTGGCAGGGCGGGGCGAGCGCTGCGGGACCCCGGGGCAGGGGAGCGGCGCCGGGCCCGGGGCCGCCGCGAGCCTGAGCATTGGCTCACCCCGCTCTCCCTTCCCCCCTCCCTTCCCGTGAGGGACATGGGCTCCTCGCCCCGGGCCGGCCCCAGCCAAACAGGCAGGGACAGGCCTCCCTGAGGGCCTCGGCACACTTTGGGAGACATCGTTGGGCCCGTGTAGCCGCCTGGCTCTTGGTTTCGAGCCGGATGCGAGCTGTCATGGCAAGGGCACTGCTTTGTGGTGGGTGAGAGTTGTGGTGCGGTGCCGGGGGGCAGGTGTGCTGCAGGCAAGGGGCACAGCGGCTTCAGGCCAGCCTTACTGCCAGCCCCTCATGGTGAGGGCACCGATCGGGGCTCTCACTGATTAAAACAAGTTAAAATCAAGCAAACAGGGACAGGAGTGAGAGGCATGGGTTCAAAAGTGGGGTGCAGACTAGGACGCATGGGACAGCAGCATCAGCTGGCCCTCAAATGAATCCAGGGAGCAGACCAGGGACAGGGAAGCGGCCTCGCAAGTCCCAAGGGCCCTCTTGGCCAGAGTCTCTTTCTTGGGCAGATGGATTACGAGCTAGGCTAGCGCCAGGAGGAGGTTGACCCAGAGGTCCCAGGATTTGGTGGCATTGCAGATGGGTAGTGAGTAGATGAAAAGGTGCAGCCAGAACCTCAACAGGAGGCAGCGAAGGAGCTGCAGCCTGGCATGCTCCAGGTACTGTCTGGTGTGCTTTGCTCCGTGTTCCCCCTCATGAACATATGACCCACACGCCCATCCCAGTTTTATTTTTATGCCCTCAGTGGCCAGTATCACCAAGGGGTGCTCTTTTCAGTGGGCTTTGGCCTGCTACCCCAAATGGTGTATCAAAAGGCCTGTCCCAAAGGGGCAGGAGTCAGGGACATCCCTAAACCACACCAGATCCCTGCTGTAATACAGTTGGAAGGGCAGACAACACCAATTAGCCCTAATTGTCCCAAGGGAAAAGATCTTGTGCTCTGTGGGGGAGAATTAGTTGCCTGTTTTTAGCATTTGAATATCACATTAGCTCTCTAGGTAGCACTTTTTACTATGGCTCTTGGAGTGGGTCTGAGCAGGGGACACCTTTAAAACATTTGTAATGCTTTGTGACTGCCATTAGCTAACTATTCTCTGATACACTTTGCCTCTTTTGGTTGCCTATGTCTTCCCCTTCTTTGGCTACCCTCTAGGTGACTGCCAGTGTAATCAGCACTAAATACATTGTTTTCATAATTAATGCTTGTGATATGACTTGCTTTGTAATTAATTGTCAGTATTGCTCTTTCCTCCCTAATCAAAGCCTTAACTAATTGTATAACTATATATCTGCTTAACTGATTCTCCTCACGTTGCTGTTTTTCTTTACAGTATGTTAAAAACTAGGAATCTAAGAGTAGGGTCTCCTTTAACTAGGCTAGTTTTCAAAAGTGCCATTCACTTCACCAAGCCTGTTTAATGCTTGCTTCACCGTTCCCTTTGCAAGTTTCTGTGGTCCTCACCATTCTCTCTTCCCTGGACCTAAATCGTTGCAGAAGGAAACCAATAGGGAAACTGATTGGCTTCTTCTAGGTACCCTTCTCCCTTCATTTTCCCTTTATGTAGCTTATTTTACCTTTTCTCAGCATGCTTCCATTATGCGCTACTCAACTTTTTCCTGACCTTCCAGTAAATCTAAATTCCCAGTGACAGAAATTTAAACACGTTTCTGTTTTATAGTTTCATAGGTTCATATGAAACTATAGGGTCGGAAGGGACCTGAGCAGATCGTCAAGTCCAACTCCCTGCCATGGCAGGAACAACCCCAGCTAGGTGATTGTCTAGCCTTGTCTTAAAGATCCCCAGGGTAGGAGCCAGCACCACTTCGCTTGGAAGTTGGTTCCAGATTCTAGCCGCCCTGACCATGAAGTAGCGCCTCTTGATGTCTAATCTGAATTTACCCTCTGCCAGCTTGTTATTTGTAGTCACTCTTGGTAGTGCTTGGGGAAACAGGGACTCCCCCAATGCCTGCTGGTCCCCTCTGACTAGTTTGTAAACTGCCACTAGATCCCCCCTCAACCTACTCTTGTGGAGGCTAAACAGGTTCAGGTTCCGTAGCCTGCCCTCGTAGGGCCTGTCGTGCTGCCCCCGATCATGTGAGTAGCCTTCCTCTGGACCCTCTCCATGTTTTCCACATCCCTCTTGAAGTGCGGTGCCCAGAACTGGACGCAGTACTCCAGCTGCGGCCTGACCAGTGCCGCACAGAGGCGGAGGATCACCTCCCTGGACCTGCTTGAGATGCATCTGCGGATGCATGACAAGGTGCGGTTGGCCTTCCTGACTGCCTCCCCACACTGCCGGCCCATCTTGGCATCAGTGATGACTCCAAGACCGTTCTCTGCCTCTGCATTGATGAGAAGGGAGTTCCCCAGCCTGTAGGTATGGTGCTGGTTCTTCCTCCCCAGGTGCATCACCTTGCGCTTGTCAGTGTTGAATCCCATCCTATTCTCGTCCGCCCACCCCTGTAACCTGTCTAGGTCTGAGTTGGAGTGTTCTCATGATGGTCCAGGAAATGAACAAGAGGCAAGTGATACCTTTTATTAAACCAACTTTATAGCTGGGAAAGATGTTGGACAAGCTTTTGGGCATCGAGTATCCTTCCTCAAGTTAATTTAGGGACCCAAGGAAGGACACTTGATACCAGAAAGCTTATCCAACAGCTCTCCCAACTATACTGTTGCTCGATTTAAGATACTAAAAAGTCTTGCATTTCTATTTGAATGCATAGTTGTTTTTCTTTTAAATTTATTCCAAGGGCTGCTTAAAAAAACAAAGGAAGGAAAAATAATATTTAGCAAAACTCCTAAAATTAAAAAAGTCCTCCTTATGTCCCAGCAAAATGATATAATACATGTGATGCTGTAGCACAGCATTGCATCAGAAAAAACATATTTTGCTCTGATATTTTCTTAAAGGCCAAACACAAGCAGGAATAAATTTAGATTTTATTTATGTATTTATTTATTTATTCATTCATTTATTTATTTTTGCCCTGTCCCCTGCAGCCTCTGCTCCCTACCCTGCCATGCCTTTGCTTCCTGCTGCTTACCTTCCCTGGGTATCTCCAGCTCCTGCTGGGGCCTGCTCCTTTTAACAGCACAGAGCTCCATCCTGGCTATGCAGCTGTAGCAGCAGCTCTTGCTCTAGCTCTGGGGCTGAAGCTGCTGCAGCTGCAACAGCTGTTGTGTGGGGCCAGAGTCAGCATGTGTTCCATGGCCCCAGCTAGACCGGACTCCAATAGAAGTTGGTGCTACAAGGCAGGGGGGCAGGCACCATGGGGAG
>NW_017728947.1:57349820-57374705 GCF_001723895.1 Crocodylus porosus | reverse complement strand
GACAGGTGGGAGAGCTGCAAGTTGTGGGGCAGGCAACAGAGGGGCAGGCATGGGGAGTACAGGCACTCCTGCTGGGGCCTGCAGGCACAGGCATCACAGGGGTAGGCAGCTAGGGAGCAAGTGGTAAGAGGGGCAGGAGTCAGGCCATTAGAGTCCCTGGCTGCAGCCAGGGTACAGGGTGAGGAGAAATTTAAGACAACTCTCCCAAAATCGATTTTAGACCTAGAAAATTATAACATTTACATATTTTCTGTGTATAATCTAATTATTGGGGGGGGGGTCAATCTTTAAATTCAGAGTCCTTTTGGATTTGGGTAAATATGACACTCATGACATTTCAAAAATAACCCTAAATTCTTCCCATTAAAAGAAAAATACTGGGTGGTCATCTTTGTCCATTAAAAAGCAATAGAATGTGTTAACCTTTATTTGAACTTACTGAATGCAGAACTCCTTCTTATTCAACTTCAACTCATATTAGGATACAGTATAACCTCTTAACTCTGGCATGCTTGGGACTGTAAGGAAAGTGCATGGAGCTGGGGTGAAGGGCGGGGTAGCAGTGGCCAGTTACTGCCTGACCAGCTGGACATGGAGAGGGAAGCTTGCACAGAGCGACTGCTGCCACATCCACCAGTCTGCGCCGCTGCTCCACATGCATCCATAGCTCTGGGACCAGCTTCTGAAGTGCTGGCTTTCTGAGAATTCCAAATTTTTAAAACCCAGATTTATGAGGTTACTGTACCACTCTTTCCAAATATTAGTAACCTGTCCTGGCCCACTCTATGAAGTTTCCCATATGTGTTGGATGAACTGTGCATATTTTCAGACTCTGCAGCAGTATGTTTAACATAACAGCATCACTGGGATTACTATAATTTTTTTACTCATCAAACAAAAACAGCTTTATAGCTTTAATTTTTTTAATGAGCACCTCTGGATTACACAGGCCAAGGACTTCTTTCAAATGATTTATGTTTTAATTAAAAGCCTTTTTTTTATATTGTAGGTAAAAGAGCCTCCTGAGATTAGTTTAGTTCTGTATCCTCGAGGATTGACTGGTAATAAAGAAAGCTATGTCAAAGTTGATTTGTGTGTCAAATGCCCACAGACATATCCTGATATGTGAGTAAACAACAAAGTATATGCTTTTCTTTATTTTCTCCTTGATAAAATTAAAATTCAAATGTATATTATCTAGGGGGGCAACAATAGAGATTTTTTGGGCCGATACTGATGGCCGATATTTATCAGCTGATGCCGATCCAATTCCGATATGCAGCTGGGCAGCTTGGAGACCAGCTTGGGGCTGCTAAGTCTGGTGTGGAGGAAGGGGTTGGGGGGACATATTGAGGCCCCCGCAATGAAGGAGGGAGTGGGGCTGGGGCAGATGCTACTCAGCCAGGGTGGGGTGGGGTGTGCAACAGAGCCATGAGCGGGGGTATTGGCGGGGGGGCGGCATTTCTGCTGCTGCGTGCTTCCTGGGAGGGCATGGGGAGCATGTGCCCCCAGATCTGCATGGGGTGAGGGTGGGCTGCTGCCGCGGGCTGGGGCTGGGGTGCTGGGCCAGGCTCTGCTTGAGGCGAGCAGTGGCAGTGCTTGGAGGAGGCTACAAGTAGGGCTGCAGTCACCCCAAAACTTGCCATGGCCCCTCCCCCCCCATAGCTCCCTTCCAGCACCACTGCCACCTGCCCTAAGCACAGCTCCAGCGCAACCCCCACACCAGGAAGAGTCTGGCACCACCCCTGGTAACATCCAGCCCCACCCCACGTGCAGATCTGGGGGTACCCCCCCATGCCCTCCCCAGGTCTATGCAGCAATGGGAGCTGCACCCCCAGGTGAGCCCCACACCCTGCCCTGCTCTGGCTGTACAGCACCTGCCCCTGCCCCTGCCCCAGTCTCTCCCTCACTGTGGGGGCTGCAATCTGCCCCCCATGCTCCTCTCCCCACCCCCATTTCCCCAGAACAGATTTAACAGCCAGATGTTGCTCTCCAGACTGCCAGGCTGTGCTCCTGGCCCCATGCATGCTGCTTCTGTGCATGTGCACAGGGCATTTATCAGCCACATCAGGCAAAAATAACCAATTTCCAGTACTGTCAATTATCCCTGTATTGGTGCCAATCCAATATGGGACTGATGTATTGGTGCACCTCTAATTTTATCTTGTTTATTGCTTTTATTCTTGCCTTGAACATGTCTGTTTGTTAGACGTGGGGTATAGAAGTGGGGGACTTCTTGAGTGATCCATCTGGCAATGAGTAATCCTTCTGAATCGTGCACTTGAAAACGCATCATCCCTCAATGTTCCTCATGTGACACAGCTGATAATGTCAGTTAGCATTTTAAGCTCCAGTTCAACAAGGTACATAACTACATGTGCAGCTTGAGCTGTGTGTCCTATAGAAATTAGTGAATCTACTTGAGGACTTGAAGCTAATATATGACTTCACTGAATAAGAGGCAAAATAATTATCTTTAAAGTGATGCACTTGCCCTATTTAAAACTGCTGTTCTGTACAGTGCTGAATAAGCCTTCTGGTTCACTGATGGGTATTTTTCTCTGAAACTGTAGATTGCAGGTGATGTCCTTGTCTAGGGTTTGGCTTTGATAATACTTCCATAATTTTCTGGATAAGGTTTACTCTGGTCGAATATGCCAGTGGATAATACAGCACATCTGCCTGTGATGTTGTCCACCGCTAGATGCTCCAACGCAAAAGTGACTCCACTTCAGTACATCCATTTGTTTTTGAGCACCAGTTTGCTGAATAGGAAAGGGAAACATGCCTAACCAAATGATGATTTGGATTTGATTATGTCCTGAAACAAAAGGCCTGGCAACCCTTAATGTTTGTATTATTTAAGCTAGCATAATTGCAGATTTTTTTCTTATGCCTAAAGAAGCTTAAACTTTTAAAAGATCATGCTGCTATTTACCTTAATATATTTTAATGCAGTGTATGGCTCAGACTAATTTTATATTGCCTGCATATTGGATAAGGGAATCTACATCTAAAACATCCATATCTCAAATCAGCAATATGTGTCACATTTTCAGTACAGGTTTCCCTTGCCGACCACAATTTTGAGTATCCACGCTTAATATCCTAGATGCTGTTTTGGCTACCACAGTATACAGTTTTGAGTAACCATGGTTTTCAGTGGCTGTGCATCAGCCCACCACCTGCCACTTTTCCGATAAGCCTTTTGTCTTGCCAACCACAGTTTTGCCAGCCACAGGAACTTTCAGGAACCTAACCCCAGTGGTTGGTGAAGGAAACCTGTATCGTCTTTTAAAAAAAGAAGTTATTGGTAAGAGGTCTACTTAGCACAGCCAGGAGGAATATCTGGACAGTTCTGCTAGTTGTAACTGTTTAGTCTCTTCTGAGCTAGGAAACTGGACTGTTGTGTATAAAGTAGTCTTATTGAGTAGTCTTGTGGACAATAAATACCTTGTTTGGGTATTGAATAGTGATTGTTGGCTCACTGCCAAGAAAACCTTTTATTAACCTGTTTTGTAGTCTACATGTTCTCTGATATGCGTCTGATTCTTGATGTATGCATTTCTTCTAATTTCCTTCTCCCAGTGTTCCTGAAATAGAGCTAAAAAATGCAAAAGGCTTGTCAAATGAAAACATTAATTTACTAAAAAAACAATTGGAGGAATTGGCAAAACAGTGCTGTGGAGAGGTAAGAGATTTTTTTTTGTGAAAAGCCTCATTTACTCCTAAAATGTTTTGAAAATGTTGCAAAGTTAACTATTGTCAAAATATGGAACTACAAATATATCAAAATTAGGAAGTGGTTATACCTCACTTTGTAAACTGTATTTTACAGCTCATTTTTATACACGTTTACCTGCATAGAAATTTCCTACAGATAAACACGTGTGTTTAATTTTCTTTCTTTTACCTTTTGAAATGGAGAAAAACTAAAAGTGTGAGTTCCTTCAGTATATTAAAACAGGAAATTGAGAGCAAAAATATCCTCCTAGACCTCTATGTCAATTGCCTTGGCACTTCGGTCTGGCCATATTTGCTTGGCTTGTTTTCTAATTATACAGTATATTTCTGTTCTATTACATCTGATAATTCTCTGACAGCTTCTTTAAAAAGATTCCTTAAAACATTTTCAGTTCCTCTGGGAACTAACAGTTTACTATTGGACTCCTGACGTTTTTGTAAAAATGTGCTAAAGATAGTGAGACCTAATATCTGAAGTTAGGTGAGGGTTCTCTAGTTGTGGTGCATTTGCTGATGATTCATGGAGAATTACTTGGTCACATCATGTTGATACTCATCCTTGTTTCTAGTTGTTACTTTATCTTGAAACAAACTGAATCTTTAAATATTTTTCTAATGCTACTCTGTTTCTGTGTGCAATTGCTTTCCTTGCTACAGGAATATGTTCTAAAAACATTAATTGGAGAAGAATTATTTTCACTAAAGAACAAGATGGTGGACTTGGAAAGGGTTCTTTATTAAATGTAGTCCATGCTATGAGAAGTTTAGGGGGTTTCCATACCTAGTCCTATTAAAAGCATGTTATACCAGTGGTACCCAAACTTCTGACCTGGTCTGCATCCATTTGATAAGCACAATCTAGCTGTGGAGGGTGTTGTGCAGCTCAACCTCGGTATATCCCAATCTGGACACACATGGTGGAGGAGGAAGCAGCCCAGTCCCTGTCCAGATGCACAGGGTGGAGCAAATCACATTAGGCCTGGGCACCCCAATCTGGATGTGCAGATTGGAGATGGGTTGGGGTGGCTCCAATCCAGACTAGCAAGGGGTGGGAGGTTAGGGTGAGGAAGAAGAGCGCATCCTTGCCCCAGTCCAGATATGGCCAGTGTCTGGATACGTGGGCAATGACCCAGGGCAAGACTAGAGCTGGCCATGTGGAGCTTCCACTGCTCCCCATTGCCAAGTTTCCAATCTGGGAGAGCCCTGCGGACTGGATGTTATGCCTCTATGGGCCTCATTTGGCCTGAGGGCTTGAGATTGAGCACCCTGTGTCATACTATAGAAAGAAGGTTATACTTTTAGAGCAGTGGTTCCCAAACTTTTTAGACCATGGATTAGCAAAACATGGGCTGGAAGTGACCGCAAACCAGCATAGTGTAGTCCAGAAGTGACCAGCATACTGCAGACTAGCAGCCAACCCTTTTTTATACTAAGTAAGGGTTGGCTGCCGGTCTGCAGGATGCTGGTCGCTTCTGGACTTCCGGTCCGACAGCCCACCCTCCTGTGGACAGGCAGCCAACCCTTCAGAGCCCAGTACCAGGCCGCGGCCTGGAGGTTGGGAACCTCTGCTTTAAAGCATTTAGAAATGTCTTTTTCATTTGCTTTTGTGTATCTGGGCACATGTTCTTAGTTCAGAGTGGTACCCTAGAAAAGGTGTTTTGTGCATGGAATAAAAAGATGCATGCACAGTGCGGTATGCCTTCTGTTCCCATGTTGCCCTCTGGCTTTGTTACGTGCAAGCAAGGGATTAATTATTTAAGATGCTTGTAAATCTCTTTCTGCTTGAGGCAGTGTGTGCAGTATGCTGTTATCGCATACCTTCTTGTAACTACAAACCTAGACCTATCTGGGCCTATCAGTAAGTTGCTCAGGTGAGGAAGGGAAACCTTTTACATGGTGTAGCACTAATTTTGGAAAAATAGTTGCCTTTTTCATGTTCGGGATTGTTGAAATTAAAAAACAGGCATTACTTGATTGATACGGTGGATCATCCAACCAAGCTGGCAGTGACTGAAAACTATTACTGTGTGTCAGGACTAGCAGTAAACTTGAGTCATGGGCTCAGTCCATATCCTACTGGATGGTGGAGGAATAGCTATCCTAAATGATTCTGTTATGTCTATCATGTAATAATAGTCAACTGAATTGGTACCTTTTATGATGGTCTTTAATAGAGAGGCTAACAACTGAATGGGTTCAGGAACTGGTCTATTCTCTGAGTGTCCTGAGGCAGTCTTTTCAGATGACAGATGAGATATAATTTAGGAGCTTGTAGTAACAGTCACTGTCCGTGTTATCTGTTCTGTTTAATATATTTACGAGTTTGAACTGTTGGTGTGATTCGTGCTATTTTATCATAGAAAACAGTTTTAGTATGAGAGGAGAATTGTGGCCTGGTGGCTTTGACAGTGTGGCTTTTCATTGCTGATCTGCCTAAAACTTTGAACTGAGCTGTCATGCTGTCATATTTCCTCAGTCTGCCAAGTTATTTGAGATCGAGAGCTGGTTACCACCAGGGTGGTTCTGCAGCTGCAATGATGGGTCTGACTTGCAGGGGAAAATCACAATATAATATCAGCAATTAAATAAACAATTTATTCTCAGCAGTACATGGAGAGCGTGTGGTTTTTGTAATAATTTTTTTGACTATTTCAGTAAAAATGAAATCATTATGATTGGGAAGTTATTTGTCTTAATCAGGAGTATTTCATACTGGAACTGATATCAGTGAAAATTATATAGAGAAAACTGTCTTTGTTGCTGTGGTTAGTGATTATCCAGTCACGGTTACTAATTACAATTCTGTCAAATAGCTGTGTCAGGAAAAGCATGTCCCTTCTCTTGATGACAATGCTTAGTTATGGAATAGGAGTCTACTGACTTAAATGCTTTTCTAAATTGGGTGCCTCATTACTACATTATGTTGCTGTACTTTTACACTATTTTGAAACTGGGTTTCATTTATGTGTACTTTTGTTTAGGTAATGATATTTGAGCTTGCAGACCATGTACAGTCATTTCTCAGTGAGTACAATAAGCCACCTTCTAAATCTTTTCATGAAGAAATGCTAAAAAATCAACAAAAAGAACAAGAGAGACTGGCCCAAGAAGAAGAGCGTCAGATACAAGAAGTTAAAAGAAGAGAGGAACAGGAAGTAAGAATTAAAGTGGGGGTGGTCTCACTATCATTTTAGATAAACAGTGTCACTTCAAGAAGGGAACTTAACAGAAATCTTAAGTGGTCGATACATTTTTTTAATAAATGATTGCTCAACAGAAATAGATAATCAGTCCATCAAACCAATAGGTTCCTTAAAACCGTGGCTTATTTACTGATGTGCCTTATCACCATCAGCAAAATATGGCATCTGAAACAAGATCATAAATATACTATTGATCCATTATAAACAGTTAATGGATAGAATCTGGAATCTGCTTCCCTTCCCTCTCTCACGCCTCCTCTCTCTCTCTTCCCCCACCATGAACATACAAAGAACATTTTGTCTACAGCTTTAGAGGGAGGTTAGTGTTTTAACCCCCAGTGTTTAACACCTTTTATAATGTCAGAAAATTACAGTATCTTGGCCTCTGTTTTGGAATATAATAAATCTCTGTCAAATAGTTGTTTTGTACCAAATGTATGGCTTATGTTAGTCCACACAATGTTCATTGTAGGGTAAAAGTATCCACATTAAAAGTTAGGGCAGAATGGCTACTGCATTTTAAATCTTCAAGTCAGGTTATTTCTCAGTATCTTTTCCATGTGTATATGGGCCCTAAAAACTTCCTTTTTAACTTGAGAGTTCTGGGTTGTTGAAAGTAATTTTCCTTTACCTATTCCTTTTTTCTTTGGCATAACATTTTATTGGTGTAGCTAAGAGAGATTGATTTGACTTCAGTATTTTGTGCCCCTGGGGTCATCAGATCCTCTCAGGGATAGGATCATAAGTTGCTTTGTGTTTGTTTTTAATTTTCTGATAACAGTAAAATGTATTTCAGCAACGTGAAATTCTTGATGAGATTCAGAGAAGGGAGGAGGAGAAAAGAGAAGAGAAAAAAAAGAAGGAAATGGCAAAACAGGTAATTGTGTAATAACACTGGTTGTAAGCACTTGAACACATGTTTTATAGCAATAGGGAAAATCAAATGATTAAATTAGGTCAAATGCTTTCTCATTTTTCCCTGTCACATGCTTCTGATGGATGTTGATATGTTTTAAGAAATGTTTTGTGTTTTGCTAAATGCAATTTCTTAAATAAATTTGCTATATAATAAACTAAGATACATTTTATTTATCAGTATCTTTTCAGTTGACTGAGATTTTCACTTGCAAATAATCAGAAAGACTGAAATGGAAGATTATACAAAAATTATACATTTTATTTAGTATTAAGTATCCTTGTGTTATTGCCAATAGGTAATTGAAAGACATTTCTTTTTGATTTTCAATACTACTTCCCCAACATCATGAATGAATTTACCTTGGGATCCTAGTTATCTAAGCGTCTTTGCATGGTAATAGTGAAGTTGATCCATGCATCTTAAAGAAAAAGGCAATCCCTTTCTTTTTTCTTAATTCTCAGGAACGTTTGGAAATTGCTGCTTTGACCAGCCAGGAAAATCCTTTTGGAAAAGACACTGGAGGGCTCAAATATGGTTCCAATCTAAATGGTGGCCCTCTGGAACATGGAGGGAACAATAAACATCGTGCACATTCCGTCGGGCGTTCAAAGTAGGTATTAATTTGTTTTGAATAATGTAGAAGGTTTTTTTTTACTTAGAATGTTAGAAGTTAGATGAAATGTCAAAGGCTGTATTTTGCAGTAGTTCATGAGCTTTTTTATTTTTTTTAGTAGAGAGGATTTCAGAAAGTCACATGGTAGTTGCAAGTAGGAGACTCCTACTGTGGCACTCCTAAGCCAGAAGTGGCTCTTCCACATATTGCTTATTGTCATACACCAAGGCATAGGTGGTCTAATGGTTTACTCAGATTATTAGCCAAAAGTCTGAGGGGTAGGAGGTGTCAAAGCCAGAGGATCAGAGCCTTAGCTGGGCCTAACACACTAGGCAGAGCAAGGTCAGGGAGCAAGCTGGGTCAGATACCTATGAGAGTCAAGTTCCAGCCAATCCAAGACCTGAGATGTAAGCAGAGGTCAAAGGCCAAGCTTGGTCAGCAATGGATGGTCAGATATAGAAGCAGAGCAAAAAGGCAGGGAAACAGAACAGTCTAAGGGCAGCAGGAGCCTTGTCTGGACAGCTTCCCCAGGAAACAGGAAGCCTTATATAGGTGGGAGAATCCAACCCAGGGCCAGGAGCCGCAGGTAAGTAAGGGGCCACGAATGGGAGGTTTTTCCCTGTTGGGACTTCTGTGCCATTCTTCCTTCTTCCAAGAGCTGTGACCTGGTGGAGGATCAAGCTGAACACCAGGTCAGGAGTTCAGGACTGGGTTCTGACCTACAGCTTTTTGCAGAAAATGTTATCATGGTTTTTTCTTTTGTTTTACTGAGTGCATTGGTTTCATCTTTCCCCCAAGTACAAAAAATGCAATAAAGTTGCTTAAAAAAAGATGTAGATAAAATACTTAATAAGCATTAGAAGAGGTTTACCGCTTAAGTATTTTAATTCAGGAGTGTGTTGTTATGGTTTTTTTTGGTTAAAACAAACAACTCACTTTGGTTCCTAAGCTGATCAGGGCTCAATGTCATTGATGTAGGAGGCTTAGAACAGCATAGCAAGTGTAGAACTTGGTTTCCCATTAGCAGACTTGCTAGTAAAGAAACATCTGCAAATTCCCCTAAAGGGGCTGCAGCTTCTGCCAGTTCCCCAAACAGCATCATGTCAATCTTTATTTCATGCAAAAGGACGTTTTGCTGGTATAAGAGCAGCTACAGAGCTGTGTCATTTAGGTGTGTATTTTCTTCAGACTCCCAAGTGGTACAGCTATATCAGCAAAACTCCAAAGTGTAAACCAAGGCTTAACCCTAGAAAGACTCCTTTGGTTACCAGACCTTAAAAGAAAACCCTTTGATACCAGCTAGGTGTCTAATGTGAGTGACAGGAGATTAATGGAATTTCTGTTAGAACTGATAGGCAATCTCAGTCCTAGGTATGACTATAAACTAAATCCAGTTGGAGGGCTTGTTGGCAATATGGTGGGACTACTCATGGTGGGATAGGTCCTGTAAAATACCACAATGTTGCAACCTCCAGAGTAAGACAATTATAGGACACCTCAGAACCTTACTTCCGCCTTATAGTACTCCTTGGTTGGAGAAAGGCTAAGGGTCATCACCTTGACAGAAACTTGCCTTTTCTGACTGCTTGTTAGGCAGTCGGCAGAAGCTACAACCATTGAGACCCCGAACATCTGTATTCAGTCTGGCCTTTCGACTCTGTCTTGATGGTCTAAAGTGGGGGTTGATAGGTCCAAGGCAGCCTCCGCTCTTTCATGCCCTTGCCCAGGCATATGCATTGAAGGTCTTGATGTGATGCTCCAATAGATCTCTTGCATATACTCCATGATCCAGAGGATTGATGGCTGCTAAAACCAGATGGACAATCTGAAACAGTGGAGTGTGAGCTGCTGAAATTCCAAATTTTGTCTCTACAGAATAACCCGACCAATTAGTTTGTGTTAGTTCCTCTGAGGCAGAACAGGAAGAAGTCCTGTTCTTCTCACTCTGGCCTCTCTAGTATCCATGTAAGAGACCTTGTATCATTTAGACCAGGGCTGTCCAAGTTCTGGACAACTGGGGCACCATGTGACCCCATCCCCCCCACCCCAATCCATATGTGCAGCCCAGATCCTCTCCTTCCTTAGACATGAATGTAGGCTCACTCCCCCTCAGCACAGGCAGCCTGGCTGCTCCCTGGAGTACCTGCCTCCCCCTTCCCCCACACTGCTTTCCTGTTTGGGTGGGAATAACTGATGCATTGAAGTAAAGGTAGACCATAGTTCATGTACCACCTTCCAGGGCGTAAGAGGAAGATTCAGGGAGCTATTGCCTGTCACATGAAGAACTGCACCTATAGTCTTTATTGTGAACAATGTGAAGGTTAGTGCCATTTCAAAATACAGGAGCAGGACAGGAAGGTTGACATTCAAAAACTGTAAAGCCAGCAAGACACACTAAACTTACCAGCTCTGTAAAACTTTGCTTCCTGTTGCTGCCCACCCCTTCATGAGCTCAGACAGAAGAGCAGCTCCCTGTTTCTACTAATAGCACTTTGCAGGAAGCACTATGAGTTGCAGCGATCTCAGACATACCAGAAGTTCACTGGTAGGTCTGGGAGTTGGGGATTCCAGCTGTTTGCTGCCAGCCTGCAGCCCTGTCTGCTGCAGCACCACTCTCCCTCCCAGCCCGGACGCTGTTTTCAGAATGGGAGGGGGGAAGGGAGCAGAGGAAAATCTTTTTTGGGGTTCCCCATTCAGCGCTGGAGAGTGGGGCGGGTGGTTTAGAGCCCTTCCCCTCTCCTCCCACCCTCCCCTCCTGGGGGCTCCAATCCATCCAAACTCCCTCCATCCCTTTCCCCCTTCCTGTTTTGAAAATAACAACAGCCTGGGAGCTCTGGAGATGCAAGTTATAGAATGCACTCTATTTTGTTGCATGTTCATCTGACTCCTCATGCAATGTGAGTTCAGATTTTTACAGAATTGGGCCCTTTTAAAGTAGTCTGCAGCTGTGTATTTCTGTTTGCTCATGACTGTAGACCACTTTCTGGGGTCAGATCAGGCAAAATTTGTCACTTCTGTCTGTGCCCCATGTGTATGTTGCTGATACAGATTGCACTGCATTTCTTCTTGGTTGAAAAGCACCTTGCTTCTCTGTTCTTTCCTCTTACTCTCTTGTTATTGGTTGCATTTTTCTGTCTTGTTTTTTTCCCTCCTTCATAGAATCATAGAAAATTAGTGTTGGAAGGGACCTCAGGAGGTCATCTAGTCCAACCCCCTGCTCAAAGCAGGACCATCCCAACTATATCCTCCCAGCCAAGGCTTTGTCTAGCTGGGTCTTAAAAAATTCCAAGGACAGAGATTCCACCTCTTCTCTGGGTAACCTGTTCCAGTGTTAATGTATTTTTTAAAACATTTTTTTTCACAAATATTTTATAATGGGTGCAGATATCTTTGAAAAATTTCTTAGGCCTCCTTTGTGTGCTTCTGTGATAGTTGTGTTGTCCTTCCTCCATTGTCCCTCATTATTCATATTCGACTGGTATTTCCATGAAATGTTTATATTACAATGCTTTTTTTTTATATCTTTTCCCTAATAAGGTTTCACTATTCTAAGACCATTGCATAGTGGCCAAATATAAAAGACAAATTTCCTTAATACCTTGCATTTTCTCATTTAATAATATGCTTTAATTAATACATCTCTCTTTAAAATTAGTTCTTTTTATAAGACTTGGCACAACATGATTTACATTTTATATGTTTGCATGAAATAAATAAAGATGCCTCTCATAGCTGCTGTTAACAATGTTGGACATAGACAAAAAGGTGGAGAGAGTTGAAATCTCTGTTAATACCACTGTTAGTTTCATGTTGCAGAATTAAGTGACAGCTTGGCAGCTGAATTTTTTTGAAGGTCATCTTCACAATAAGAATGTCAAGTGTGCATGGGGAACCTTTCATTTGGTTAATAGAACCTGACCAATTCAGTTAAAACTCCTGGAAATATGTAAGAAGATTTGTAGGTCTTATTGAAATATTCAGATGTCTCTCATGTTAATTAGTATTTGCCATACTATTCCATCTGGGACAAATATTTTTATCCATTAGAATTAGAAATTAATGAATATTTCAGGTATCCAGTTTAAAAGCTGTGATTCTTAATCTTTGCAAAAATCTAGGTTTCATTTCTGTAGCTTTTATTTCCATGGTTATATTTTTAAAATAAAGATTGCATCTAATTTTTATATGTATATTTTTTTAGGAATATTAAATGTGTGCAACCACTGCTGGTGGTTTTGCAATCTCTGAAAAAATTGTGGATTTGAGCTTACTAGTAGTACTTAGCTCCTGTTACTGCTCTTTCTTCAAATTGCTTTAAATATTATTATAGCGATTGGTCAGCTCTGCCTTCATTATGCCTTTACAGGAAATGTATGATCTAAAATTGCATTTAATTGTTGTTCCCTGGTAAATGGTAATTTAATCCATAGAGCCTATTCTGTATCTGCCAGGGCATTCAGCTAGCTGCATGTATATTGGGGCACTCCGTGCCACGCATTTAAATTAAACAAAGATGTTCTATATTTAGTGGCTGGTTTGCATCATGCTTTAATGTACATGTGTCTCATGGAGGTCCCCATTCTCCAGCTTCCTGGCACATCTTGGCACACATGCTCTGGCAGATGCATGATGTGATCTGAGGAATTTTTCCCAGATCACAGCAACCACATGTGGAACTTCCAATTAAATGTGGAACATCTTTGTGGCTGGTTTGTCATTTTTATTGCATGATAAGTTGGGTGATCATGTGATGTGTTAATTTATTGTGCAGTTGATACATCAATTGTGTGATAAATGAACAGTCTTCCAGAGGATTTGGTTTATACTCACGTGATCTCTTCTTTTAAAGTAAAAAACACAAATTTCTGTATTAGTGTGGAAACACATAAAGGCTCCCATGTCTGTTGGAACTGAGGCCTTCTTAGACACAATTAACCAGATAATCGCATCTTGAATACTAACTCAGCTACATGTTCATGCAATTAATGGCCTGATAAAATGGGAAATAAGCCACAAAATTGTTCTATAAAATATGTGTAATAAATTTGTGTCTTGTTGAACATGGAGCAGGGTTAACTAATTGTCAGTCCCAGCCCTGGGATATCACTGAATCAAGTTTAGCACTTTGGTGTGATCCCAGGGCTGGGATCAATAATCACTCTCAGTCCTAGGATTGCACCCATTCACTAGGCACCTGACTTTCTACTTGTTGGTGCAGGGGGAGCCCAAGATTACCCCTGACAAATAGTAACGGCACAGCTGGGATCTGATCTCCAATCCCAAAATTTCACCTCTTGCCATGCCACATGTATGGCAGAGATGCTATTGTTGGGATCAGGGAATAAAAACCACCTCACCGTTAAATGAACATGTGCCAGGGACCTGAGTAATTCGGAAACATTGATCTTTCTGAGAGATGATGAATTGACAACATCTATACTTTTCAGGTGGGGGACACTGAGGCACAGAAATTAAAATTTTAAAAAGCCACTAATTTTGGGTGTTTTCAATTAGAGATGAATAGGACCTGATTTGTTAATTTATTTAGATATTTAGCAGACTTTGGCACTTTTTACGTTCAAGACACAACCACCACAGAAAATGGTTGTGGGCTGTTAGGGCTTAGGACTTCTCCAAATCAGAGCCCAGAAAGTCTCAGGTTGGACACCTGGAAAATGAAGAGTGCACAATTTGTGACCACTTGCAAAAAGTTTTAAGTGGTGACATTGTTAGAGGGAGACAGAGAATTCAGTTCTCCCAGGGGCACAATCATTTCTCGTCCTATAATCTCCAGCCTCCTACCAATGTCAGAAACAAATGAGGTAGGGGTTCTTTAGACAAGTCTCTTTCACCATGCAAATCAGATTCCTTTCCAAAGCATCTCATCTCTTTGTAATCCAGTAGCTAACTTGGGACTTAGGACCTCTGTTTCACTGATCCCAATGGGGAAAGATGGTATGTGGTTAGCACAGCCATCCTTAATTCTGGCATTCCCTAACCTCAGAGTGTTGTTTTTTTTTTTTTAACTTTAATAATAGTCTTTGATAATAAACATTCTGCATGTGATGCATACAGAGTGGTTAAGGGTCAACTTACATGCAGTGAACAGTATTAAATCAGCTTGAGCAGGTATAGGGCGGTGATGGACAGTTACTGATATGCCTTCTAGGAAAAGTCTGTTTTGGTAATTGGTTAGATAATTCTTAAACAGTTGAAAAAACTGTTCATCTGCTTGAGCAGATTTTGTCTGTATCTTGTCGGAGGAATTTGTAAATAGACATAGTAGTAGTTTGTACATTTATCTGAAGTGTCAGCCACAAACTTAACCGGTTCTTGTAAGTTTTCCACTTTCTAAAAGTGGCTACAAGCTACATTTGAAAAAGGAAGGTAGGGAGGATTGTATATCTTTATAAAGAGATTTATAGGCTATAATCTAGGCTAGCGGTTTTCAGCCTCTTAAAATAAGTGTACCCCTGATGGCCCCCTTTTTAATAAGTGTACATCTGGGGGGGTGGGGGGGGTTGCAAGTGGCCCACCGCAGCCCTGCTCCTCTGAGGCAGTGGTGCAGGTGGCAGGGCTCTGTCCCCACCTGCTGTCGTGTACCCCCTGCGACCTTTCAAAGTACCCAAGGCGTACACATATTCCCGTTTGACATCCCCTGATCTAGGCAGATCTAAAGAGGGTGAACACTTATGCAGTGCTTATGTTCTAAACCTAAATGCTTAGCCTATTTAAAACTGGACACCAATATTTTTCTATTCAACTACTCTGATTTTTTTTCAAATGTTTTGGGGAGCAGTTGTCAAAAGGTCTGCCTTAGAAATGAAGTGAAAGGATAAACAATGTGCATTATCTTTCCTTGTTTGTGACAGTCTTTAAGGATAATCACAAATGGGGAAAAATAGTAATTGTCTGTCTGGTTTGGAGTTTTTTTGGGTTTTTTTAAATATCTTATGACATCTAGTAGGGATTTCCATCCTGTTTGACTCAGTGACATGGGCAATGTAAGACGAAATAGAATTCCTCAGACTATCTCTTGCATATTCAGCCCTGGGAAATTAAATAATAATATAAGAACTGCAGCTTCTTGTAGTCCTTAAATTTTGTGTTGAAATGTAGGTATATGGATTTGCTGGTGGCACAGTATGCCGGATGCAGACTTTGACATTCCCAGTGCAGATGTGAGCAAATTTTCCAGTCAAGACCTGTATTATGGTGCTGCTCACAACTCAGAATCTTATTTTCGAGAATGATTTAGCCACTTTAAGTGCTTTTGATCATTTTGGGTGCTTACAGGCATGGGGGGAAAAAAAACCCAGCACTTTACTTTCAGCTTGGTGTGCCGCTGCTGAAGAGGAATTCCCAGAAGAGGAATCATATGAATTTGATCCAGCTCATCCAGCATCTGTATAGCTCATTTGCTTCAGTGGGGCTTTTGGGTGCTTTTATCTAATAGCTGATTGAATCAACTATTAGATAAAAACGCCAAAAGTCTTGCTGAATTGCGAGAGCTATACAGATGCTAGGGACCTGGGTCAAACTGGTGGAATTCCTCTTCCAGTAAAGTGCTGTTGTTTTTGTTTTGTTGGGGGGATTGGAATGGAGTGGGATCCATATTTGTCAGCACCCTTTAACTTGAGTCTCCAGCTACATGCAAGTCATTGGATGGAAAACAACTGAAAAATACTATCGAGTTAACAGTAGCGCTTGAAGAGCTCAGTCTTGCTCTTTAACCATTGTTGCTTGACATAATTGTTCTTACTGCCTGGAAGGACATGTTTATATTGAAGAACTGCATGTACTCTGGCTGGTCTCTATAGCATTCAAGCAACCAGGATGCAGTACAAATAAATGAAAGTGTAAGGTGGTGGAGGAAGACATTTCTGTTAAAATACAGCCTCCAGGAAATCTGTAGTCATATGATTAGCGTAACTGGGAGTTGCATGATTACTTCAGCTTTTATATATTTTCCACCGTGAGATCTTTCATTGTAAAGTACAGTGTAATTCAATCATTTTATTTAAATAGTGTTGTGGTGTATATAGCATGTCTTAATTTAGAAAATTAAATGGACATAGTTGTGCTTTTGTAAAACTGGTACAGATTTCATTTTCCAAAAATACTATCCTAAATGCCTTATCTCCTTTTAACTGTTTTTTTCCCCTTTTGGATCCACTGGACTTTTGAAAAGAGCTTTTAGCTTTGATGCTGACTTTTTCATATATTTAAGAGATCTGTAGCATTGTTGAATTGTATTTGAAGAGTGTGTTGTGTGATGACTGAATTCTGAAGTCAAGTTGCATCCAGGTATATTCTAGACCTACTACAGTATAGATTGTGATTTGGTTTTAGGAGACGGCCTTGTTTGTCCTTAAGTGTTCTTTGTGACATTCCACACACCCACAGATCATTATTTATTTTAGCTCTGAAAAACACAGAAGACTAGGCTGTATGTGTTTGAGATAAGTGCTAGCTGTGATTGCTTGTTCAAAGTGCACTGTTGAATTAAGTATTCTATACATGAGAGAAATTCTTTGGGCTTCCAGTAACACTTTAGTTTATTAATATGAAAATATATGTAAAATATGATTTTACTCTTAACAATTAGTTAACTAATATTATTTATTTTCATGCAGCTCAAGCAATGAAACTAAACTGGACTATTTCATACGCTGATTTTCGTGTATAAGCAGAAAGCTGTTGCATTTAGGTTTAGAGTGCTACAGGCAACTGTGAATTAACAAGTTGTCATTTATGTTCCCTAAAAAAAATGAGAACTGTCTACAAATATTTAGGTTTTAAAAAGCTCCCTAATCTCTCCCCCTTTTGCACAAGACTTAAATTTGGGGTGCTAGGCTGCTAAGTATTCCTTTAAAAAGTGGGCTTTTAAGTTAGATTCTGCATTTGTTACTCCTCTTAAAACAAAATATAATTTCTGGAACTTAATGGAAAACTTTATATGTTAATTTCTTTAAAGTATTTTGAAAATTGCTAAAACATTTGAGATGTATCCATTTATTTTGAGAAATACAGTAATCATTGTAGTCAGTAGACAGGAGCATGAAGGCCTGCATTCAGTATTTGGGCATAGGTTTAAATGCTTTGCTCAGTTAGCGTGTATGTACAGTAGAGACCCAGTGCAAGTCAGATCCCACTATTGCAAGCAGAAGTTTACACTCATACAGACCTATTGACTTCAGTGGGAATATTGAGACTTGTCTATGCTATGGTCTCTTCCATTAAAAGTGTTATCAGTAAAGCCCCTTCTTGTAGCCACAACGTATTCTAATAGAAGGAATTTTCTACCAGTTTAGATGCACCATCTTCCTGACCAACATAGGCTAATTCAGGAAAAGCACAAAAGCAACCACATCTGAACCAAAGGCTTTGCTGATATACATTTCAGCTAGGGGAAGTGATCTTTTCATACCCATATAAGCAGGTTTCCTAGAAAAATGTTGTAGTATAGACTAAGCCTGATAATGCACAGTTCTGCAAATGCAAGTTGTAAAACTGATGCCTGTTTTGATGCACCGATAATATATTATGAATTGAAGAAAAATTATGTTCTTGTTTACATAGACGGGAACGTCAGTATTCTGTGTCTAGTAATGAAGAGTCCCCTGGAAATCATGAAGTTTTGTATTTCAGTGTTGCTGGTGCTGGACAGCTTGTTGTCCACAAAGGAAAATGTATAGGTGAGTAAATAGCAATTACAACTTTAATATTTTTTAAATGTTAGTGCTTGCATAAGAAGAATGGATGAATTAGTTGTCCATTAAATGAAGGTGAATCAGCCTGCAGGGACTTTTGAATAATGTTATGGGCAAAGCTGGGGAGAAAGCTGTTGATCCAGTGGCTTTAATAAGAACTTGGAGAGCCCCTGCTAAAAGTGGGGCAAAGTAATGCAAGATTTTTTTTGTGGGTAAATTTGTATTTTTCTATTTTAGGAGTATTTGCAGTTAAATGTATTCAGAGCTATAGAAATAATGTATGAATCCATGGTATTTCCAGGAGGAGAAAGTAATAATTTTATTACTTGACACCTAAAATACTTATGAAAAAGACTTTACTACCAATCTTAAAATGATGTTTTTTCTTCTCCTTTATTTTATGTGTAGATAGGGATGAGCAGCTTGGTAAATCAGTCTACAATGCCTTGGAAATACGGAGTGGCGATTTTGTCTTAGTACATGAATGGGTTCTTCAATGGCAGAAAAAAATGGGAAGATTTCTTACAAGTCAAGAAAAAGAAAAGATTGATAAATGCAAAAAACAGGTATTACACAGCTTTTCCTCCAGTTGTCAATATACTTTATAACTGTTGTTATCCAGCTTTATTAATCTGAGACCAATTACTGAATTAGGGTATATCAACCAACCTCTTTCAATGTTCAGCTGAATAATTAAGTTGCTAAGGCAAAGGAGAACCAGGCCCCTGGGGTGTCCTGAGCAAGGGTGTTGAAACACCAGGATGAGCAGTAGACCCTAAAGATAGCAGAAATGCTACAGGAAAGGAGTTTTAGGGCTGTTCCATCCTTCACCTTTCTCCGCAGTCCCTTCCTGAGTATGTAGGGTAATGGTATTTTGGAAACTCACATGGTCAGCAGCTCCAAAACTTTGGGCACCTATATACATGACAGAGCTGTGCTCCGACGCATACTAAAAAGCACGCATCAGAGCAGACTCGATTAATCAAGTCTGCTGCAAGTCTGCTGGAGCATGCTTAGTAGCCTCCGCATCACATGTATTCAGCATTCCCACTTTTCAAAATGATGACGGGGGCACTTTAACTACAGTTTGTTCAATGAGCTTGAGTTAAAGCACTCCTGTTGCCATTTTGAAGCTGAGTATATGTGACACTATGAGCACTTTAATTAGAGCAGCTCTCAGAGCCACTGTAACTTAAAGTGCCTTCCCTTCTACCCTGGAGCACATGTATCGATGCCCTTGGTGTTTAACTTTGGTTCTCATTAGAACAGTTTTCAGATCCTGCTGGTCATATTGCTTAAAAATACAGTATTATATTGGCATCTTTCAAAACCTTTGGCTAATTAGGGGTTTAAAAATTAGTAATGGGAGAAATCTCAAAGGCATTAATATTTATCAATGTGTAGCACCCACAAGTTTGGATGTTGGTTGAAACCTTTGTTGAACTTCTTGAAAGTGCAGACTAAAGAGGTTGTTCTTAAGGGAGCAGACTTTGCTTCCATTTAAATGATGGAGGTAAGAAGTGCAAAAGCACATGAGAAGTCACAACTACTCTTGTTTGAATTACTCATATTTCTCAAAAAATGAGTTGAAGTCTTGAGCATAAGTCTGGTTCTTTTCTTATCCATACCAGTTGACTTGTCGTTATTAAAAATGTACTCCTTATAATGCTGCTCCCATGACATAGGAGAGATCCATTACTGCTCCTGACTAACCCCTGGTATGTTGTATTTCTCTTAAACAGCTTCAGGGTACAGAAACAGAGTTCAGTTCACTGATGAAGCTATATCACCCAAACATAGTACGTTACATATCTATGAGCCTTAAAGAGCATGACGATTCGATTGTGGTAGACATTTTAGTGGAGCATGTTGGTGGATCCAGCCTTTCTACGTATCTGAGCAAAGAGACCCCTATTCCCATTGATCAGCTGCGCTGTTATGCAACCCAGCTTCTGTCAGCTCTCAACTATTTACACAGTAATTCCGTGGTGCACAAAGTTCTGTGCGCATCCAGTATCCTGGTAGATGCTGAAGGGAATATCAAGGTGACAGACTACAGCATTTCAAAGCGCCTTGCTGATATCTGTAAAGAGGATGTTTTTGAACAAACTAAAGTTCGATTTAGCGAGGATGCTCTACCCAACAAATCTGGGAAAAAAGGAGACGTTTGGCATCTGGGCTTGCTATTGCTTTCTCTCAGCCAAGGTCAAGTTAGCAGGGAATATCCGATCACTGTTCCTAATGACTTACCTGCTGACTTCCAAGATTTTCTGCAAAAGTATGTACCTGTTGTTTTATTCCTTTTTCTTTTGCCATGTTTCTTTTTTTCTGCAATTATCTCTGAAAGAAAAATGTTCAAAAGTGAAAACAAATCCGTATAGTTTTCTGTCAGCCTGGGGGTGCTCACATATACCTACCTTCATGGCCAGCTGCCTAAAGCTACAAAACCCAACCCAGTGGCAGCACAGGCCCAACGGACTGCTGCGCACAAGCCGCCACCCCCACCCTTCCCCTGCTGTAAGCTACAGGAAGGGGAGAGCTAGCAGAAAATCTCTCCCTAGCTTTCACCTCTGAGAGTGGGGTGGGGAGGGAGAGCACACCACCCAGCTCTGGTATCCTCCAGCTGGGGTCTCCCTGGCACAGGAAAAGTCCCCACTGAGGGGCGTTACACCCCCTGCAGCCTGGCTAGCAGTGCTCTGATTGGCTCAGCTCTGCCCTGTGCCTGCGAGAGGAGGTGGGAGGAATGCAGACACCAGCCTCCTCCAGCTGGGGTCTGCCCAGCATGGGGGAAAGACACCCCTGCCCCTCCATGGTTTTTTGCTTCCCTGCAGCCCAGCTTGCCGGGCTGGGATCAGCTCAGCCCTGCCCTCTCCCCAGCCCCTGTCTGTGAGAAGCATGGGGTGGTAGGTGGCGGATGTACCAAGCTAGCCAGGCAGCGGGCCCCCCCAGCTGGGGGCTTTTTGCTCCCCTTCAGCCCACTTTGCTGGGCTGGGATCAGATTGCATCCACCCCCTCTGCAGCCCCTGCCTGTGAGTGGCACAGGGTGGGGGGCACACACTGGCTTCCCCAACTGGGGTCTGCCCCAGGGGGTGGAGAGGAGTGGGGGAAGCCCCCATGAAGGGCTTCTCATGTCCTCACAGCCCAGCTTGCTAGGCTAGCATGGGCTCAGCCCCACCTCCTCCCAAGTTCCCCTACCTGTGAGGCAAGGGGAGCAGGAAGGAGAATGTCGTGGCCCAGCACGGGACAGTCCAGGTCCCCACCTCTCCCCCCATCCCGCCTAGCTGATGGGTGCTGGGTGGGAACAGGGGCTTTAGCTTTGTGATAGCTGAGGGAGGGGCCAGTCCTGCTCCAGTGGAGCAGACAGTACAGCCCAGGGCTGCAGAGCATTCAGGGATGCTGGGGGGCTATGTGTTAACTTGAATCAGGAGGGGATATGGGACAGAAGTCCCATAAACTGTTTGGCTTAAATCAGTTAAGTCTGATACTACATCCAGCCAGGTTTATCTTAAACCAGTTTTGGCCATTTTGAAAGCAGTTTTTGTATGGAATGTCTGTTCTGTTACAGGTTTAAACCCATTTCAGATACTTAAACTGGTTTACTTCTGTCCCTAGCCCTAGCTAGTGTACCTGTTCAGAGTAAGCTTTACACTAATGGCTTTGAGCTCAGCATACAGCACAGCAGCCATACCCACTTTGACTGACTAACAGTGGATTAAGAAGAGAGTGGGGCTAATGTCCACTCTTTTTATAGTAGTCTGCTGGTTAAAGCATTTGCCCAAGAGTTGGGAAACCTGGTTTTTAAGAGTACTTCCCCTTTCTAGCCCTTGAGTCCCACTCCTGGGAATGCTTATCAGTTTTGTGTTAAGGAGAACATAATTCATTTTGGCAGTAATTGCCTTCCCTCCCTTCTTCCCCCCAGGTCTGTGGTTACACAGTCACACTCCCTCTTACTGACTTTCTTTCTGATTCATGAGTTTATCATTCTTGGATGCACAGCGGCTTATCTTCAGCCAAAAGAGTCAAGAGTGTTGCCAGCACTGCCTAGCTTAAAACAAATCCCCTCAAGTAGAGATGTGCCCAGGACGCAGCTATCTCACACGGTTCCTGGCAAGTCCCTTCTGCACAATGGGGTTAATGCTTCTTTGCTTCCCTTCCCATTTAAAAATATATAGGGAAAGTTAGACCCAATGTTCACATGTGTTTTTGAGAAGTCTGTGTTTGGTTTGTTACCAGATGCGTTTGCTTGGAGGATAAGAAGAGGTGGAGTCCTCAGCAGTTGTTACAACACAGTTTTATATACTCTTCCCAAATGAAAATACCTGTAGCAGAAGAAAATGCAGATGGTAAGAAATTCAGTTTCTCTTTCTGTGTCCTAGGCTGTGAGTAATTTATCACACAAAGGTAAATGCAAATGTATATTTGCATTTAGTTCAAGATGTATTACAATACTGAAAAACTGTATGTGTGTTTTTGAATAAAATAGTCTAAAAGGTAAAGTCTATAGTATTTTCAAGTTATGTAGTTTCCTGGTAGGAGCTGCCTGATTCCCTACCCCATCTTCAACACTGAGCCTTGAATTAGTGTCCAGACTGTTCTCTTCCTGGTATTTGGCTTTACTGTAACTCAAAAAGCAAAAGAACAATGCAAATCACAGCCTAATCTTCCCTTCCAAAGGGAGGCTTTTCTGAACATTTTCTCCCTCTGGTTTCAAATTTCCATACCTATTGTGTTCTTTTTGGAATTGATTTTGTTTACCTACCAGCATGACTCATTCATAATTGAAAGCCTTCATTAAGGTTCAGATTAATACCTGAGTTTTATTTGGCACAGCAAAAGTGTTTTGCATTCTGATTTTTATTCTGTTATCATGTCATGCTAATGGCTCCTTAAAATGTGTCATTATTCCTGACAGCTGATTAACACTGCATCACTTTTTACATTCAATACTTTGACTGTGGTTTCAGATCTTTTGGTTATCTTTTGGTTTCAGATTCAGCAGGAATAGATTGCGTAGAGACAGTTATTCCCAGTGGTCAGGTGTCCAATGCTCCATTCTTCACAGAAACACAAAGGCAATTGTCACGTTACTACAATGAATTTGAAGAACTGCAGCTGCTTGGTAAAGGAGCTTTTGGAGCAGTCATCAAGGTCATTCCCCTTATAGACCCATTTTGTGTGCGTTTAAGGGGGAGGGTTGGTGAAATATATAAAAATAAAAATGTGGAACTTGTATTATAGATATTATCTTTATACTAGGGCAATCAATTAATTGTGATTAACCCATTAATTATTCACATGACTTTCAGTGTATTAATCACACACATGGTTTTGGTCCTGGGCTCTGCTCTGCCGCCATTGCTGCTGCCCCGGGCTGTCTTGTGGGGCAGGGGTGGCAGTGCAGAGGACCGCAGGGCAGCCTGGGTGTGGACTGGGTAGCTGCAACAGGAAGGGGAGGGGTGCACACAGACACAGCCACAGCCTGCAGGTGGCCAGGAACACAGCCTGGCGGCGGGTGGAGCAGCGCCCAGCAGGCAAGTCTGTAAAGGTGAAGGGGCACAGGGGAAGGAAGGGGAGAAGGGGGAGAGCAGATTGAGGCCCCCATGGTGAGGAAGGAGTGGGGTACAGGCAGGGGCAGATGCTAGGGTGAATAGGTCCTCGGGGCCAGGGCAGGTCTTTGGATGGAGCTGTGGTTCATCCAGGGGTATGGGGGGGGTGCTCCCACTACTGCATGCACCCCTGGGGGGGAGGCATATTTCCCTTGGATATGTGCGTGGGGTGGAGGTGGACTGCTGCTGTGGGCTGGGGCTCTGCACCCTGCTGCCATTGTCCTGGGAGCCGCGTGCTGCTGGGCGTGCAGGGGATGCGAGGCGCAGCCAGCATGCATTTCCCGAAGTAAAGACAGCAGGGTGCAGAGCCCCAGCCCACAGTGGCAGCCTGCCTCCACCCTGCGTACAAATCCAGGGGGCCCATGCCTCCCCTGGGGGTGCGTGCAGAAGTGGGAGCAGCCCCTGCCATGCTTCTGAACAAGCTACAGCTTTGTCTCAGGACCTGCCCTGGCCTTGAGACCTCATTTGCCCCTGCCCTACCCCTGCCTCATTCCTTCCCTCACCATGGGGGCCTCAATCTACCCTTCCCTTCCCCAAACCCCTTCTCTCCACAGATTTACCTGCTGGGCTATGTCTGTGTGCGTCTTTTTGTGTCTGTCTCTGTGTGTGTCTGCTCCTCACTCCCAAGTCACAGACTCCCCAGTTCTGCTGCTGCCCCTCACTCCTGATCCACAGCACCCTACATCCTACAAAGGCATGTGAGGACCCCCCCCCCGGGGCTCCAAACTGCACACCCATAGCCCCCCACAGCTTCACAAATCTCCCTCCCACCCCACATCCACTCCCCAACCATACAAAGTACCTGCATAATTTTGCGTAACTTTGACTTTTTCTGAACATAATTTCAAGTTTTTAGCTATGTGATTTAAAATCATGATTAATTGCAAATATTTTTTTTAATCATGCAACTAATCACAATCAAATTTTTTAATCATTTGGCAGTCCTACTTTATACCAATCAGTAGTTCTCAGCAGAGATGGAGAATTGAATAGACTAAATGCTCTTTTATCGTGATGACCAGCGAACCTGGTTTTCTCTGTTTAAAAATCACAAATTCTCTGGGTTTGTTTGTATTTTTTTTAAACC
>NW_017728947.1:57293419-57349450 GCF_001723895.1 Crocodylus porosus | reverse complement strand
CTTTGTGATGTTGAGCAGGCCTGATATGCCAGTGCCCTGCCTATGCAATTGCCCCTCACTCCCCAATCCCTGCCCTGCTGCAAGGGGCCCCCAGCTGCCACAGCTATGGGGCCAGGGACTTCGGTCCACAGCCCTCACCCTCCACAGCAGCATCTGAGTCCTGGCTGCTACCTGTAGGAGGTAGCAGCTGCTGTGGCAGAGTGAAGCCTGGAGCCCGGCTCCCCCTCCCCCATGGGCAGCACAGCTGGAGCGCAGAGCCCATCAGAGTGGCAGAAGCAGGCTTCCTGCTGAGGGATCAGGGCTCCCTGCCCTGCTGCCCTTCCTCCAGGGTCTCTGGGACTTGGTGTGGCAGGGCAGAGAGGGACTGGGCAGGGAAGCCTGTTGCTGCCATTAGGAGTTCCATGTCGCTATGGCAAGGGGTCCAACTGTGTTTTTCTCCTTTTAAAGGAGAAAATCCAGGTTTTTCTCCTTAGAATGAGAAAATACAGGTTTTACCATGTTTTTCTATGGTGAACAGAAAACCTGGATCCCTGTTGATGATAGTTCTGGGGGTGTACAATAAATGCGCTTTAGTGAGGCAACGTACTGAACTTTACAGTTGCTTCACAGTTAAATAGAGAACTTGATTCTTTGGTGCTGTTGCTCTGGCACCTTGCATGGGCTCTGATAGCGAATGTTAAATTTGCTTTAACTGGCAGGTACAAAACAAGCTTGATGGCTGCTGTTATGCTGTGAAACGTATTCACATAAATCCTACCAGCAAGCAGTTCCGGAGAATTAAAGGGGAAGTAACATTACTTTCTCGTCTAAACCATGAGAATATTGTGAGATACTACAATGCATGGATAGAAAAACATGAGAGCCCCCTCCTAAGTGCATCAACATCAGAAACTACAGGAGAGAAGAAAATCTTCACCAAGTTAGAGCTTAATGGGAAACATGAAGGAGAAACTATGGATGAAGTGGAGGCTAATGCCCCTCCCCCTGTTTTGACAAGTTCTATTGAGTGGAGTACCTCCTGTGAAAGATCTTCTAGCAATAAATTTAGTAGAGCTAATCAAGAATCCAGTGATGATGATGACGATGACGATGGTGAAGGGGTGTTCTCACAGTCATTTTTGTAAGTAGGCTTTAGTATTGGCATTAAGTGTGTAGTTGTTATGGTACATGTTTTAATAATCTACTAAAAGCCAGATTTTCTTTAAATTTCTTACATGCACACTTTAAATTGATGAAGGTTTGCAGCATAAGCAGGAAAAGAAATTCAGTCCTAAGCTTCCAGGGAGGTCTTTTAAACAGTGTCATTGCAGAGTGTAGAACCACTCCAGCTTGTCCTCTTGGAGTTTTCCCAACTTAACAAAAATGTGACATGCTGTCCACATAAATCATTAGCCTTGCTACCAGTATAAGACACTAGAAGAAAGAGAACAAAGCTAAGAAGTCCAAGGTGTCTGCCCTGTAAGCAAGCATCTGAGGAAAGTTACTCCTGTAAGTAGTTCCCTTCACGTAATTGCAGGATAAGGGTGTAAGATAGTTTTTTCCAAAAACAGAGTCAAGGCTACTTGCTAAGCAGACAGTCACGTCATGTAGAAAAGTCAATTTAGGTGACAGGAATTGGCGTAATAGTAGGAGAGGAAGATCAGATCACTTGATTTTAAGGTAAGGAAAATGGATAAAGCATGAAGTTTCTTTCTCAGCTGTTCCCTATCTGTTCTGTACATGTGCCTTATATATTTTTTTGTCATTGGTGGGATATGGAACTTCTGAAAATGTATTCTTTTAATGAACCTTGAGTAACCAGCAACATGAAAATTGTTTAAAAGTTCTGAAAATATCTCATTTTTGTGCTTTGTAGTTTTAAAAGAACATTGCATAAAACTTCCTTTCTGTTTTCACAAGTTTTAAGGATCTTTTCTGGTTTTGTTCATTTTTGAGGTCTTTAGTTACTTTATTAAAATAAGTGAATTCTTGTCCATAAGGTATAGAAACAAAATTTTAAGAATCTTAAATATTTCATTTCAATAATGGTAACCAATAGGACCAATCTCTTATATTTAACCTCACACTTTTGGGTGTATTTTTGTAAGGAATATAAAAATGTCTCTACTCTAAACTCAGATTTTCTACTTTTACAGTAAATAACCTTCTAATAGTGTTGCAAAAGGGGTGGTTTAACATAATCAAAAAGGCACTTCCTTTGTTTTTTTCTGAACAGACCAACCATGGATTCTGAAAGTGAAATCATATTTGATAATGAAGGTGAAAATAGTAAAAGTCCTTCTCTGGTAAATATTATATTACTTAATACTAACAGTGTTTTGGTAAAATAACTTTTGGAAGAGGAGATAAGACTATACATTACAAAACACAGATCTTGAGCTCCAGTCTCTTTCCTCAGTACAGGTAGTACACCTTCCAGAGTTTCATCCTTGAAAAGCAATAATGCACAGTCTAATAAGCTACCTACTGTAATAATAGAAAAAAAGAAGTGGTGTCTTGGTTATGGGCAGTCCATAATCTTAGTTTCCCCTATTGTGCATTGAATGAAATAGAACTACTCCTTTGTTACTTGTGAGCATTGATTCCTGGAGGTTCAGGGCTTTTATATCTGATTTTTAGTACCTGGTCTCATTTGAAAACTCAAATTCTGTGCTGTTTAATCAAAGTTATTGATTACAAAATAATGACTACTAGCATATAATGACTTAAAAACAAAGTGAGGAGGGTGTTTGTCAGGATGATGTGATGATTTTTTTTTTAATATCCTCTTCCTCACCACTTACTGGGTGAAATCAGTGCAATACATCACTTAAAAGCTAATATATCCATTTTTCCTGCAGCCTACAGACCATGGGCTGAATTGGCCCATGGAGCAATCTTATCCAGTCTGTGGGCTCCCCCCGGGTCCAGAAATTTGGTGGTAGGGGAGCGGTGGCAATGTTAATTGCCATAGCTCTTGAAGCTGTGGCAGTTAACACTGCTTCTCCTTGTCATGTCACCAAATTTCTGGACCTATGGGGAGCCCTGTGGGCCAGATGCTGGCCCACACTGTGGACACTAGTGGCTTACAGCACTTAGGATCTCTGGCCTTGGTGGTTATATTTGACCTCAAGTTCAGTTACACTTTCCCTCTTCTGTTGATGCTTTTTTGGAACTATATATCATACATTAATGTAACCTTCAGTTCTTAATTTTAATGTTACTGCAGAAAAGCCAGTCACTTTTGGTCACTGAAAAATAGTATATATTTTATTGTTGTTGCTTGGACTTAAATTTAACATTTACTTTTCTAAATGTTTTGACCATGCTTTATTTTTCCATTAATATTTTTTTCCTTTTCTATCATAAGGCAATTTGAGGTTCAGATAAAATTTAGATGTTGCTTTGTGTTCTTTTAGCCTGTTACTACCAGGGAATAGGCAATATGTTAGCATTTTGAAAATGAGAGATGATTGATGAACATGTTTTGAAGCAGATTTCAAAGCAGTGTTAATGGGTAGAAACATGTGCCATGTGTTATCTATCTTATTCTATCAAAATCCAGCCATGGAAAGTCAGATTGCAGGAATGTATTCTGACAATCCAATATGGTTTGAAGGGTGGGGAGCTAGACTTCCCTATGTTTAGCTGACTGTTGTTGTTGTTATGTTGTAGAATGAAGAACACAGTGAAAAGAATAGTCACAGTGAAGAAGATAAAGTATCAGTGGTTCAGACAATACACTACCTATACATTCAGGTTAGACATCTTGTGGGGTTACTTAATGGTTGCCACCCTGAACTCCTTCCTTTGCCTGATTTGCTGCTCTGCTTTCTGCCTCCTGTCTTGTGCTCCCTGCCTCAGCTGCTGCTCTTTCTGCTTCCTGCCCTGTGCTCCCTACCTGCACTCCTGCTCTGCTTTCTGTCTCCTGCCCTATTAACCCCTGTACTCCCTGTCCCCTTACCCAACTGCTGTGTGCCACACAGAGGCTGCCTGTGCCACTTGTGGCATCCATGCTACAGGTTGGCCACCCCTGTTTCTAGCTCAAGTACTGCAGGACATGAGTTATGCACATGTGACTTTTAAATTTTGCTGTGCTAAGCATTTGTTCAGATCAATTCTGAATTACATTACATTAAAAACACACAGTCCAGTTGAGAGGACTAATGCATAAATACTTTTTTGAAAGTGGCCCCTAGTTATTAGAGACAGGAATTAATATCCATCTTTTGTGTATATGTAACTCTTGCTTGCCATCTTTACTTGGACTAATTTCCTAATCAGAGCATCACTCCTTTTTACTGTTTTGCAGTCACAGTGTTGCTTATGAACCTATTTCCAATTGTGGGACTTTAAATACAGCCTATTAATTTCTAAAGATCATGGTCAGATTGAATAAATGTAAAAGGCAAAAGGTTGAGTAGGGTAGGGTGGCATTTTAGAGACTAACTGGTTCAGAGTTTGGTTTGATGCTGTGAGTGGACTGGCAGAAAAGAAAAGGTTTTATACAGGATGGGAAGGGATAGGAGGAGGGGAGCCTGCTCAGAGAGGTAAAGAGTTAAGTTGATTAAATCAGTTGGGATGAATAAAGCAGATCACCTCTTGAAGGATACTGGAGTTAACAGCTAGTCTAGATAATGGACTAAGAATTCATAGTCCCAGTTGAAACTGGTTAACACAAGCAAGTCTGTGGATGATTTCTGTTTATGCAATTTCCTGCTCAAGTTGTTTTTTAAAGTTGTGCATGGTTGTTCCTTTTTTAAGGATAGCTACTCTGAGGTCATTGATGAAATGTCCTTACAATACAATCCTCAAACTATAGCCACTCAAATCAATGTAGTTATGACAAGGCAAGAGAGTCCCTCTGGTTGTCACTTACAGCTTCCAGCTTGAACACCATGGACATCACTAATGAGCTCCAACTCCAGTTGGAGTCAGTCCAGAAATATTTTAAAAACCAGTTTGAACCATTATTTCTTCTAGATTAGAGGTCCACTGAGTTTTTGGGTTTTTTTTATTTTGAAGTCAAGGACGGGTTTCTTTTATAAGAGTTGGAATTTTGGGAGTTGTGCCAATATCAGTAGAAGATAGTTCATCATTTTGGTAGATAAAGATCTCACAAAACAACCTGAGCTGTTAAATCATATAAACCGGGGGTGTTCAGTCTCCAGACCACAGGCCAGATCTGGCTTGTGGATTCATGCCATCCAGCCTGCAGGGGTCCCCAGAGGTCTGAAAATTTGGCAGCAGGGGGAGCAGTGGCACCAATTGCCACTCCCTTGCTGACAAATTTCCAGACCCCTGGAGAGCCCAATAACCCAGATAGCGTGCTAGATTGGTGCACCGGCACCTGCCAGAGAAAGCTGAGGGCCCCAGGGAAGTGGTACAGGGCATGATCTGGCCCTGCACCACACATCCAGCCCATGGCCCCAAAAAACTGAGCATAACTGATCTACACAATTTGCTCTCAGCTCTTTTTGTGGTTGTAGAACAGAATAAAGCATTAATATATTTTCAGAGATGAATGTCTTTCATTTTTTTCTTCACTAAAGCCATTTTGTTTTTTTGCGTGTAAAGATGGAATATTGTGAAAAAAGCACATTACGGGATACTATTGACCAAGCATTGTGTGAAGATACCAGTCGTCTTTGGAGACTTTTCCGAGAAATATTGGATGGATTAGCTTACATCCATGAAAAAGTTTGTAAACGTTATAGTATCTAGAGTCCTTATTAATTGTCTTGAGTCTGTAAAATAAGTCTTGTCTTGTTTTGTCTTCGTATACTCTATTCCATTATTATCCATTTTTTATCTGAAATAGCTTCATAAAATTTAATTTTTAATTAATTGCTGTAGACTTGCCTTAATTAAGCAAATTGTTATGTTTAAAAAAAGGTTTTTACCGCTTAAGATTGATAGCTGCTAAACTATAGTCTTCAAGCATTATCTCAATAATAATCACTAATTTTGTAGACTGTGTATACAGAGCCAAAAGAGGTCATTGCTAATACTGTTTCATAGCCACTTATGAAAGAGAAGTTACATGTATTTAGATAGCTAGGTATATGTGTAAGGGGCAGGGTGTGGGGGTGTACTTAACCAAACACACACATGCATCCAGCCCTTCTCATTCTTCTTTTTTTTTACTTCATTAACAGGGAATGATTCACAGAGATTTGAAACCTGTAAACATTTTTTTAGATTCTGAGGATCATGTGAAAATTGGTGATTTTGGGTTAGCTACAGATCACCCAGCAAATACAGTAAGTGTGTTAAGTAAAATGTTTATCATAATATCCAAACAATATCAGAAACTGCATAAGAACATTTTTATTTTATGTAGGAGTAACGTGGCAGGAACATATTAAATAAAAGCAAATGCTCATTTGATTTTTAGTGCATAGATCCTTTATTTATTTCACTAGTTAATTTAATTTGACTCCATAATTTAAGGCATTTTTTGTGTTCATACCTACATGCACCAAAGAGTAAAATGCATTTCTTACTCATTAATTGGCTTTATCATTGTCTAGAATTGAAATAGGGTGTGTTGTTTGGGTTTTTTTAAGTTAAAGCCAAAATTTTCAAACTTGGGAGCCTGTCATACTCTTAAATTTGTATTCAGGAATGCAGCCTAATACATAATTAAAATGTTTAATTCTAAATAATTTTCAAAAGAAATTACTATATTAATTGCAATCATAAAACTATAAATTGATAATCTGAACAAGCCAACAAAAATCTTTTAAATATAGATGTATAATTTGTCCTCTCCCACCTCCTCCCCCCCATTCCAGGCTGATTCTAAACAAGGGGAAGATCATTCAGACGTCAGTCTCGCTAAGCCTGACCCGGCAGGTAAATCTAAAAATTATATATATATTTTTTGCATTTAAAACTAGTTTCAAGAAAAATCTTCCAATGGTTTTTCTTTGTGTACTTGAACGAAGTGAAATCCTCCAGTCTCTATTGCTGAAAAGGATTATAAAACTCATACCGTCTCAATTCAGATTTATTTTGTTCAAATGCAAATCCTTTTGCATTTGCTATACTAGGAGAGAAGTCCAGTGAGTCTGCAGACAAATGAATTCACCTTTCTCTCCAAGGTTTACTTCTGTTCAGCAGCAGATCCAGGAACACAGCAAGGGGGAGATGCCTTCCCCCTCCTACCCCTGTCCAATCCCCTACATGCACACACTGGAGCTCAGAAATATCTGAGCTCACTGCCTTGTCAGTGAGCTGCTGTTTGCCCTTCACCTTCCTCCCACTCCTGCTGAATTCAGCAGCAAGGGAAAGGAGGGGTGGTGACAGCTCTCAGTCCATGTGCTCTGGAACCACAAGAAAGCAGGGGCTCCAGTCAGATTCCGTGTCGAGAGCTCATGTGCAGCTTATTCAAAATGGGATGTGACTGTACTGCCTGCCCTCTCTGGATCCACCCTTGCCTCTGTACTTCAGTGAAATTCCCATCTGTGGGATGCATGTGTTCAGAGCTCTCTACGTGATCAAGCTGTCTAAACTTTCATCCATTCTGTCCAGCCTATGCATGTAAAGTGCAATTTTATAACTAGAAGATGCATAGCATTCAGAAGAAAAGAGAATCTTCCAAGACATGCCAGTTCTTTGTACTAAAATCCTATTTAAAGAATAAGGAAACTATATTTTCTTAACCGTTTTGCTGCTATATTCCACAGCAGCAGTTTCTCTTTGAAACTAACATTTTAAGTATGTTTACAGGTAGTTTGACAGGGATGGTTGGCACTGCATTATACGTGAGCCCAGAGGTCCAAGGGAGCACTAAATCAACATATAATCAGGTAATATTAATATGACTTAATAAAACACATGATGAAATCTGGAATACTGTGCAAAATTCTTATCTCCCTTGTTCAAGAAATATAAATTCAAACTGGAACAAGGAGAGAGATACTACTAGGAAGATCAAGGAAATGAAGAGACTAAGAAAGCTTGGCTTGTATAGTCTACAAATCAAGGGTTGAGAAGGGCTACACTTGCTGTTGTAAACACAGCAAGGAATTAAACACCAAAAAGGGAGAAGAGCTACCATATTTACGTAAATGTAAGATGACCCTGTATTTAAGACTATCTGCAATAATTCGATTCTATACATTAAAAAAAATTATTATAGTTTTCCATGTATAGATTGATTGTTGGAGGGTTTTCTTTAATTCATCCCTCCCACTGTTTCAGGGGTGGGGATGCAGGTGGTGTGTGTGGGAAGGTCAAGCAACTTGCCTCCTGCTGGTGCCTGACCCCTGCTACCTCTGCTCCCTACCTGGCCCCCCAGCCTCTGCTTTCCTTCTTCCCTAGCATCTGCTGTCCTCCTTTCCCCCTAGCGTTTGCTCCATGCCAGCAGGCTCCATCCCTGTTCTAGCCTTGGGCACTGAGCACAGTTCCAGCCCAGCCCCCCATATCAGTCCTGAGGGCTGCTCTGGTATTGGGCTGGTGCTGTGCTCAGTACCCCAGGCTGCAGTGTGCATAGAGCCTCTCTGCATAAATTGAAGGTAAGGGAGGGGGAGAGGGGCCTGTGGGGGAATGGGGAGATAACATGCGGGGGAATGCAGAGAGGCAAACAGCAGCTGTAGCTACAGCCTCAACCCTGGATAGGGGCTAGAGCCCGAGCCATAGCAGCCGCCTGCCCCCCCACTTAGAATCCATGATTTTAAGACGAGGGCCCTCTCACATTAAATGTGGAAGAAAACCTCACCTTGGAATCAAGTAAATACAGCAATATGTAAGTTTAAAGATATAGTTGGCAAAAGAACATACGAGTATTCACTGATTATATGTCAATCTAATCCTGAAATGAGGTGTCTAATCATCAGAGGACTGGGTTTCTGGAGCAGCTTTCTGATGGGAGCTTGAAGACAAAAAAAACAAAAGCAAACCAAAAACAACCTCCCTAACAAGCTTGATAGAGAACATTAACAATTCAAGAAAGATTGTATGATATAGTTTGCTACAACAGCAGGGAATTGTACTCCATATCCAGAGCCCGCCCAGTCTTATTTCCTATGGTTTTTTGTGAGTGAATAGTAACAGTCTTCTGTTCTGAGAGACATGCCATAAAATCTCTGTATACTAAACTTTGTCTATCTGTAAATTGTCAGGTACAGATATGACTAAAATGTAAAAGCTTAAAAGCTGAAATACTGCAACCCTGAACACTAATTTTAAAAACATACATGGTAGCCATTGTTTAACCTTGATTATACAACTAAATTAATGTAACAAATAAAAATCAAGATATTTATTAAGCTAAAGGGAAATAAAACTTTAATCTTTTTTTAAGTCTTGGTCTTGCCATTTTTAATCTTGCTGAATGTGTTTTGGGTTACTTGGAATAGCTGTAGTACCATGTACGAATGATAGCATAGAACTTATGTTGTATGGGGAAATCTAAATGATGAACTATGTTTCTATTAGGAATAATTGCTCTTCTGGACTCCCAGAAGAGAATGGAAAGTAAGTTATTTTTTGTCTATTACTTTGATCATGTCAGAAATAACTATTGCAATTAGTTTCATTACTTGATTTTTTTTTTTTCTTCCCTAGAAAGTGGACCTGTTCAGCCTGGGGATAATATTCTTTGAGATGTCCTACCATCCTATGAGTACTGCATCAGAAAGGATCTTTGTTCTCAGCCAGTTAAGACTTGTATGTATAACATTGTTGCAGCTGCGTCTATCATACTTTAGTGAGTAAGAGGAGAAAAGTGCATAGAATATTGCAAGTAAATGTGCTATATTTTGCATCTTGAAAGATTTTTATAGTTGGATAAATGGGAAATTGCATAGCTACAACGCTCATTTGAGTTTATCTCACATTAAGGCAGTGAAAGAGTGTTGCAGTTGTGATGGTACAGAAATTATGCCAGAAGCAAGGATTTCTTAGGGTGATATCTTTTATTGGGCCAACTGTACAGTTGGGAGTTAGACAAGTTTTTGAATGTTGTGAGATCAAGGGGGTGGTGTGTTCACTATCTCTAAATTTTCTTCCAGAGGGTTGTTGCAGTAGACAGGTTGGGGTAACTTGTCAAAATAGAGACGGTCTTTTATTTTGTATTAAAAACCCCATAAATAATTATAAATAATAGCAGAGTGCTGTCTTGACAACCTTAATTATGACAACTACATTTTTTGGTTTTGAGTAATAAAAATATCTAGACTTACTGTGTCTTCTGTATATATATATTTTAATAAGGTTAGTTCACACAAGTTGGATTTGCTACCGTAATTCAAATGTATTTTATCTTTTATAGCCTACTATTGTATTTCCAGAAGACTTTGATGAAGTGAAACATGCAAAGCAGGTAATTTTACAGTCATTTTAATTAGTAGGTATTCTATATTAAGAAATGTTAATAATTATTTTTCACTTCATTTTAGATTAGTAATCTCTTCCAAGTCATTATCACATGACGTGAGAACAAAGTAAAAAAAAAACTCAAAAGGATAAAGCAGTTACCACAACTGACATTACATATACTTAAAACACAAAGGCCCAGATTCTATTCCGCCTTTAAGATGTCTTTGTCTTTGCTGCCACTACTCAAAAAGTAAATATCTCACCTCTGGAGTTCAGTTCTGTTCACCCAAGGAGATGTCATTTGCCCATTCTGTCACTGAGCAGCCTAGAGGCCAATCCTGTTCCGTCCTGCTTTCTGACAATGAGAAGAATTATGCGACTCCAAAGACAACCTCTTCTGCCTAGGGAGGCATGTGACTCTTATACTCAATGGAGAGTCTTCTAAACTTCAGTCACATAGCTCTAGCTCAGTTTTACTTGGTTAGAAGGGCAAAGCTCAGACACCTTTTTGGGATCAAACTTGCTCAGAAAGGGAGATGTCCTAGTAGTTAGAGCACTTTCCCCAGAAGTGGGAGGATCTGTTTTATAGGTCTTCCTCAGGCCTATAGAGTATAAACCTATATCTACCCTACCCCTCAGCCTACAGGCTAGGCAGGGTTGAGGATGTCTTTCATCCCTTCTGTTGAAGCTGGCTTCCTGAGCATCTAGAAATGCAGGAGGGGGCTCTGACTAGGCCAGGCACTCTCCTGGGAGGGAGGGAGGTTCTGGCCTTTAGTCCCAGTGCTGTTTGTTGTTGGTGACAACCGCTGAACAGCCTCATTGTTGTACTTTTAGGTTTGCGTTTTGCCTGTAGCTCTGCAAAATGCAAACCTTGTGGGGTGTGTTTGGAAAAAGACATACAGCTGTTAAAGCACAGATGAGCCCTTAGCTGTCTAAAACCCAGCAGGTGCCAGTTAGATTCCTTAGAGGCACAATAGGATATGGACTAAAATTCTCCTATGCAATCATATCTTTTAAGCTGAAATTGAAGTTGTGTTGCATAGAAGTTAGTCTAGCCTTTGTTTCAAAAGTAGAAAATGTGTCACAGAAAAGAAGAAATGTTTGTGAGGTAAAATTATTGTTGTAAGTTTGGCGCAGCGGCAGTGGCCACCAGAGGTTCATTTTGGCAGTGGAGACATCTGGAGCTCAGTGGAGTCATACACCATCTTGGGATTTTTTTATATTCCTCCCCCTACCCCTTCTCAGCTGGGTCTTTATTCTGTTAGCCAGGAACAGGGTGCTGTACAATCGTTATGCCGGGGATTGGCAACATTTATGAGCATAGTGCCAAAATCACCTGCAGACTTGACTCATAAAATGTTGGCATACTAGGGGTGGACAGTGGGGGAGCTGCGAGGGGCCCAATTCTTGTTGTGTCAGCGTAGCCCTTTCCCCTTCACCACTGTCTGCCCTGAGGTGTGCATCCCAAGCAAAATGCTTTCACATGCCACACTCTAGCACCCATGTCAGGGGTTGCCTACCCCTGATTATGCAGTCCTCGAAGGCTGGCCATATGGAAATCTGAGACATTATCTTGGAAATGTGGGACGCCGCCCACTCCCCATCTCCTCAAGTCTCACAAGTCAGTTGGGGCGGGCTGTGTGGAGGGCAGAAAGTGGTGTGTGCCTGCAGGGTACTTCATGCTGCTCTGATTCCCAGCCAGTCTGTTCCCCGCACCCCTTTGTTTCTGGGGCGCCAATTATAATTCCCAACAGCCAGCCAGGACCAGCCTCTGAAATCTGGGGCTGTCTCACCTGAAACAGATCATAGAGTCTCCTCTACATCATCTAGAAATATCTGGTATCCCAGGGCAATGGTCCATGGCCTGGCTCTGTGGGAAGGAAGGAGGTGTGGTCCAGCCTCAGAGTTGGGTGAATAGCCTGGCCCCACAAGGGGAGGGGACATAGCCTGTATCTGACCAGGCGCATGGGTTTTGGGGTTTGAGAATTTGGCAGAAGGCACGGTGGCCGTATTAATATCCACACTTCCCTGCTGCCAAATTTCCTGACCTGTGGGGAGCCTCACAGGCCAGATGCAATGCCTCCATAGGCCACATTTGGCCCCTTCCTTTTTCCTACCATTTCTGCTAATTGGTGGAATGGGTAAGTGAATTTAGCATTAGGATGGGGAGATTTGAGCCACCACTGGTAGAGCCCTGGTGGACCTAGAACTCTGACAGCAACACTGCCAGTTGTGGCAGGGTAAGGAGAGTAGTTCTTCCTGCCTCTTTCCACCCTTACAGGGTGAGAGAGGTTGTCTGTGGTAGCTGCTGCTTTTGAGCAGCTGCCAACTAATCGCTAACAACCTACCATTCCCTAGCAGAGGGGAGGGCAGGCTATCAATTGCTGGGTCCCTTAGGGGTGGGGTTATCCAACAAGCAGCTCCTGTTTGCCCCTGGCAGGAAAGAGTTTGCTTTTGAGGTGACTTGGTAGCCCTTTAGCCAGGAAGCTGGTATGCTTGTATGCCCCCATCTTGCTACATGTTTCTAAAGCTGCAGATTTCCTGGACTTTTGCAGTGCTGCCATTAAATGCCTGTGCGTAGCCTAAGATTCTTGTTTTCATTGTATCTATAGTTTAAGACTTCTTATTGCATTTTTTACTAGACAGCCTGTGGTCTCTTAATTGGTATAATAATCATCATTTGTTGAAGTTTTTCCATATTTTCTTCAGTTATGGTATCATTACCCAGCACCCTAAGAATTATGACTGAAGTAATGAATTTTTAGTGGTATTTATATACTCTGCCACTGTATCAGTAAAATTAGGAGCCCCTAATTTTACTAACCTGTAACTGGTAATGCCGTCTTAACCATTCCAGCCATGCCACTTTTGATAAAAGTTAACTTGATGGTATTTTTTTTTTGTTTAATTTGCAGAGATTGGTTATTAGTTGGCTTTTGAATCATGATCCTGCAGCACGGCCAACTGCCATGGAGCTACTAAAGAGCGAACACCTCCCAACTCCCCAGATGGAAGAGTCTGAATTGCATGAAGTACTTCACCATACCTTAGCCAATGTTGATGGGAAAGCTTACAGGACTATGATGAGTCAGATATTTTCACAACGCATCTCCCCAGCAATAGACTATACCTACGATAGTGATATGCTAAAGGTTAGTTTCAAATTGATTTTTTTAATTGCTCCAGCTAAAAAAATATAGATATGATAAGGCTGAAATCCTGCCTTTCTTGGTCATTTCTAACAATGATTAATATTTCCACTTGGGTCCCTTAATAAACTGTTAGATCAGGCTCACTGTTCTGATGTGTTCATCTAATTCATAACTTCTCTATTTGACAATCATATATTTGAATGAAAACTTAAACTTTGTCTGATTATGGGAACGTTTGCTTCCTATTCTTAATTTTTATTATATTAATGGGACTTGTATCTGAGTACCAATAGAATATACAGGCATACCTCGGAGATATTGCGGGTTTGGTTCCAGACCACCGCAATAAAGCGAATATCGCAATAAAGTGAGTCACATGAATTTTTTGGTTTCCCAGTGCATATAAAAATTATGTTTACACTATACTGTAGTCTATTAAGTGTGCAATAGCATTATGTCTAAAAAAACAATGTACATACCTTAATTAAAAAATACTTTATTGCTAAAAAATGCGAAGTGAGCAAATGCTTGTTGGAAAAATGGCGCCGATAGACTTGCTTGAGGCAGGGTTGCCACAAACCTTCAATTTATAAAAAACCGCAATATCTGCGAAGCGCAATAAAGCGAAGCGCAATAAAATGAGGTATGCCTGTATTTGTTTTGGGACATCACCGTGTTGTACCCCTTCAAATCAGCCCTTTTTAATGATAAGAATTAAAAATTGTTTTTTTAAACACTTTAGAAATATTTTACAAACTTCTTTCATGGCTTTTTTTGGTGTGTGTTTTTAATTACTTATGAACATATAAAAATAGTGACTGTATTTGGAGAGAATGACAGAATATATATCATTGGATACAGTAACCACTGTGGCTTGCTCTGGTCGTTTACCTTATTTACTCGAATTATTATAAGACCACCCCCCCAACAATTACATTCTGCATATGGAAAATATATACATTTGCATAATTTTCATATGTACAATCATATGTATTGGAGGTTTGCTTTGAATTTGTTCCCCTCCTACTGCTACAGCAGGCAAAATAAATTTGGGGGGTGGGGGGTCTCTGCCCCATGCATACTATTTCAAGCCATGGTGACCCCATAACTCAGCACTGCCCAGCATGTGTGGTCTCCAGATACCCACCACAAAGGCTAATTAGCCCATGTTTATGACTGGAATTGGGTGTTCTTGTCACAAATCCTGGGATCCTCTAAAAATGTATATGCAGATGAGATGCAGAATAACTCGGGGGTGGGGTTTCATTGATCATCAGGGATCCTGGTTTTCTCTGATAAAAAATTGCAAATTCTCTAATAAACCCCCCCAAATCTGCAATTAAAATTAAATGCCACTAATGTGTGTGTGTGTGTGTGTGTGTATATGTAGGTATCAATTAAACATAACGTTTTATTGATATATTTACAATTTTAAAGCAATATGGAAGCCAACCAGTGCCTCAGTCACTATCATAAAATTAATTGATTTTTGGGGATTTTATTATCATAACAAATCAAAGTTCCCCTGCCCCCTTAGCTCACAGAACACAGGTCTAGGCCCCTCACTCTCAAGCCACAGCCCTGCTGGTGCCCCTCACTTCCCCCCTGTCTTCATCCCCCACTCTGCTCTGCCGGAGGGGGCCCCCAGCTGTCAGGGTTATGGGGCCAGGGACCCAGGTCCAAGGCCCAGCTATTGGCTGTGGGAGGCAGCAGCTGCTGCAATGGAGCACAGAACCTTGCCCCCTCTCCCCCATAGGTGGCATGGGTGCAGCCAGAGCCCATGGGTGCAGAGGTGCAGGCTGCCTGCTATGGGCTTGGGGGCGGGGGCTGGCTCTCCACCACTGTGTACACTCCTGTTGGAGGGCTAGAGGGGACCCGTGCCCCCCAGACCTATGCCCCCCAGATGGGGGTGGGCTGCCCACTGCAGCCTCGGGCTCCCTGGCCTGCTTCCCTTCCTCGCAGCATCCACAGCCCAGCAGGTGGGACCCCGCGCAGCAGGGCAGAGTAGGATAGCCATCATGGAGGACATTCCGATTTTCTGCTACTCTGTCCTCTATTGATACAAAACCCAACACCTTTATTTCCTCTGTTTTTCTCTTCAAAAATGGAGGAGTCTGGTTTCATATCGATAGAGGACAACCAGACTGTCTTCTATGATGGCCACCCTAGGGCAGAGCAGGGCTGGGCAGGGAAGCTCCTGGCCTCTGTGAGCTCTGTGCTGCCCTGGTGACATGTCCCCTGCCTGCCTCAGCAGCAGCAAGAGGCGCTACTCTGCCCTTGCTGCTGCGAGGCAGGCATGGGGTGCTTCACCAGGGTGATGTGGGGCTTGCAGCGGCAAGCAGCTTCCCCACCCAGCCCTGCTGTGCCCTGCCGTGTCGAGTCCTGCTTGCTCGGCTGTGGAGGCTGTGGGGAAGGGCAGTAGGGTGAGGAGTCTGAGGCTGCAGTGGGTAGCCCACCCCATGCACAAATCTGGGACACAGGAGCAGGGAGCTGGCCCCACTGCCTCCACCCCCCAGACGAGCCACTCATGGCCCCATCCTAGTCTCTGCCGGGGCCCTGGGCTCCAAGCCCCATGCACTGTTCAGCTGGGCAGCAGTCCCAGCCCTTCTCAACTCCCTTCCTCCTTCCCTATGGGGGCCTCAATCCCCCTTTTTCCTCCCCTGCCAGACTTACCTGCGGAAGCTGCTCTCCAGACTGTCTGGTGGCCATGTGCATATATATGCATATGGTGCTCCCTGCTTCCTCCTGCTCTCCCCAGCCCCTTAGAGGCTGGGACTCTGCCAGCCTGCAGAGAGCTCTTTGCAAAAATGCGAAATCCATGTGTTTCTCCATTGAAATGAAAAATCTGCATTTTTCTTGTGTAAAAGGGGAAATCCACATTTTTCTCAGTTTTTCTGTGGGAAACGGGAAACCTGGATCCCTGTTAATCATATGCTACAAGCTGAGAGAGGGGGCAGTGGAGGGATTCTGGGTGAACTGTTTGGTACCCTGTTTAGTGATGTTTGCCATACATTTAAGGCTGTGAAGAAACAGGAATTATTGAAAGGCACAGCTCGGCTGTGGGAGTGAAGAGGAAATCTAAATATACGCAGTGTAGTGGTTCACCATGACTTGAAAAAGAGCATTGATAAGGACTACACGCAATGGGCATTAGTCTTATTCAGATGGACTGCATTAACCTATCCTTTGCTTGCCTAATATTGTTAGGGACCTACTGAAATCATGGTGGAAGTGGGCTGTGAGGCAGCTCTTTTAATTTTCCAGATTCTCCCATGCCCCCTCCTTGCCCTCCCATTGCTGATTGCCTGAGGGGCCCCAGTGGCCCTGCTGCTTGTTGCTGACTGGCTAGGAGGGAAAAACCATATTTAAAACCACAGTTTTCGCCTCACTGCTGATCATAAGTGAGTGGCAGGGCTCCTCCGCCAGTTGTTGGGGGAGAAGGGAACATACAGGGGATCCTGCAAAATGAAAGGAACTGCTGCTCAGCCCACATCCACCATGAATTTGGTAGGTCCATACTAACATGGGCCGAGTATTTTAAAGTCTTGTTCAGTGTTGGCTTTATTTTAGTCAACTTCATAGTTGATTTGCATTACTGAGCACATGCTGCTTTAGGCAGCAGTTTAAGGGATAGACAGTGTATTTAATGAGGTTTCATTGTATGCAATTATAAGATGAGGAGCTTTTTTCACCCATGCTGATTGAGGGTGGTGGGGGGAGAGACCTCATCTTATATTTGAGTAAATACAGAAGTCCATATGGTGATTTCTGCATCTAAGTCTGTGTATAAGTGCTACTTCTTTAAAGGGATTTTTGCTTGCAGGGTAGTTTTTCGATTCGGGCAACTAAGATACAGCAGCACGTGTGTGAGACTGTCAGCCGGATCTTTAAAAGACACGGTGAGTTTATTTACAGGTCTTCCTTATTTTTTCCCTAAGGCATAACTTTGTATATAAGAGATTTAGAGAAGTCCCTTATATAGAGACTTTTGTTAGTACAGTGATTTCAGTACTAGCAAATTAGACGCAAGGTTGTATTGGCCAATAGATGCATATTGTTGAGGTTTTAAAACTTTTTATTTTTACATATGAGAAACTAGCTTTAAATTTCAGCTCTTATGTGGGCTATGCTGAGGTTTTCAGATCTTAGTCCAGTTAAGTCCCGTGTCTTTCAATGTATACTGAATTGTCTTGTTCTGATGACCAACACTGCAAAGCTATTTAAAGGAGGAGTTTCTTTATAAGTATTATTTAGGTGACTGTGTATAACACTAGTGTCCAACCTTCCAGCCTTCTGGGCCACATGAGTGGCATAGGATTGGGCTACATGCTGGATCCTATACAGGGTCAGCACTTGGGGTCAGTTCGCAGCTGTGATTTAATGTGCCCCAATCTGGCCACAGAGTAACCCCTTGCACCTGCCCAACTTCAGGCTGTTATGATCTAGTGTGCAGGCCGACAATATCCAGCTTTCAGAGCTCCCCACAGGTTTGGAAATTAGGCAGCAGGTTAGTGGCAGTTAGCGCTGCCACTGCTCCCCTGTTGCCCAATTTCCAGAGCTGTGAGGAGCCTTGTGGGCCAGAGGTTGAGCCCTGCTGATGTAGATTAAAGCCAGGTAGTAATAGTTAGTATTTCCTTAATAGTAATTTAAGCAAAGAAACAAAGTCTGGGATCTTTTACAAGTGCTAATACTGTTTTATCAATGTTGTGCAGGAGCTATCAAGTTACCCACCCCACTGCTAATGCCTAGAAATAGGAAACTGTATGAACATAATGAAGCTTCATATTTCATGGATCACAGTGGGATGCTGGTGATGCTGCCTTATGATCTCAGGGCAAGTTGTATACTCTTTATATTTTAAGCTGGGTTTGGGAAATTGTTTCTGTTGTTTTATTTGATTTGTGCATCAAGATTTTGGAACAGGATTCCCCTTTTATCTCCCCGTTACCAGAGATTTTGTGATGCAGGTCCCTTCCTATCTTCCCTTGGATGCAGTTTGCCTTCTTTGATGACTATCTGATCAAGTAGGGAAGAAGGACAGGAAAAGGGCCACTTGAGAAAAGTAGCCCGTACAAGCTCTACTTTTTTCATCATGATCAAACTATAGTCATAACGCCAAGGAAGCATGTCCAGTCAGATCTGTGCCTGCATTTGTCTTTAGTAGTAAACATCCCAAAGAACCTCCAAGTAGAAGAAAAACAAATTACTGAAAAGTGCTTCTGCTTTTTCCATTCTAAAAAACTATATTTAAGAAAAACACCTAATTAATAGATGTGGTGTGTGACAGTGTTAAGGTTTCGTTTTGTTTTCCCTTCACATGCACCTATATGAGGAAAAAGATTTCATTCACTCCTTTATGGTCCATTCCTTCACACATATAACTCGCGATAATAATGTCCTCTAGTCTTTTGTTTACCATATATATGTACTGTACCATATGTATATATGCATTGTTGTTCTTGCAGCCGCACTCACAACTGCTCTCAACAGATCCTTAGTGATGCTGTTTCAGAGGAAGACTGCAGGCTGGTCTACAGTATGCCAGTAGAATTACTGTCACCATCCCCTCCTTCCAGTCAGATCATAGATTTTCTCCAATGCCGCTAGGCAGTAACTGCTCTAGATGTCAATTAAATAACTCAGTTTACCCTTTTGTGGTTTAGCTGATCATTTTACAAAAATCAAGTATAAAATGACACTTTGCTAAACTGGCTATGAAACTAAAGTGACAAGATATTTCCAGATGACCTTGACTTTTTATAGTGAAAGTTAGTAGGGACATTTTTTTTTCCCTGCCTGTGAAAGCTACAGCAGAAAAGAGGCTTCTCTGATGAAGGTCCAAGATAGAGGGGTTGTGTGCAGGTTCCACCTGCCCATTACAGTCCCTTTTTCTCTCCTCTGACAAGGTCTGCCCTTTAAACAAGATGGTTCTTTCTTTGCTGAGACTGAACGGTTTGTCATCTTGAAATGTTCGCTTTTGTGTGTCATGTGTACATAGCAGTTCCAGGAACCACATTATTATTATTATTATTATTAATGATGATGATCATAATTTGCTACTGCAGAACATCACAGCTGCTTGTCATTCTAGATCAGTACAGTGTATAGTATCAGATTGCATTTTTTAACTGTGTCCTTGTCAGTTTTCTTTCTTCCTCTGTAATTGTTATCCAAATAGTTCTTCACAAACTTCTTTTTTTAGCTTCTACTTGATTGCCAGCTTACACTTCTATAAGTAGAAGTGCAGGCTAGAAGCCTTTAAAGCAGGGATGGGGAACCCCCAGGCCACTGGCTGGATGTGGTTGGCCAGGGACTTCATTTCCCAGCCACCCCTGCCTGCACAGCTTGTGCTGGGCACCATGGAGACCCCAGCCTCAGCCACGCCAGCAGTGTGTGCAGCAGATCAGCGCCGGAAGCTGCTCCAGAGCTGTGGGGATCTTGCAGCGGGACAGCTTGCTCCAGAGCCAGGGCAGAGCCACAATCTGTAGCTTGCATGCTCTGGGCAGGGGCATGCACGCAGAGAATTGTGGCTCTGCCCCAGCTTCTTGCAGCAGTGACACCCTGTCTGGATCCAGGGCAGAGCCATGATTCCCTGCATGCATACCCCTGCCCGGAGCGTGCAGGCTACAGATCGTGGCTCTGCCCTGGCTCCGAAGCAAGCTGCCCCTGCCACGAGATCCTAGCAGTGCTGGAGTAGCCCCGTGCTACTCTGCCATGCCTGCTGATGGCATGGCTGAGACTGGGGTCTCCATGGAGACTGGCACAAGCCGTGCAGGCAGGGGCAGCTTGGAAATGGAGTCCTTGGCCACCTTTATCCAGCCTGTGGGCCAGATGTTCCCCATCCTGCTTTAAAATGTCTTTCTTCATAAATGGTAGGTAAAAAGTCTTATTTTCCCCACTGCCACGCTAGTTTTAAGCCAATGTGATACCACTGGAATAAAAGGAAAATCTAAGTATCTGATAGGCAGGGCCCTCATGGTCTTGGTCTTCTTGCTGGAAGTAGTGATTCCTGAGGATATTGTGGACCCAGCAGCACTGGCTTGGTACTGCAGTTTATAACTTCCTAATACATCACTTGGAACTGAGCATGGCTACTTCTTTTGGATAGTGCCCTGCATTTGCTTTTTGGGTGCAAATCTTGTGCTTCTTTCCCCATGTCTGTGTAAAGGATGAAATAGCATTTTCCTAGAAAATACATCTAAGATACTTACAGCTACTTAAATACTTTTAGAGACTATTACAGATGAGAGGATAAAGGGGTAACTGTATAGTGTATAATTCCATGTTATTCTAAGAGCACAAGTCAGAATGAAGTTGTATGTGTAAGCGTGTGCGCGCGCGTGTGTGTGTGTACACACACACACATATGTGTATGTATAATGTAATATCTCAACCGTCTTTTTGTGTTTACAGATTCCTTTTGCAAGATTTGTAGCTAGAAATAGTATATCAAACTTGAAAAGGTAAGGGAAATGGCTGAGAGGGATAATACCTATTCATCCAAAAAAGGTTTAACATTTGTCCATTGCTCACATAACTGTTCAACGCAATGACTGCTCTATAGGTATTTATTTATCCTTTTGTTTTTTTGTAGGTATTGTATAGAACGAGTTTTCAGGCCTCGGAGATTAGATCGTTGTCACCCCAAAGAACTCCTAGAATGTGCATTTGACATTGTCACTTCCACTGGAAATATCTTTTTACCTATTGCAGAAGCAATCTATGCCATTTCGGAAATCATCCATGAATTTCCAGTTCTGCAGGTTGTTCCTCCACTCTGCTCTGCTGACTAGTATATTGTTTTTCTTTCTCTAGCTACTTTTATGATAATGTGTTGTTTTGTTGGAGAGGAGATTATAAATAAGGCAATATGCCAGCAAAGATGACTACTAAGAGAGACCATTTTTATCTGCCAATGAAAACATTTTTGTGTTTTGACTTTTGATAAAAATTGAAAACTGAACCACTGTGACTGAAAAATGTTTTGCAAATTATATTTCCGGTGAACAGTAAGTTGTTTTGCAAAGGATGTCGTAGTAGAACACTTGAAATATAATGGCTCTCTTCCTTCAAGGGAATGTTTCTCTCTTGATTCTGATACTGAAGTTGGTGTTAAAAAAGGGCACAAATTTTACCAACTCTGGACTGTACAGAGGGGAAACTAAGATAACAGGGAAGTTCAGAATTAGTCTGGGTAAAAGTGAAAAGATATTTTACATTTTGAAATGCCCATAAAATATTGTATTTTTCCTCTTTTAGGAAAGAAACTACAGCATCTACCTGAACCACACTGCCTTATTGAAAGCTATACTCTTGCACTGTGGAATACCAGAAGATAAACTCAATCAAGTTTACATCATTCTGTATGATGTTGTGGTAAGATTAGTGACAAATGCAAAATTTAGTTTAAAAATTCAAATGTGGAATGCTTAATAAAACATTTCATTCATTTTTCCCATCAGTTCATATTTTTCAAAAATGAAGCTGACTTTCACTGTTCAACTTTCTGACGTCTTGGTGCCCCTCCATTCCCCAGGTTATTAAGTAGCAGTTGGTCCCTCTGTAAAACAAGTGTACATGGTATAGACCTTCAGGGTGGCTCTAGAATAGATGTTGTCCCAGTCACAGCATTGCCTTCCTTGCACAATGAAGACATTGCAGCATGTCCATGGGCTGCACCTGCAAAGGACAGGTTGTCAGGAAGAGGGAAAAAAGGAATAACAGTTTGCACTGTGGTTGCTGACCAGCCGGGGGAGCTCTCACTGGTCAGCAGCACCACTGAAATAAGTAAATGACTCTACTAAGTTCACTGTGGCAGGGGTGTCTCTACTCATCTGCTCTGTGTTTGCACGGGGAGTGGGGGCAGTGTTGCCCCAGGATTCCTTTTACCACAGACCCCTAAGGATTGACATGGCCCCTTGTCCAGTTTGGTATCAAGTGAACTTTATTTAGTAACCTCTAGGCTCATTACAAGTATTCTTTCTTGTAATAGGACCTGGCAAGCAGTTCTTTAGACACTAAAACAGCGACCTTCAGTGGTACCAGTCTCATATCCTCTGCTGGGTGTGTGGGATGTTAGTTTCTGAATTCCTTGTTACTCAAAGCAAGAATTCCAAGTCTGCTCCTGTCTTGCCAGGGTAGCAACATAAACACACACTGTCTCTTTGTTTGTAACTTTCTCATCTCAAACTGTCCAATTCTCAAATGTCTTACCTCATCTTTTTAGATGAGATACTCCAATCCTATTCTATGTTTGGTTTTCTTTCCTTTTAGGGAAACTACTGTACCTGGTTAGCCCACCATACCAATCACAGCACTCATTTCTCCCAGTGCCTTATAAAGCACTTCGTACAATTTAATTGCTTAGATCCGGGAAGGCCTAAAGTTATGCTAAGAGCCTGAGCATAACTCAGTTTGCCCGCTACAGGCAGGGCATGGTATTTCTGTTGGTTGCTGCTGAGTAGGAGGAATGACCCTAGGGCCCAAAGCTATTCTAGAGCAGGGGTTTCCTCCACGTTCTTTTTCAGAGAAGTTTACGCTGGACAGGGGTAATGTACCCAGGGATGCCGGAGGACTGGCAGATTGCTGTTACACAGTGTATTCCTTGCTACATGTGCAAATGTATAGCTGGTTGTTATTCACCTTTAAGTTACACAGATTGCCAATTGCTCAAATCATGAGTGAGACTTTATAAAGGCAAGGTGCTGCATTTATTGATGACATGAGTTACATATAGAGGTTCGGGCACACTATTCATACAAACACACACGGATCATCATACACAACATTACACACAGCCATACACATACACAAGACAACTATTTCATTTACACATACACCAGATATAGTTACCAGCAACAGTTGCTCAGTATCAGCCCAGGGTGGCCAACCTAGGCTTATTGAGTAAATGATGATGATTTGAAGATAGCAGATTTAAAGATAACAGCTGGAGCGAGGTGAACAGATGCATTTGTGCTCCAATGAAACAGCAGTAGAGAAAGAGACTTGTCCAACTTGGCATTTTCAAAAGTGTTCTCTTATAGGGATTGGCATCCTTTGTTTCAGTGCTTTGGGCTTTTTCTATACCCAGCTTTTGTTTTTGTGGCTGTTCTTTTTTTGTCTTCAGCTTATCTTAGCATTGGAATGTTCTTGTTGCCCATCTTGCAGAATTTTTTCTTCTGTTATTTCCTTTGTGCCCTCAAGGTTCAAAGAGATTCTTCAGCTGTTTGTTAGTTAGTTACTGGCTGGTAACTTACATTTGGCGCCTTGTTGCTTACATACGCAGTTAAATCTTCTTCTCCCATCTCTGACATTCTTTCACCATTCACTCTTTTGCACACAGTCATACATAAAGGCTATGCAGAGTTCATTCACTTACATCAAGCAGAAGGATGCAAAATGGAGTTTTCAAGTTGCTTACAGGACAAAACTAGCATGGTTATATTTTACTATTATTACACTCTGTGTTAACAACATTAGTTCAGTTCATGCTACAAAGTTACTACATATTTTCGAGGTCTAACTGTATAGCTTTGTGGAGCTTTTAATAGTGTGATAGGTGCTTTTCACATGTAGCTGGTCTCAGTTAATTATGCAGTTAACTAGTTAATTGCACAATAACCGTAACATGTAGAGGGGGCCTCACTGTCCAACATAAAGTGCTATATTGTGAATTAGGTGCACTCTGTTCTAGCATACATTAACATAACTGATTTTAATTTAGCTCTGACTCTACAGATGTACTGAGCAGAAAGGAGAGTTGAAGAAAGTGTTCCTGTTATTTAAACAGTTTCATATTTTTCATAGTTTTTGCTATTCACATTGCTCAGTCAGATGAGAGAAAATGGAATGAACTTCATATTAAAAATGCTAGAGGGATGTTTAAATACCTACAAGAGCTTTCCATATTGGCTTTTACAAGCTCATATAAATATTTGTTTAGCATTAATTACTATTAAAACTTTTAGCAAAAGTTGATTTTTTTTTTTGTATGAACTTTTTTGTTGTAAAGTGACCAAAGTGAAAGTGGCATTCAGAGACAAATACAGAACTTCAGTTTTGCCATTCTTACAGGGAGGTTTCAGAGGGTTATTGCACTTTTGAAGAAGACATCTTAAAAGGAGGAAAAAAACCCTTAGCAGTTATGTCTTAATCCTTGTCTCCAACAATTTGATGAATACTTTTTTTATCAAAATTGATTTTTTTTAAATCTGCTGATGCATGATGATTTGTTTTGCTTTAGACTGAAAAGCTAACTAAAAGAGAAGTGGAAGCCAAATTTTGCAATCTTTCTTTGTCACCAAATAGTGTAAGTATTTCAATTAAGCTTTATATTTCCTGACAGCTTCCTATAAGTCTGTGGTACCTTAATTTCCATAAAACCTCTACTAAGACCATGCAGTCCCTGAAGAGAAAAATGCCTCTCTCTTTTGCAGCTAGAATTATATTAGTCTCTTTACTGTTTTATCACTGTGGGAAGGGTCCACTATCACCCTGTATCAGCATTCCTGTTTTCCAGGTTTTTCCCATGCTTTGAATATTAGTGTTTCAAATTATGCAAATGTTTGGAATTAAATAAAACATTGTGAATTAAAATCTCCGTAAGAAAAATGGTGTGTGGTGTTCTAAAATCAGATTCTGCAAAATTAGATGCATAGCTCTAAAGCCTGGGTGGAGATAGACCTTCACCTTCCAACTTTCAGACATTCTGTGTGCGCTCGAGTTAACTAATAAAGTAGTAGACCTGTGTGCAAAACAAGGAAAAATAATAGATTTCTCTCTGTCCCATCCCAAGTTGGGTGCTGTGGTTGGATTCCTCTTGTTCAAGTATGTGTATAGCATTATCTTTTTCAATTTTCAGCTTTGTCAACTCTACAGATTCATTGAGCAGAAGGGAGAGTTAAGCAGCATATTCCCAATTCTAAACACAATGATAAAACGAAAAACAGGTGTCACACAGCTGGTGAAGCATGGCATGAAAGACTTAGAGGAAGTCATAAGTCGCTTAAAGCAGTTTGGCATAAAACTTCAGGTTTGTTTATTTTTAAAGAATTCTGGTTAAATTGATTGATTTATAAATTTGGAAACAGAATTGCTCTTCCTAAACGTTTCCCTAGGAACCAAACCGCTCATAACCTTGAGCACAGAGCAGGCACCATCAACTTGTGGGACTGCGTAAGATGACTATTAAAAATGACCCATTTCTAGATCGACAGGGTTCTTAGGGTGAATCTGGTACCTTTTATTAGACCAATTTAAATAGTTGGAAAACAATTTTTAAGCAAGCTTTCGGGTTCAAAAACCCTTTGTCAGGCTGAGGAAGTTTCAGCAGTTGGTGTGAACTCTTCGTGGATGGAATGAAAAGTAAAGAAGCCAGAGGCTGGGCTAGTATGCATACAAGACAGGCAGTCACTGAAGATGTAGACTGAGTTGTCAATCTGGGTGGGGGGGAGAAGGGGGATGAATAGTGGAGAAGTACCTGGGGAGTCAGATGTCAGGCAGGTTATATATGTGTCATAAATCCAGTGTCTATATTTAGTCCATGATTTTTAGTGTCCAGGAGGTTGATGAAGTAGAGTTCATAGGCTCATCTCTGGGAAGTGTTTTGTAAGCTTCCTTTGAGGATCAGGACTGAGAGATTGGAGAGAGAGTGGTTTTCTTGTGAGAAATGTGCCCTCACAGATAATTGAGTATTCCTATCTTTGACAGATTTCCGGTGTGTGTTCATTCTGGTGTGCAGTTGTTGTTTGGTCTCTCCTAGGTATTTTCCATCAGGGCATTTGGTGCATTGGATGAGATATATTACATTTCTGGAGGTGCAGCTGATGGCTTTGCTGTGGGGTGTAGTAATTGTGGGTCTGGTGGAGATGTGTTGGCAGGTTTTCCATGTCTTGTCATGGCATGGTCTGGATCCATTTGGTATGTTCTGGGCCTGAGGAAGTTTGCTTCTGGTGATGAGGTTAGTGAGGTTCAGTGCTTGTTTGAAGGCTAGGATGGGTGGCTCTGAGAAGATCTCTTTAAGAATAGGGTCTCTTTCTAGTATGGGTTGCAGTTTAGAGGATTTTCTGTACGCGTTCAAGGGAAGGGTGATATGTCATAACCAGCAGTGTGCGATTTGTGGGGAGTTTTCTTCTGTACTGCACCAGTTCTTCACATGGTATCCCGGTGGCTCTTTCAAATGTGCAATCTATCTCTCTGGAGGAGTGTCCTTGTTGGGTGAAAGCTTTTTTAAGATTGGTGAGGTGGCACTCCCAGGTGTGTTCTTCATTGCAAATTCAGTGGTGTCTGAGGGCTTGGCTGTATATCACAGCTTTTTTGGTGTGTTTAGGGTGATTGCTGGTTTTGTGCAGATATGTATGTTGGTCTGTGGGTTACTTGGTCTGTATTTTGTCTATCTGGATACTGATCATGAAGTCTAAAAAGGAGACATTGGTGCTGAAGTATTCTAGAGAAAGTCGAATGGAGGGATGGTGACTGTTGAATTTCTGATGGAACTCAATCAGAGATTGCAGGTTTTCAGTCTAACCCTTTTCAGTTTTTCATTCTATCAAATCTTTGCTATACTTAAGATATATTGATGACATCTTCATCATTTGGACTGAAAACCTGCAATCTCTGATTGAGTTCCATCAGAAATTCAACAGTCACCATCCCTCCATTCGACTTTCTCTAGAATACTCCAGCACCAATGTCTCCTTTTTAGACACGATGATCTGTATTCAGAATGATAAAATACAGACCACGTTCACTGACTGCCATCTTCACGGACTGCCTGTCTTGTATGCAGACCAGCCCAGCCTCTGGCTTCTTTACTTTTCATTTCATCCACGAAGAGTGCACACCAACTGCTGAAACTTCCTCAGCCTAACAAAGGGTTTTTGAACCTGAAAGCTTGCTTAAAAATTGTTTTCCAACTATTTAAGTTGGTCTAATAAAAGATATCAGACTCACCCAAAGAACCTTGTCTACCTATGTCCTTAGGCCAACACGGCTACAACCTACACCCCCGTTTTTAGATCTGTACTTTCACTTTTATTATGAATTAGAGGATGCTCTTCTTAAAATTATTTAGATCTAAATAACTGTAATCATTTTTAATAAACTATATTTCAGTTAAATTCTTGACTAAAATCATTTTCTTTGTATATTACTGAAAAGGGGCTGTTATGTTTAAAAATTAAGTGTACAAAACAGAAACAATGGAACTGGCTCTTTATATTGAGAGGTTTTCAATTTGGGGTTTAAATGAGTTGTAATTCAAGTTCCCTGTAATATTTCAGATCCCTCTTTTTTTCTGATTTTTGGATTTCGTCCTGACTCTTCAGGGATCATTATTTTAACCACAGTCCTCTTTTCTGTCTTAATCTTCTCACATTGGCGGTTCTATGTTAAGTTTTGAAAAGTCAGTACAATGCCATTTAAGATACTGAAGTGGATAGACAGAACTGTTGTAGCACTTAGCAAGCTTGGAATGTTTATTTCTATTTTCCAGGTTTGTATAAATTTGGGACTGGTATACAAAGTACAGCAGCACAATGGAGTTATCTTTCAGTTTATAGCATACATCAAACGGAGACAAAGAACGGTTCCTGAAATCCTTGCAGCTGGAGGCAGATATGATCACCTGGTACATACTTAACTTTGTGTTTTTTAAATTATATATATTTTTAGATATCTTTCTAAAAGAACTATTTCTGGTCTGCTCAGATTCCACAGTTTCGAGGGCCACAAACACTAGGACCAGTTCCTTCTGCTGTTGGAGTCAGTATAGCTATCGATAAAATTACCACTGCTGTTTCCAGCATGGAGGACTCTGTAAGTTTCAGCTCCTGCTTTACTTTTTTTATTATTATTCCTGAGATTTCAGTAATTCCATATGAAGCCAAAGACAGACAAGAAATATTGAGAGTCTGATAGGTTCTAAAGTAATTCCATATTAAAATAGTAAACAGAAATCTTTAGGCAGTAGGCTTCCTGTTACTTCCTTTTTATGCAGATATTTTAACATTCCAGTGAAAACTGGAAACATTCATCAGAAAACTGAAATGTAGAAGCTAGTTCTTTAATGGAATGAGACAGGTAATGCTAAAATACCTTTTGATGTCTATTTAATGATTCAGATCTCAAAGAAAGAAATGTTTGCACCCAAAAGATTGCAAAGAATTTTTCTAACTGTTTTAGTTGGTCTAATAAAAGATATCAGATTTACCCAAAAAACCTAGCTAGAACCACCATCCCTTTCTCTCACTCTTGCTTCACACAAGTCCAAAGAATTACAGTCTTCCTTTTAATGAACTTTATTTACTCAAATATAAGATGACCACCTAATTATTAGATTTTATATAAGGAAAACGTATCAATTTGTTATGCAGCAGTGTCAGTCAGCACTGCAGATTGTCCGGGCAGAGGAAGAAGTTTCCATGTGCTCTCCAGCAATAATCTAACAACTTGCTCATGTGTGCCTTATTTTCAGGTTACTGTTAGCTCCTGTGATTTGTTGGTTGTAAGTGTTGGACAGATGTCAATGGGGAGAGCCATTAACATTGTTCAGAAACTCTGGACTGCAGGAATTTCAGCTGAAATCATGTATGACTGGTCCCAGGTAAGGCTTCTGTCTACCTATTGGTTACCTGTATATTATTTTTAATAGGGCTGGTATTATTGAGGTTCCCCATTAGAGGTTGTATAATTATAAAATGTTAATATTGAGCATGTGTAGCTTGCAATTCAAATATCAATGAATGTTTTCATTGCCTTGTAGTACTGAGGGTATGATCCAAAGTCCATTGACATCAATGGAAAGATTCCTGTTGAATTCAGTTCTGGACCATTCTTTGAATTTATGGCCCAGTGGAAGGAAAACCTAGGTCTCTTTGGGCACCTATACATGAGTGCCAAGGCTGCTTTGATGCACTGGAATTCCAGCGTGTCAGAGCAGGTTTGATTAATCCAGCTTACTGGAGTGTGGCAGTTGCCATGCTTCCCCAGCCTCCTGTACCTTGTGTATCAGCATCCCCAAACTTAAAAATGGCAGTGGGGCTGCTTGAACTAAAGCTTGTTGAGGGAGCTTTAGTTCAAGCGCCCCGCCACCATTTTTAAGTGCAGGGACACTGGTGCAGGAGACGTGATGGCACTTTAATTAGAGTGGCTCTAGGAGCCACTCTTTCATTTAAAGTGTGTAGGGACATATGTTTAAATGGAAGTAAAGGTAATGACTACATTCTGCTGCTTAATGACGTGATTAAATGAATTGGAGCCACTCTAGGAGCTGCTCTAATTAAAACGCTGCTCCCCCCACCTGGCCCAGAGCATGTGTAAAAGTGCCCTCTGTTCCAAGTCCAGTGCTATATCCACTAGATTACATTGTCTTCTTGGAACAAGACAGGTAATGCTAATAATTGTATTTATGAAGAGCCCAAGGTTCTTGAGATGCTCTAAACTTTGGATAAATGTTTTACCTATGATCATAACAGTACGGTGTTTGAGTGGAAAGGGATCAGAGTTAAGGACATGTTCCATATCCCAGGGACCACCATAGCTTTATTATACAGCATGAATCTGGCATGCTCAGGACCTGCCAGAAATTTGAAGACTCCAGATTTTTTGAAACCAGAGCAACGATCAGTCCCAGAGTGGGGCGGGGGGAGGATAGGAGTAGCAGTGACTACACACAGAGAGGCAGTGTGCAGTGGCGGATGGTGGCAGCAGCCACCGCATGCAAGCTTCCCTCTCTGCTGCTCTGGGACCAGCTGCAGCTACTCCCCGATGTAGTATAGTTTTAAAAAGTGCCAGATTTTTGAGAATTGCGGATATCTGATATCTAGATTTACGAGGTTATACTGTACCTGGAACTACTGAGCAGTGTAACTGAATTATTGCTCCGATAAACAATACTGCTAGAATTGTTGCAGCTACATTAACCTTTAGGCATATCCTGGTATTTAAAGGCTTGAGTCCTTGTTCCCTTGCAACCCACTGAATCCAGCAGATAAATGTGTAGCCTAGATAATTGGATTGTGGGACAACAAAGTACTTGAACACCTTACGCTTCTCAGGCAAATTCTAGTTATTTGCAACCACTACTCAGTTGGGTAATTGGTAAATGACAAAGGAAATATCACGGCATCTTCTTTTTTATCATGTTTGACTTATTCCCTCACCAGCTCACAACAGGGTTTTTGAGGCACTTAACTGCCTTGAGGCGACTGTATTATCTTAGCATTGTCTTCATTTTTTCTAGTTTTCCTCACATTTGGCCATATGCTGGAAAAATGTGAGTGCAATTTGGGGCTAATGCCCTTTTAGTCTTGTGGGTTTTTTGTTTATGTCCAGGTTGCTTTCCTCTTTGTGAAGCTGTTCACAGAGTGTTGGCCTGTTTTTCTTTTGTTTTTAATCTGGCTATAGAATATAGCTAGAATAGCTAAGCTATGCAGTATCATATAACTGGAGAATGGCTGTACTCTTATTCTGGTATAGCAAGAATTGGCCCTGAGTCTGCTTCGAAAATCTCACAGGAAAACCCCAAGCCTGCATGAAGCCTGACTAATCAGTGGAGCACTGGGCAGTGCTCTATCCTACCTATTTGTTTGCAGGCAGGACGTGGGGCTGTCTCACAGAAAGCTACATCACAACAACAGATCATCAAAAATACATCATTGCTTACAGATGCAAATATTAAGCTTTTGCTTCTTAATCTTGCTGAATCCTGTCCTAGTGGGTCAAATCAGGGTGATCCTATAGATGCCTTGTAAGGGTGAGCAGCAGAAAAGTGTTCTTCCTGGACTGATATATAGTTTTCTCCTGCACAGAAAATAATAGATCCACTAATTATAGACATTTCCTTTCAACTTAATTGGAAGGAACATGCTCTGGTTTTCCATATATTCATTTAACAATTCTGTCCTCCTAATTTACCAGTTCTCTTTTTACTTTTAGTCGCAAGAGGAATTGCAGGAATATTGCAGATATTCTGGAATTACATATGCAGCTCTTGTCTCTGATAAAGAAGGAAATCATGTAAAGGTAAAAGTTGGGGCAAGGGAGTTTTTTTGTAAATGAATAATCTGTTCTTCTGAATCTTTCTCTTAAAGCTAATAGTGTACCATATTTTCTGGAAATTGAATTCTTATCAGTTGAATAACAGATTATTGATAAGTATGAGTTTCTGAGTAACTAACAAGCATATGATTACTCTGAAAAATGAATAGTAGATACACGGCAGACCCGTCTTTTTAGCTTTTGTCCAACTGTCTATATCTTCCAGGAAAAACAATTTCATAACTTTTAATCACAAATCACATAATTTTTCAATTATAATGAAAAGTTATGGAAGTTGAGTTTCATTTAAAGTGTGTGGGGGCATATGTTTAAATGGAAATGAACATTTAACGACATTCTGCCACCACCTAATGGCTGCTTAATGACATTATTAAATGAATTGGTGGTCTCAGTCTGTTTTTAAGATGACAGATGTCCACATCCCAACATAAATACCACCAAAATTGACAGCTGATAAGGCTTCAGTAGACATGGATACCAAACTGTGTTATGTCTCACCAGGTCAGGGTTGATTTGCAGAGGTCTGGTGTTGGGAAAGCTTTAACTGCCACTGTCTATACTGTATCTGTTAGTCATTGGTACCCAAAGTTTTCAGCGAATGTGGTACTTTTCATAAGCCCTAAAAATTACAGTATTTTAAAAAAATAAAATATTGAAATGATGATAAAATATCACTGATTCTGAGTCATTGCCATTTACTGTCTTTGTCTTTAACAAGTTAAGAGTTTTTCATTAAGTCATTTGACAGTGCATGATTGTGTGATATAGCTAATATGCAGTATCAAAATGTTTCACTTGTTATTTCTAGCAAAATATCTTTATGAACAGATTGATCTTGATAATTATTTGATCAAAAAGTGATAAAAAGATGCATGCATGCATGATTTTTTTAAAAATGAGTGCTCTATCAGAGAAAAAATAAAGATACTATTGTAGTGTATGTTAACTGGCATCCTTGTTCTCTGGTTTAATTGTTCATCTCCAAATAAATAAAAACTAAGAAAATACATGTAAATTTTGAAATTTGGAAGTCACCCCTGCAAATTTAGTGAAAGGTAGCTACATTCCAAATTTAATTATTTTTAATGAAATAGTTTAATGAATGCAGTATACTCACCTATGTACCAATCAATCCTAAACTGAGTATTGCATATTAACAAAGGCAAATGGCCAAGCTTAAGCAGTGGAAGTGCAATGGAAATTATTACTAGTTGGGTGGCAAAAATCTAATCAAGCAAACTGGAGGATTTAATTAACTAGTGATCATAGGAAGTGAGTCTCTGTCCACCTGATTTCATCCTTAGTAGGCAATGGATCTAGTAAGACTTTTTTTTTTCTTTCTCTTCATTTTTCCAAAATATATTTACTTTATCTTTTAAGTAATATCAATCTATGTATCCTTGAAACATTTAAATTAATCTTTTGTAGGTAAAATCATTTGAAAAGGAAAGGCAGACAGAGAAAAGGATTTTAGAATCTGATTTAGTAGAACACCTGGCCCAGAAACTGAAGACCAAAGTCTCTGATGAAAGAAATAACAGGTAGGACCATAAAAAGTGACTGCAACCAGTTAAAATTAGAAATGTTTTCATAAACTGAATTAAGTTTTCAATATGGCATTTTAAAGAAGCTCTCCATGAGATTATTTTCAGTAAAAATTACTGTTGAGAAAGTACTGCCTAATTCCTTCTTAGGGTGGGTAGTGGGATTTGTATTATTCCTGTGTCAAGACTCTCCAGAAGGATATTTATTTTTACTAGCAACTAAGACATTTTGAAGCAAAATTAATATGCCTTAAGTATTTAAGGCCAAGTTTTTATCTGAGGTAAATTGTTCTAATGTTGCATGTTAAAACACCTGGCTGGACAGGTGCTGTTCTAATTTATGCTGTAATTCTAGGAAAGCCCTTTATATGAAAGAGAAAGTGTAGTTAGAAATACTTGACATAAAAATTCCAAGTATGACAATATGGGCTGTTGTCTAAATAGCTAGGATGCAGGAATTTCTTTGTAGTACAGAGGAAGTGTAAAGATTGTTGTTTATTCTATTGTCTGCTAGCTCATAGTACTTAGTGTAGACAAGTTTTTAGGAACAAATGCAGGTGTTATAGGGCTTGTTAACTAATAAAAAATGCAGACTTTAGTTTGCAAATATGTGCCTAAAATCTCCTTTGTATTTTAAGTTTGTTCATGTTTATTCCACTGTACTGCTTTTAGATTGCATCTGTTTTTTTTTTAACTCGTTTTTTATTTGCTCACTTTTAGGGAAACTTCAGATAATCTCTCAATACAAAATTTAAAGGGATCATTTTCTAACAATTCAGGTATACAGTTATTGATTATTTAGAAACATCAACCATGGTCAATTCTAATACTCTTTACATTTAAAGAATTTGGTATTATATATTTTTAATATACACTATAAGAAACATAATAAAATAAAAATGTCTTTTTTCTTTTTACCAACTGTTACGTAGCTAAAGGCACTTCTCAGGGTGGTGTATAATATGTTGGTGTGTTTAAAAAAAAAAAAAGATTACATTTTGAAACATTTACATTGTAGGTTTATTTGAAATGCATGGAACTTCTGTAGTTCCAACTGTGAGCGTTATAGCACCTGAGAAATTGTCTGCTAGTGCCAGACGACGTCAAGAAATTCAGGTAAATGCAGGTGCTTTCTTTTTCCTCTTTCATTTCTGGCTTGAAATTTGTTTAAAAAACCCACTTGGATGACTTCTTACAAAAACCTCTGCCAAATGGACATTAAGTTTTCAAATCAAGTACTCCAAAGTTAGGAAATACTTGACATTACATTTCTTCTTGTAGCCTTAATTAAATGATCACAAACTTTCTTTTGTGGGATCCATGCCTCACTCAGAATGAACAGTGCATAAGGCAGAGGGTTACAAGAAGGAGAAAATGGATGTATCTGCATTGGGGAAGGACCAAACAAATAGGTTCCCAGTTGTCTCGATCTCATTGTAACGTGGAGCTGGGTTGTCGTAATGCATGTGCCCAAGGAAGCTCAATTAAGATTGAGGAACCTTAGTCTTAGCATTTTCTAACTTTTTTGAGTGTCCAAAATAATTTAGCTTACAAGTTCAACATACATTTTGTACAAAATATATCCAGGGCACTCAAACGTGTCCCTGTATTTTAGTATTTCATTCACTCTCTTAAACTACCAGGCATAAGAAAAGAATTTCCCACACACTGTATATAAGCAGTTCCTTTTTTATTAAAATAAAATGTGTAGTGTTGTAATGATAGAGCAGTGATTGTCACCCAGGGTGCTGTGGCATTTCACGTGCATTTCATGCCACCATGCAGTTTGCCCCAGGAGACAGCAGTGCTATGGGGCCACATGCACAAAGTAGTCAGTTTCCTGTGCTCCCACATCGACTAACTTCTTGCAGTTGTGTATGGACCATAGTGCATTCTGGGACTGTTTTTCTGTGCCATCACAACTGCAAGAGCATCTTCTCATAACCTTGTAAAAGACAGTATCCACTTAAACAAAAAGATAGACTATCTAGGGAAACTCACAACCTTGTGTGCCAAGTCTTGTTAGACAAGTGTCATCTAGTCCTCTCCTAACACATACTTATATTTGGATGGCAAAAATATTCTACGAGGGAGCATGAGACCTACACTTGCATTCCTGAGAGCCATAAAATATTTCAGTGTCACATTTACCACCTAGCACAAGGATCAGCAATCTATGGCTCATTGGAGCCACTGGATCCAGCCTGTAGAGTGGGGGCTTCAGCAGCACAGTGCTTTGCCTGCACCATGCTGCATCATGGCCAGGTGGCAGAGAGAAACAGCAGCCTATGGGCCTTACTGCAACTCTGCTTTGGACCTAAGCTGAATCATATCAAACTTCTAAGCAGAAATTATACTTTGTTTTCTTTAGTCTGTAAGACAGTGGTATAACGAATCCAGTGGCTGGTAGTTAAGGCTTCCCAGTTCAGACTAGAAATACTGTGCAGATTGTTAGTAGTGAAAGTAATTAACTTTTTGACCAACTCACTGTGAGCATACATGTTAGGACTGGATTGTATTTCCAAAACACCTGCTCTAGTTCAAGCAAGAATTAATCCAGGGAAGTCCTTAGGTCCATAATGTATAGCAGGTTAGAGGATATTATTTTAATGGCCTTATAATCTGTGAATCAGTCATATAGAAAACAGAGTTCCTCAACATCAGTGTTTAACAGGAGACCTTTGTCTACTACTTTTACCCACTAAAATATTAAACTTAACTTGCAGGTGCAAACAAGACTGCAGACGTTCATCACTAACTTGCAACAGAAAATAAGCGAGATTGAAATTCTGGCAGTAAGTCATTTTGCTAAGACATAAAAATAAAAACAGTACATCACTAGTTTTGTGGCAGGTTTGATACTGAGATCAGCATTGTTAGTTGCTGGTGACAGCTGCCAAGCTAGCAGGAATTTTATGCTCAAAGTTTTTTAAACAGTCTTATGCTATTGCGATGAAAGGCTTCTCGTGGTAAAATGAAATCTGTGTAATACATAGTTAACTCTCTGAGAAGTGTTTTCCCAGTGGGTAGTTGAGTCTCCTGTATACAGTAAAATGTCTACATTTTAACTATTTAATCCCTGCTAACTGTAATGTAGAGTTGCACTGTTCCACCCAGCACCCCAGTGCCAGTGGATTCAATGTAATTTGTTGCTGCCACAACTTGCTGTTACCTTATTACCTAGAGGGCACTGTTTCTCCTAGGCAGACAAGGTTGTTTGGGTGAATATGATATCCTTTACTAGACCAACTTAAATAGTTGGGAAAAAAATTTTTAGCAAGCTTTCGGGTTTAAAAACTGTTAGGCTGAGGAAGTCTGCAGTTGGTGTGTGCTCTTCCTGGATGGAATGAAAAGTTAAGCAGCCAGAGGCTGGGCTAATAGGCATGTAAGGTAGGCAGTCAGTGAAGATGTAAATTGAGGTGTCAGTGGGTGAGAGACAGTCTGGGTGGGGGTGAGAAGGGGGATGAATGTAGCAGTTAAATAGTGGAGAGGTACCTGAGTAGTCAGATGTCTGGCAGGTTATAATGTGTCATAAAGCTTGCTAAAAAAAAATTTCCAACTATTTATGTTGGTCTAATAAAAGATATCATATTCACCCAAAGATCCTTATCTGCTTATGTCCTGAGACCAACATGGCTACAACCTTCATCCCTGTTTCTCCTAGACCTGAGAAATGGTGCATCTTTCCTATATTTCTTTTATAAATAAGCAAGTTGGCCTCTGATAATAAGGTGACTTTCCAAATGCACAGCGTTTTGTTTTGTTTTGTTTTTTTGGGGTGGGGGGAGGGGGTTACTTTCTTCAGAAAGATTGGGTATTGGCTGGGACTAACGCAAAGAGATTGGGGCCATGAAAAATGGAAGTGTTGTGTTTCGACCAGCATTTCGACGGAACAGCAGTCCGTTTCGAATTTTGTTTTGATTCCAAACAGCTGTTCCATTCTGTTCTGTCAAAACAGTTTCGCTTTTCGAGCCTGTTTTGCCGTTTTGCCCATAATGGGGAAGGTCAAAAGAGCCTATAACTTTGTCATTTCTGGCCTGATTTCAATGAAACCTGCAGGAATGGTAGCCCCTTCTGAGGGCATGAAGCCTGCCAAGTCTCAAGGAGATAGGTGCAGGGGGTTCAGGGAAACTGCACCCCAAAGTCTTGAAAGCAAAACTCCAGTCGCTTGTATGTGTTAAGCCCCAGTGGGGTCAAAACTGCAAGCCTACAAGCCCCTGCTGAGGCCACAAAGCCTGCCAAGTTTCAGGGGGTTTGGGGAAACAGCACCTCAAGCTGAAGACAAGCAAAACTCGTGACATGGGTGACACTATGTGTTAAGACACAGCAGGGTAAAAGCTGCAGCCACAAAGCCTGTCAGCTGTTAAGGAGATAGGTGTAGGGGGACTCTGGGTTCTGACTCATGACGTGTGTGTGTGTGTTCAGGTGCACCCTGGCACTGGAGCCTCTGCACAACATGGCAGTGTGCCCCAGTGAGGAGGACTCCTCCCCTACAGCCTTTGCACAGTCCACCACTGTAAACAATGGCAGGTGAAAATAACTTAGCTGGCTCAACACCAATGCCAGCAGCATCTAAGGCAGCCCAACAGAACTATCAGGCCCTTCTTTCCTCTCAAGTAGGAACATCTAGTGCGTGTCTGTTAGGTGCACCCTCAGAGAGAGAGAGAGTGTGTTCAGGTGCACCCTTCCTGGTGCTGGGGCCTCTGCACAACACGAGTGTGCCCCAGTGAGGCCTCCTCCTCCCTCCTAGTCCACCACTGTAAACAGCATCTGGTGAGAATAACGTAGGTGACTCGGCCGTTGGCACCAGCAGCATCTAAGATAGCCAAACAGAAATATCACAGAGCCTTTCTTGTTACAAAGGAATTGACAGCAAGAAGTAAAGATGTTGCGTTAGATATATGTTACGCGTGGTGTGTGTGATGGCTTACCTTGTGTTTTTATGTTTATATGTATGTTATGAAAAAAAATGGAATAGTTAGAGAAATATATCTTAGGAAGCTTTCAAGTTGAAAAACCCTTTGTCAGGCTGAGGAAGTACCTGCAGCTGGTGCATTTCCTGGTCCTGGATGGAAGGAATAGTAAAGAAGCCAGAGGCTGGGCTGGCATGCAATGCAGGCAAGAAAGCTGGTCAATGGAAATGGAAATGGAGGTGTCAGGGGGTGAGGGACAGGCGGGGGGGCAGGGATGTAGCAGCACAAGCAAAAGTGCAGAGGAACCTGGGAAGTCAGATGTCTGGCAGGTAGTGTCAGAATTTCACTGCCTATATATATTGAGTCTATGAGTTTCTGTACCTATGAGGCTGAAAAAGTGAAGTTCATAGGCCTGGCTGTGAAAAATGGTTTGTAATTTGTTCCCTCTCAGAATTATGCCTGAGAGACTGGAGGCAGAGTGGTTTTTTGGTGAGGAATGTGCCCCCACAGGTAGTTGGGTATTGTCTTTGATAGATTCTGGTGTGCAGTTTGTGGGGGTACTGGAGATGGCAGGTTTTGTGTTTCGAGCTGTAGGAAGTTGGACTGGGGTGGAGAGGGTTGGGGAAACGGGGATGTAGCAACACAGGTAAAATTGCAGGGGTACCTGGGGTGTCAGATGTCCAGCAAGTCACAGCATGCCAGAACTCCACTGTGTATGTTGAGTTCATGAGTTTCTGTACCTATTACCTACAAGGCTAATGAAGTGCAGTTCATAGGCCCAGCTCTGAAAAGTGGTTTGTACATTCAAACAAGCACCTACCCTCATCACCAAAACTGAAGCCCAGAGGCTGCATCACAGTTTGGTGGTGGGGGTGAATTACAGTTCTCCCTCTACCCTCTCTTCCACCCCTCCCTGAAGGATGGCCAGTGTGGCCACCTGCCTTTCCACCATGCTTCATGGTGTGTTTCATGTCTTCCTTTTCTGCAAATATATAAATGTATTTGCGTTCTTATATAAATTCAAAAGTGTAGGTGTAGAGCAGTGAAGAAATGTATGAAACCGATAGAAACATGTCTTTCTTCCTATATAAATTCTATAATGTATGGTATGCTGCAAAGCTTTAAATATATAGAAACAAAACAAATGTATTTCCCTTCCTATATAAATTCTTTAGTAATCCTATGCAATTTAAGTATAAAATTCAAAAGAAATCAATGAATATAATAATAAAATTGAAGCACCTAGAAGAAAAAGGTATTCTGAAATCCCTTTTGCTAGGGTAGCAAGCAGGGAATCCTTTAGAAAATCAGTGCTGCTAACTGTAGTGGTCTGATGGTGAGCTGCTAGAACACAGCTCAGTTAGTGACCCCAAGACAGAAAGCAGGGCAGTTCAAAAAATGCTGGCTTTTATGCAGTTTTTTCATCCCTCTCCCAGAGTACCAGGGTTGGAAGGGACCTCAGGGAAGGGTGACAGTCACTGGCTAGCTACACAGTCAATAATAAGAGCACCCCTTCTCCCCCTCCCTCTTACTTTCTCTTTCCCTGCAGGCAAGGCATTGCAAGCCCCAGCTACACGGTCGAGACTCAAAACATTCAGAATTTTTCAGAGCGTTTCAACCGGCCCTGTTTTGCTTTGATGCTGTTTTGAAGCTCTGTTTTGTTTTGACTTCACTGTTTCAAGGTTGAAACAGCATCAAAACAAAATGGGCGGCAAAATTTCGCCCAACCCTAAGAGATTCCTGCTAGAGATTTCCTCCACTCAGGGTCATACTAATGATATTGCATCTGGGATCAGGAAAGAAGGTTACCCCATGATCAGTTGTTATGGACTATGGGGGTTTATGCCTTTCTTTGTAACAGGAAGCATAGCCCTCTTCCTTGGGTCTCTCAAGTACATTTTAACAACCCTTGCAGGACGCTGGCTGCAGTTGTCCCTCCTGCTTTAACCATGGCAAACTAGGGCACATTATTATGTGACAGGGTTGACTGTAGATTTAGCAATAGATTAGATAAGGATTTTTATGGGATGGTTTGCATAGGTATGATACTGCCTCAGACAGAGGGTTGAACAAGATGACTCTAGAGATTTCCTTCCAGCCATACTTTCTATGATTCACATGACCAAACTGGTGACAGGAATACAGTTGTTACTTATTAAACTATGTAGTGTGATTCTTTGATATTGACTTCTTTTGCCCTCCTTTTTGCAGGTTGATCTACCAAAAGAAACTATAATGCACTTCCTCTCGCTAGAAGTAAGTCCAAAGTAACTGTATAACTTGGTAGATTTTTAAAAGTTAGTGGGATGAATTCCCATCCAAATTGAAGTGAATTTTCCTTTTAAAGAGTTTAAGGTAGGCATTAAAAACATCTCTGGCTGCTTATGATTTTCCCAAACAATGGCCAATTAAAATTAACCACAGTTCCAGTCAGTTTGCCAGTTGCTGCCGGTGCCCCCCAGTGGTATAGAATGCTTTTCACTCTATTGAACTGCATTCCCTTCTGTAGTAAAGGCATGTGCTTGAGTTAGAGGGAGATGGACCTAAAAGACTGACACTGAGGATGGATTATGTCACTGTACACCACCTCCAACTCAATCTCTGGAGTATAGGTTGCATAAAAAGCAGTTTCTTCTTCCTTCACTTGAAGGTGGCTTCAAATTCAGCAGGTACCTACTATACAGAGGTTAATTTGAAAGGTAAACCTGTTGTAGTCTTGCATCCTTTTAATTTTTCATAACTATCAATAGTGAGGTTAGTCCTATGACAATGAAATACTGGGTACACTTGTCAAACTTGGGATTCTAAAGATGTATGAACGGCAGATGATTTGTTTAATGAAGGGGTTCTATGCCTTTAGCAAGTTTGAAAACCACTGGACTACAGAAATGCAAATTACTTTTGTAATTTGCATGTTGTGGGACCAAAAAAATTGAATGGAAAGATCAATGTATGGTGCACGATATAAGTGTTGTTAATGTTTAATACAAGTGGCCAACCTGTGGGAGGTTGGGGAGGTGGCAGGCAGCAGAACAGCAGAAGGGGATTTGAGTGGTGCTTCAGAGAGCATACAGGGCTAGCCTGTGGTATTAGCTTGTGGCACACCTGCTAAAAAGTTGGCTCCCACTGATATTATGTGGGACCTAAATACTGGAAATTGAAAATGGAAGGCACCATAGAAAACTAAGGCTCATGTAGCAGATAGTACCCAAAAGCAATTTAAGTGTGTACAGGATTACATTAGTGGCCCTCTCCAAAGAGGAGAAACGAAACACTTGAGCAGTTCTCTCCTTCAGTCTGAACAGCATCACGTTGGGAAGGCTCACCAGGACCCTCCTTCTAAACACTGCTGCTATGATAGAACAGCATTTATGGTTTAGATCTATCCATTTTTTTTTACAAGAAGCTGGATTTGTGGTAGGCCAGGTAGGAGGGTATTAATATTCCATTTATATCAGAAGAATGAACTGTCTTAGATGCAGGTTTTTTTGCAGTAAAGTATAATACTGTATGAAAATGCCTCTTGTTACTTCTGCCTCCTGTATCATAGTGTGATGGAGACGAACAGTCATTTTATGCAACTGTGAAACAACTGATGTCACGATTACCAAAGCAGAAATACCTACAAGCAGTTTGTGATGAAATTTACAATATCAAAGTAGAGAAGAGGTAAACTGTTGTTTTACTGTTGGTGCTCTAAGAAGTTGAGCTGCTTAATACATCTGAATTTTAGTAAACAAGAGTTCCCTCTTCTTTCTCCAGAAGAAAATAAATCCTGTTGAAAAATCTCTTATTTTTTGCATTAGTCTTGGGCTATAGGTACCCATTAGGCCAGCCCAGTTAAGGCAAGCCAGTTTCTACAGCCATTGTCCCACAAGGAAGTGATGTTGTTAGCACTGCAGCCAGCCACCTTTCGACTCTTCCCACCCCAAATAACCAGATAGCCATGTAGAATGGCTCAGCTGGGGGTACATGAATACAGAATCTGGAACTGCAATAAGACTTAAATTGATGTCCCATCTCCCCTATTCCAACTACATAGTTCCCTCTGCCTTACAGAAGGCTCCCTCGGTTAACACTGCATACCTGCTGTGAGGCAGACAGTAAAACCTTGGGCCACTAGAAATCAGTCCACACATACCAAGTATGTCATAGACTCGCCTTTCTCCTGTTTCCAAAAAACAGCTTTTTTAGAAGCTTTGGCATGACTGCTATATTACCTACTGTTCTGAAGTCTAACATTCTTTCTTTTCCTCTGCAGAGTTCCTGTGCTTATCCTGTACAGTTATCGAGATGATTACTACAAAGTTCTATTTTAGTTCTTTAAAAAACCCTGTTACTGGGGTGTTTCAGTAGCAGCACTTGACTTTTTCTAAAGCTCCATGTCCTGAACAAAAAACATTCTATCAACTCTGCCACTGTTTTGCACCTACTTCAAGAAGCTGTGATAAAAGCAAGGCAGGTCAAATACTGTTTATTTTTTTAGTGTAAAGTGTTTAAGGTTTTGTATGCAATATGTAACTGTAAGATACATCGTCTAAACAAATTCAAAATAAACGTTTTATAATCATGCACTAGCCATGCATTATATTTTAACTGGACTTCATGATAGTATTTGTTTGCTCAGCCACACTGACGCAGCAAGTGTACTGTGCCAGACAAAAGTACCCTCAAATGTCACATGCCTCTGGAAAGGGGGAGCTATGCAAGTCACACTTTAATCCTCTGAGAGCAGAATATATTAACAAGGCAGTGCCACTCAGCAATAGCAATTAGAGTGCTGGCACATGTGACCCTATTACTGCTGATCCAAGAAGCAGCCTGTGGGAGGCAGCACATTTTCCCCAGTGGAAATGTGTGATGCTGATGCACTTTGAGCCTGAAGACTAATTCTGGGAAAGGAATTTTCCCCAGGTGAAAACTTTAAGACACATTACTTGAAATTGAAATAAGCACTGAAAGCCTCTTGAAAGAATATGACTATACCTATATTTCAGAAGCAAGTTGAGGTAATTCTTGTGATCCTCTAAAACTGAACATTGTTACCTACAGACAGGAATGTGATTGGCAAGCTGAAAGTCTTTCAGTTCAGAAGCTCATACTGAATTTCACTTAACTGTTATTAAAGTTCTAGAATAGTGAGAAGACACTGCACTTTCCTTATCAATTTTTTTTGCATTTGTATTTATTCAGTTCTAACAAGGTGTCCCATCCCCCCTGCAATTTAACATGGAGGAAAAAAAACGCTTGTGATAACCATTAGGACTGTGTGAAGCTTCTGTAGCTGGTTTGATCTGGCAGAGATACAACAGCTGAATCTCTAAATTGAAGCTGGGAGACTTGTTAAGAGGTCCGAATAGAATCAGAAGCTTCTGAATCGATTTAGAGAGATTCAGGGCTGATTTGGCCCTAGGCTATACATGTTTCCCCTCACATAAAGTGAACCCACTTTATAATGTAACAAATAGGTATAGGCTCCCAAGACGGTGAGGGAAGAAGGGAGGCTGGGACTAGGGAACAGGTGGGGGTGCCATTCCTGAGGCTGCACTGTGCTCTGCCTGTGCCCTTCCACCCACCTGGGCTCTCTGCCTACCCCCACTCACCCCATGCTGTGGTGCAGGCAGTTGGTGTTGATTGTTTTTTGGGCCACTGCAGTAGAGACTGGAGGGAGTGGCAGCAAGCAGAGGCCCAGGTGGCGCAGGACCCAGCGCAGCCTGTCCACACTCACCCTAGCCCCTGCTGCAGTGGCCCTGGGAGCAACTGGCACCAGCTGCAACAGGAACGGTCAGTGGAGGGAGGGGAGGGCACATCCCTTGCTGCTTTACACCCCCCAACCCCTGGGAGGGCTGCAGGCTGTATCTTCCTGAGGAGTGCATGTGCCCCCAGATCTGCACATGGGATGACATCAGGCTCCCACTGCAGGCTGGAGCTGGCAGCAGCACCAGGCTAGCCAATTCTTCCCAGTGCTCAGGGTGGGTGCACCAAGCACCAGGAACAACCCATACTGTTCCATACAGCTATATCAGGAAGACTGAAGTTGACACCAAACTCAGTGGCTTTAGGTGTCAAGTAGCCTTAATCCTAGATATTCGTATCATACTTACACAACTGCCTTAAGAAGATCCTTCAGACTTAAGAGTAACTAGTTCTTCTACTTCCACATTGTTTAAATCCAGTCAGAAGTAAATTAACCTAGATCAATTATATATCTAAAAGTTCTTCCATGTACTGAATTAGTAGGAGTTTTTGGTTTTGTTTAAGTATATTACCTTTTATTTAGTTAAATTAGTTCTGTTCCTGTATAGATGCTTCTAGTAACCAAAACTTTTCAGTACTGCAGTTTTCCTTTACATTAAAATTTAGATACCCCATTTCTTATAGCATAATCCCAGACAAAGTGGAAAGGAATCACTTACCTCTTTATGAAGGAGGAGAGACCTAAATCAGAAGTTCATGGCATTTCAAAGCAAAACTGCAGGGAGGTGGGCTTGGTTCTTACCCCTAGGGCCTGCAAATGGTATCAGAACTATTTGAATCCCAAGTACACATAGACCAATTAATTCTTAGTTGTTTACTGGGCAACGTTATTAAGAGTTATTTTATTCAAATCGATTTCTTATTTTGTTTAACTGAAACGATTAAGCATAACCATTTTGTATCTACTCCTAGCAAGGAGCTACCACAGTAGTTATAGGTTAACCATTTATCCAAGAATCAAATCTTTGTATACATCTTAAGGATGATGCTTTTTACTAAGCCAATGCAATTACAGCATGAAGCTCTAGTCTAAAGCATGCTTAAAAAAAAAAAAGAAGCCAATTACTACTATTGACCTATGCTCACAGCTAGAAACAGTGAAGGAGAGGGGAAAAATAAAAATGTCAGTGTCCTAAGGTTACTTAGTATCCACTTTCCCAGTAGTTCATACTAGGCTTTCAGTCACAGAGACTCAAGATCCTGTCCTGGCATTTCCTTGTGACCAGGCCTCTCTCCTTCCCTGCTGCCTCCCTCCCATCTCAAGTAAAAATACAAAATAGAACAGCAATACAAGTACAAAACTAGTTGGCAGCTGAGTGAAACTATTTCAGTATAACAGTAAATATTCCCACCATACAGGAATCCACAAAGTACTCTTTGCCTCCAGTTTAGAAGACTACTGGTCACATCCCAGTATTCTGCTGGATGTAAAGCCAAAAGTAACTCAAGAAATGGACTTTACTGAAGGCAAGTATCTGAATGAATTGCATTGATGGGAGACATTCCATTCTCTCACTGTGTTGCTTTACTTTTCTTGTTTTTGCTTTTCTTGTCTTTCTTCTTCAAGCCATCCATGTTGGCTCTTAGCAAGTTGGAATAGGCCTACAAAAAACAAAACAAGTTTAAAGACTCTCCCAGGATGGATCAGAGAGAGTTTTATTGGCTGTCTATGGATTGTTAATACCTCCCCCCCCCCAACACACACTAGAAGAGTAAAAGAGAAACCAAAGGTATAGAACAGCATTTCTCAACCAGCAGGTCGCAAAAAATATATGAAACAAGCAAACTTTAAAAACAGATTCTCCTTTAAAAGGAGGAAAGCTATGGCTTTTCCCTTGCAGGCTGGCAGAGTTCCAGCCTGTGAGAGGCTGCCTGGGGCCTCCCCATGCCCCACACACCCACCCTACATGCTGCGGCCTGGGAGCAATGGGTCAAGACTGGCCACTGATGTTTACAAATGGGTCCTGGGACAAAAAAAAAGGTTGAGAACCACTGCTATAAGAAATACAAGACCTCATTCCCCTACAGAAACTTACCATCTGGAATTTATTTACTTCCTTTGAGCTTACCTGTGAAAAGCAGGAAAGGAGGTTAAGCAGGAAAGACTCACCACCTTACCAACGACTGACTAGAATTCAGTAACCAGTCGTGCTCTCTTGCCTTCTAATCCCCACCAGCAACTGAAGCCGTCTGACCAATGGATGAGATTCAGTTACACAGATACTACTACCGAGGGACACACATGAAAGAAAGAGCTGGTGACAGATCTCATAAGTTGAAAAAAACTCGTTCAAAATAAGCCATTTGTCAGAAGGCAGAGAGTCCAACTTCTATTTGAAAATAATTTTTTTTAATGCAAGAAGCTATTCCACAGCATGTTCCAGATTAATTTCTAAACACAGTGCTTTTTTCCCTATCCATTCTCACCCAGATTCTACTGTCAAAAACACTTGAGCTGTCTCCAAGCACCTGAACCTGTTCAAGTTACTTTTTAGTTACCCTGAAAACTGCCTGGCTCCATTACCTGGCAGAATTTTAACTACCACTTGTAGTTCTCAAAACTTTAGCTTTCTTTCACAACTGACAATCAGCCTAAACAATGCAAGTAGTTATTCAGGGTTTAAGTAGAGTTGCACATTGTTTCTTTAGCCCAACTTTGCTGCTTACCACGGTGCTAATCTTCTTTTTCCCATCTGTTGCCCTCAGAAGACACTTGTTGTCCGCTGGCTCAAATCCTTCTATGTGGCCTTTCCGTGGGACTGGTTTTGTTCGACCATCATCTGTTATTAAAAACCAAACCAGGTTTCTTTTGCTTTCAGCCACTTACTTAATTGTCACCAGAACTAGAAAGTTCATCCAACAATATCAGGCCAGCAAGAAGATATGAGCTTCCATCCTACAGCTGGAAGTCAGCATTTTCCCCCAGCAGCCTTGATCACTAGGCAAGACTCTTCCAGCTACAAAACCTCTGGACAGTTACAGACCCCAAGGCCTTGTGCAGCAGAGGCCATCTGCCACACAAGGCAGTGACAGCAACCACTGACTGGCCAGTCTTTTCTTCCCACAATTTCTAGGTCTACAGCAACCATTTTAAGAATTGACAGAGAAAAAAAAAGCAACCCATCTGAAGCATTTCACCCAGCATGCCAGGGATCCCAAAGCAAAATGGACTGAGGCTGGTGACAAGCAAGCAGGAGATCTTTCTTTTCTTCATCTGGACCAGCGGTACTCAGCCTTGCAGGCTGCACGAACGGCCCCAGTCCAGCCCAGCCCTGCCCAGCGCGCAGGCACTGCCACCCGGCCCGGAGGGCGGCCCACAGCAGTGGCGATGAGCGCTGCCCCGGAGCACCCCGCGGGCGGGATGACGTGGCCGCGCTTGGCATTACACGCGGCGGCGGCGGCGGCGCCGGGCGCCCGCTTCTGAGCGCGGAACAGTGCCTATAAAGCAGGTCTGGTGCCGCGCGGCTGGGGAAGGCCCCGGCCGGCCTCCCCGAGGGGTACTCACATTTCTTGAGGGTGATGAAGACGCTGCCCGAGGTGCGGCACTTCTGGAACAGCCTCGTCAGCTCTGTCAGGAACTGCGGAGACACGGACACGGTACAGCGTTAGCGGGGAGAGGGAAGGGAGAGGCCGGTCCGGCAGTCGCGTGAGCTCGGCCGGTAACGGGGTCCCGCGACCCGACCCGACCCGACCCACACCTGCTCGCTCTCCAGCAGCACCATTTCGCTACTACTCCCACCCGGCTCCGCAGCGCAGCCAGCAGCCCGGAAATGGCGCCGGAACCGGAAGCACGGCCGGGGGGTGGGTCGTCTGCTCCGGTAGGCGCGTGCGCCCTGCGCCTCCGCCTTTCCACCGTGCGCGTTAGGGTTGTATTAAGGTTCCCCCAGGGACCCGCACCCTCTGCATGCCCGGCCATGCCTGCTACTCCTGCCGGCCCCGGCCGAGGGGTCTGGCGCGCGCTGCGCTCGAGACTAAGCCAGCGGCCGTGTTTGGGGTGAGGGAGGTAATTCTCCTCGTGGCGGGTGGGTCTGGGCTCCTGGGGCCTTTGGGAACAAGCTGTGCAGCCGCGGCGTAGGGCGAGGCTTTACCGAGAGGGCTGATGACGGGTTTGTGGGGGATGGTTTGGAGAGGGATGATCCTGCCTCAGGCAGGTGCTGAGGGCGACCACCTCTTCCGAACTGGAAGGCGGGACACGGCCCCGCCCCGCCCCGCTCCAAGCAGAACCGGTGAGGGTGGGGGAGGATGCAAGCTGTCTGCCTGGCGGCTCCTTGACCCCGGAGCCCTTGATAGCTGCGCTGCCATGGCGACACACCCCTTGCCCACCCGGCATCAACAGGGTGCACAACTCTGTGCTGTTGCTGTCATCCCTGCAGGCAGGGGGCGCCTCACCATGGGGGAGCAGCCACTACAGAGCTGCCGGGCCCACCTGTACCCCTGTCCCCAGGAGCGTGTGCAGCAGTGGGGAGTTGCCTTCTCCCCCCGCCCTCTGCCCCCATGCCAAACTGGACAAGTCACCTGTGACTCTGTCCCACTCTCCTGCACATTCCTGGCCATTGCACTGCCCTGGCTGGGTAGCACCCCCAAGTGCCAACCCTGCACCACTTCCTCCCTCACCATGGGGGCCTCAGTCCATCTCTTCCTTTCCCCGCATTTACCCACAGGCAGCTGGGGAGCTGCTCTCTACTGTCTTGGGGCTGTGTTGCCAGCTACATGCACGTGGCATACCCTGTGTCCCACTCCCCTTAGCCCCTTACAGGCTGGGACTCTCCCTGCCTGCAAAAGGAAACCCTCCATTTCCTGTGGTTTTCCACACAAATGGAAAAATCCAGATCCCTGCACAGGATACTGGGAATCTAGGGCAAATGCTGCCCTGGAGTCATGCAGCCCAGGACTGGAAGTTGATCTTTAAATTTTGGGACTGTCCTGCCCAATAATTATGGATGGGTGGTCACCCTAACTAGATGACCTCTGGAGGTCCTGTCCAGCCCAACTGCTCTATGGTTCTGTGATCCCTATCCAAACCGTCCTACACAAATCCATTGTCTAACCTCCTAGCAAACTCCACAGCCTGACACTACACCAGCCAATACCATAGGCTCTGACTTTTGCTGGAGAAGAGGCCTAAGGTGTTGGACACATAAAAAAGTTTTACACATTTCAGGTGACAGCCCTCTTCCCAAGCCAGGGCCCTTGGGCCCCCACATACTTGGTGCCTCTGCAAAACATACCAACCTGCCCCAGGCAGTGTGGGAAGGGGGAGGGGGGACCATGACCAATGTTCTGCTGTAGAAACAGAATCTGAGGGTGGTGGACACCGAAAGCAGCTGGTTGTTGGTTCAAAGAAGAAAGCTTGATTTTGACAAAGAGATCAAAGCCTGTGAGACTGGTGGCGTGAGGGAAGCAGAGCGTGGAGGAAGGGTATGTTCCATCTCAAACACGCTGAGTTTGTGACTTACGGTCAAAGTTCTGAGTGGGAACTTCCTGTCAACCCTCCCAAAGGCTCAGCACTGAGGGCAGGGCTTTTTGCAAGAATCAATACTTGTTCTACCGGATTCCTAATAAAGCAGTGAAGAATTGTGTCTTTTGTTCTTCCTGGCTCTGGCAGACTGGGAAGGGAACGCATGAATAACGGAAGAGTAATGGCAATCCTCAAGATTTTATCTTGATGAATATACCCTGGGCCTACAATGCCAACAAGGATGAAAAGTTGGTGTCACCACTCACATCAGTAATGGTAGGGCTGTAAGCAATTTTTAGAAGGGAAAGTTTGATGTTCCTCAGAAGAATGGCTCAATAAATTGTGGAGGAGAATTGGTGGTCCCTTTTTTTTTTTTTTTTTTTTAAATCAGAGCCCCTTGTGGTGTGTCTGCAGATTGCTGAAGTGGCAGTAGGGGGTGCTGTAATTACACGGACAAAATGAGGGATGGTCTGTGCCAGAAGTGCAAATGAAGAAATGAGGTCATTATAACTTTGGCAGTTCTCAACAAAATACCTCATTTTTATTTATTATTTTGTCATCAGAACAGGTACTTTTCACAGACCTCTGATGCTGAAGGGTCCCCAGTCACTAATGTCTTTTCAAGTGCTGTATTATTTTTCAGGAAAACAAGGTAACCAGACAATTGCTTACATTTGTTCTCATAGTGTATACCATACAAAACCTTGGGGCTTGAAATGTGAGAGATTTGTTATTTTTCCAAGTCCTCTGAGAACTGATATTTTAATGGGACTTCTTCAGTGGCAGTAACAGGAACAGCACAGTGGTAGCACCTGGAGACCCTAGTGCACTAAGAGATGATCTCTGCCCAAATGTGTTAAGATTGAAGTATAAGAAAAGGAAGAAGCCCAAGATGATCACAAGATGAGTTTATGTGCCATCACAGCACACAAACTCCCTAACCACAGTTGGAGATGTGCAGAGAACACAGCAGAGGAAAATAGTAGAGGTGGGATTTGGAGGAGGACAATAAGCTCTCTGTAAACACCTGTAAAGTGATGCATAAGGTGTATCATGGGAGAAGGCACAGAAGTATCCATCTATAACTGTCCAAAGATGCATTCTGTGTATGTTGATGAAACAGAAGAATGGAAATGGAAAAACAACAATAATTGCACCACATACCTCAGACTAAGATCTTGGTTGTGACCCTTATTTTCACCATATACTTCTTATATGAACTTCAGCAAGTCCCTTAACTTCCACTTTGATTACGCCATGGCAATAATTATCTCTCCCTTCTCCACAAAGTTGTTGCAAGCAAGGCTCTTTTCATATTTGTGAAATGTATCAATGGACATTGTAGAAGGGATTTTTTCCTTTGGCCCCCATGCTGCTAAACAACTTCTGGCAGCTACAGCAGCAACTTTCTTTCAGTGCTTTTATTTACTGCTGTCTCTTTTCTGAAACCTCTACTGCATTCAGAGGTATGATTGTGTCAGTGTAGTCATCCCCAACTCAGTTCTAATCTGACTAGCCTGGGTACCAGTAAGCATTATGGACAGAGAAGCATGAGCTACATAAGCCTGCTTGGGACATTAAGTATGCACTTGTGGGGCCGGCTTGCACTGAAGCCATGTTTTGTCTGGGTAGATTAAGAGGAGCTCAGGTTTTGCAATCACACTTCCAATTGCAGTGTGGATATATGCTCAGTCTCTTGCCAGATCCCATTAGTCTTTACCAGAGAAAAACTTATCTTAGGGAAGTGTGGCAGAGAATAAAGAGGAACTCAAAGGCAAACAGGCGTGGAGAAAAAGATAGAAAAATATCTCAGGGGTAGAGATGAGATGGAGAAACCACAGTGAAGGGAGGTGCTACAGGCACCAAAAAAGAGCATGTCACCACAGACTGCAGAGCAAGAGTCAGGCAGAAACAGACTGCAAGGGACACTGAAGATGGCAGAGGTAAAAGGCAAGTATATCATGTGTCTACAGTCTACCCTTCTCCTAAGACAACAGTACAGTGATGTCACAGTAGCAAAAGAAATCAATGGGTACTGATACATGGCAGGGGCTCTTTCATAACCTTAAGACATGTCATGTGACTGGGGTCAGGCAATAAAGATAAGCCTCTTAGCAACACTTCTGTTTGCTGCCCCTTAGAATATTGTGGCAGTAGAACATTGGAATTTGGGGAAAATGGAACAAATAAAACCACCTGAATCATTAAATCTTGAAAGAGACCTGGCAGAGAACTGGAGGAGGTTGTAATGCTTCCAAACTTTCCTGGAAGCAAGCAGCACTGCAGAGAATCAGAGAAGGTGAAACCCTCCACGCTGCTACATGTGGTAGCAGAGGCAGGAAACACAATATGTAAAGCCTACCAGAACTAAATTAAATTCTTGATCATGCTTGGTAAACACTGAATTAACTGGGGAAGATTACTGCTCATTATGGACTCATATATAGATATTTTAAATTCAGCTGTTGCGTACCACATTGAGCAGCAATGTAGTACTGTAGTGTAAATTACAGTTTGCTCATCGTGAGACTCCAGATAAGTTAATAACAGATAATGACCCACAATTCACAAGTGGCTTACTTGGCAAGCCTCTTTGATCTCCCAGTTCAAGCACACCACAACAAACTCCAACTATGCACAGTCAAATGTGTTAGTGGAAAAACCACTATACAGAGCACAGAACTTGATAATAAAAACAACACAACCCTGACATATTCCTGGGGTCTGTAATTAGCACTGTTAGATACTGAAGCACACCTCTGCTTTATTAGGATCATTAGTTCAATGGATAATGGCCAGAAGATAAAAATTTTCAATGCCAACATCTTATAGGTCCCTTGAGCTAAAGACAATTAATCCTGAATTACTAAAAAAACTCAAACCAAGCCAAAACAAAGCAAGAAAGAAACCTATGTGCCAGGAAACAATTAGAGAAAATAATACTATGACAAGAATGCCAAACAGTTACTCCCTTTACAAATGGGAGAGAAAGATATATTTTAAACAGAAAGTGACCGGCAGCCTGCCAAAATAACAGGTTTGGACCATCAGCATCAATCAGACACCCTAGCCTTGCTTGTGGGTCACTCCTACAAAAGAAGTAGAAGACATCTAGACAAAAAACAAAAACCAAGGAAGATACTGGTTCTTTCTTTTCTGAGGTTATTCAAAATGCTATGAACAGCATTCTTGTGCAGACAGAAGTAACGCTTGCCTATCCAGTCACCAACAATGAAAAACACTAGGAGCTCCAGACCAGGTGTCAGATCCTGCTGGCAGCCAAGCAGGAGATTGCCAAAGGAACTGTTTTAAGAACAAGTAGCCATGTGATCAGAAAGGCATCAAGATTCAGAAAATGGTAGTTATTGAAAAGATGTTCCAGAAGCAGCAAAAAAATCTTCTCTCACATCTTAGAATTCAGGTCATGTCTTCTGACTTCCATCCTAGACATTTTTATTTGTATGTTTTATTAACTGGCGGCATTTGTGAGTGCTTTAATAAGTCCCTTTAACTAGTTTCACATTTAAGAGCTGCTGCATGGTTCCCTTAATGCTTTTCTTACATCTCCAGCTGTACTCCAATTTGACAGGAGGGTCGGGGGAATGGGACGGGAAAGCTGAATGAGCACGGCCCTCCCCTATCCTACATTCTGAACAGGTTCTCATAGGTGCAGATAAAGCTGGGATAAGTTCCTGAAATTTTGCCTTCCTTCTCTTCTGCTTTGGCAGTGACCTTGGTAGCAGCTTATGTGTACAGGGCTGGGGTCTGGGATAAAGTAGCTAGCTTAAGCTTTTCTTTGTCTGTGATTCACCTGGGCTGTTGGAGAACATGCATCCAAGAAATACATAGCCATTTTAAACAGAGTGTAACATTTTAGCCCTTAATACGTTGGGACACAAGTAGAGGAGCTATGAGGAGCAGAGGAACAACAGAAAATAAAACAAAATCTACAATTAAAAATCAAAAGGCAGCAAGAGAAGGGGAAAAACAGACAAAAGGAGTGTTCCAACAAAACAGGTAGGGAAGCTATGCTGATACTGCTGTTAATTTATATAATCTGGTTACGTTTTCATCATCCTCCTTGTTTCTCATTAAGTTTTTCCTTATTCTGGCCACTGTGTTTCTTCTTCCCAGCTCTCAAGAGCCTGCAGTTAGTGAGAAGAGCAGAAGTAGCCTGTCTCCACACAGAATTTTTGTAACGTAAGACCTACCTCCAGCCGCTGTTCATCTCTTAGACTGCCTTTCAGTCCCAATAGCCAATACTCTTATTTTATTCAAACTAAGAGGTGGAACCCCTCCTTTACTCTCACAACTGTTGACGCTATTGGCTAACAACTGTTAGGCCTCTTGGCCCTAATCATGGATGGAAACCAAGGGCTTCTTTCCATTAGAAGGAGGGGTCTCCCTGCTCTCTGGCCTTCAAGCCCGGATGTTAAGAAGTGAACATGGGGCCAAAGGCACAGGGACACTGTATCTTCATTCTTTCATGCACATACACACTTGTGACCTTCCCCTTCATTATCTCTTTTCTGAGAAATCCCCAGATTCTAGGAGAATAAATCCAAAGTTATTAGTATTAAAATAATAATAATAATTGGTAATAGTAACTGCTTTGCACTTTATTATAGAGCCTCCCATGTGAAGAACTCAATGTACTTTGTAAACACCAAACCCCAAATTCTCCGTACAGTTATATTCCACTTATGTCAGTGGAGTTGCATGCTGTCACATGGGGCAGAACTTTGTATATTTTTAACTGCAAGTGCTTTAAACTGCGATATTTGGGGCAAAAATCATTTTCATTAAATAATTCACAAAGTATGGAGATTGATCGTGCTGCCATTTAAGTTAATTGCAAAACTTCCATGAAGTTCAGTGGTTCAAGATCAGACATGTACAGCACTTTGTACCCTACTGTATAGATCGTACTTATGCAACCTCACAGTTCATCTCCCTGGTAGAAAGGGATAATATGGTGGTCACTCCCTTATCAATAGCAGATTCTTTATATAGAGGCAAAACATCTGATGTAAGAGTTATGCAAAGCAACAGTGAGGTAAATAAGTTAAAGCTTTCTGGGCGCATCTATGTGTGCTTTAATGTGCAGTAGCCTATTTTGCTGCTCATTAAAGCATCAAGGAAAAAAACTGATTACACTAATGTGCAGTAAAATAGGCTACTGCATATTAAGCATCACTTAAAAACTGTGCATTCATTACTGTGCATTAAGGCAGCCTAATGGACATTTATTTGGTACCTCACATTGGAGGTACTAAATTTAATGTGCATTATAAAAAGTGCCTTAACATAAGTGTAGACGCACCCCCTCTCTCTTTCTTTCACATGGCGCTAGATATCAACTACCAAATCTATGAGCCAGTCTGGCGTTATCGTTCAATGTGCAGATTCCCTCTGCCCCATCCAGACATTTGTAAAGATTGCAGCTTCCACTTAAGTGCTGTGCTATTTGTTGGACACTGAATTCACACAGGGGGCTGTCCACGATCTTCATCTTGTGAAGTGTTGTTTTGAAGCATCTGTATACAGATCTCAGTAGGCTTAACCCATGCTGCTCTGTCAAGGTTATGTCCAATGGGCAACTCATTTGGTGTTGATATAAAACACTGTAGGAATAGATCTGACCCTTCCCAGCAGTTGGCCCACTCTGTTGCTGCCCATAGGTTTGGTTTAGCATCCTCAATCTCTTTCAGGAGCTTGTGTGCTTTGTGTACAAGTGGTTTGTGACTTTTAAGCCTCCATCCATTTGGGTCTTCAGTTAATAGTTGATGGGGCAGGTGATTTTTGTAATCTCTTGCCTTTATTGCCAGTAATGATATAAGGGTGTCTTTTGAGTTAGAGCTGAAGGGTAGAAAAGTGATAGGGATTCACTTGACATCAGTTTTTTCCTCTTTGGAATGCTGTAATTTCAGAAATACAGCCATGCAGTTTTGAAAAGGTACCGCCACTAATGTTACAGCTCTAATTTGGTTCTACAGCAGTGATTTTCAATCAAGGTGCCAAAAGATCCTTTTAAGAGTACCGTGCAATATTAGTACTGTTAGGTGTGCAAACAGTTTCACATGATTCACACAAGTGTCAAACCCATTCTGACCTGTTATGGTCCTTCTGAATTCTTTGCAACAAAGAGTAGCTCCATCCTTTTTCTGTAGTCAAGAAAGCTAAGAGCTGCCAGTTTCTGAGGGGTGCCCTGAATCTAATGAGATATGCCTTGACTCTTATTAAAGATTGAGAACAACTGTTCTACAGAATAGTTTGGGAGACAACATGAAGAATATTGTATCCTACTGAAATTGCAGTGTGGGGATTGTAGGTCAGTGACATTTCATTACAAACTGGAATCTGGACTGGGAAGGTACAGTTACGCAAAGTTTCCATGAGGTCTTTAATGGCCCCCATTTCACATTTCATTAGGATGCTGGAACTCCTAGCTGTATCAACTCCCCTAATACCATTGTTTCCTTAGGTGGATAAGGGCTGCTTATTGATTTATAGCATCATTCCTCTAGTTTCTATGTGCTTCTCAGAGATCACACAACCAAACAGACCTGACTTGACTTGTGAGATGTAAGGATCACAGCATAAACCAGGGGTAGGCAACGTTTTTGGCCGGAGTGCCGAAAAGCACCACAGTGCCTACCTTGGAAGGTGCCAGAGTGCCGGCATGCCAGAAAAACAAAATGAGGGCAAGGGGTACATGGCAGGATGCCCCGTTTGTGCACCTTGCTCCCCACCCAAAGCCCCTAACCCCCAGCCCTGCTACCCTGTGCCACCCACCCAAAGCCCCTGCCCCCCAGCCCAGGCTCTGTGGCTGCTACCAGCTATCC
>NW_017728947.1:57282606-57293319 GCF_001723895.1 Crocodylus porosus | reverse complement strand
CAAAGCCCCTGCTCCCCAGCTGCCCCCCTCTGTGGCTGTCAGCAGATACCCTGGCTCTGGGTAGCTGCTGAAGGCTGGGCCGCTCCCAGCAGGGCTTGCAGTGTCCCAGCTGCCTTCTGGGAGCAGCCCAGGCTCCTGACTAGCAGCAGCTACCCAGAGTCAGGGCCAGCTGCAGCTGGGAGGCTCCAAACAGCTGTGCTGGGCTACGCTGCCTCAGGTCTCTCCCACCTCCCGCTCCATGGCACGGGTGCATGTGCTGGTACAAAGCTGATGCCAGAGCCCAGCACAGCTGTTTGTAGCCTCCCGGCTGCAGTTGGCCCCAACTCTGGGTAGCTGATGCCAGCTGGGAGCCCGGGCTGATGCCAGCAGGGAGCTGCGACTCTGCAAGCCCTGCTGGCAGCAGCCCAGCTCCCGGCTGGCAACAGCTACCCAGAGCTGGGGCTAGCTGTGGCATGCTGAGCAAAATGGCCTCGCGAGCCACGCTCAGCACGCGTGCCAGGGGTTGCCAACCCCTGGCGTAAACTGTAGTGAATATAGTGAATATAAGACCCAACAAACTGAGTGAGAAAATATGAAGTCTGATGTAAGAGGTGTGCAGAGCACCAAGAAGGCAGTTCATTTAATGTTCAGGAGCAACGAGGTAACTGAGATTGTGTAGAACATTATTGCTTTTACTTCAATGTACCCTAATTGCACTAATACTGAGATGCAGTTTTTAAATATTTCTATTGAAGAAGCCCAGTGAATTCTCCAGTTCAAGAATCTCTCTCCAAAGAACTCTGAAGAACTGCTGATTTTACCTACATATTCAGACTTCACTTGTATTTCTCCCTCTCCCTAATGTGTCTCCAAAGATCCAGGCACTTTCTAGGAACAAGTTAGTATAGCAGGGCAACTCTCAGCTACCAGCAGCTGGCTGTATTCACTGGGTCAGAGGTTGAAGGAAACGGTTTCCTGTTTTGCTGGTATTCAATGCCATTTAACAATAGGGGGAAAGAAAGCTGCTGTTTAAGACTGCAGGATCTAAGTATGGGGGTATTGTTTTCAACATTAATAGAGTCTGCACATCTCCCTCTTTTACCCCTACCCTCACCCCCATCTCTTGATTACAGGTCCACAAGTGGGAGGTGTGAAGAAATCCTCCACTCTCTCTGTCCCTGGGCCTGAGACCTCCCATCCCCCTGGCACCTCTTGTGGTACAGAGACCCGTTGTGTCATGTTCACACCCAGGTACTGGCCAGACCCGTTTGGTGATGCTAGGCCCCCCACCTGGGGACGTGGACATCTTTTAAAAAGATTAATCTGCTTCAACTAATGCCTGTTGCTGGTTGGGACTTAGTGTTGAGGTCATAAAGATTATAAAAAGGGTTCAAGTCCATCTTGGAGGAGGAGAGACATTTTTGGGGTGCTGAAACAAGCAAAGGCCTCCAAAGCTCCATCAGTCTCTGGATGAACATGCAAGTAACTCACCTGAAATTAACCAGTAACTTAGGATCAAGTGAACTAGAAGCATATCGAAAGGGCCAACAAGCTCATTCTGTTTTACTCAAGGCATCGTTTTTCTAATACTTGTCTATCTTGTACTCCTTCCCCATTCACCTCCTCTTGGATTAATAAAAGCTATCTGTTACAGCACACCTACCTGTGAATGCTTGAGAGGAGGGACAGGCCTTTACACTCCTAGTACAGCTCTGTGGAGTATTACCTGAAAACTTCCTGTGTGGCTCCAGGCTATAAGGAGCACCCAGAAATACTACTAGTAGGCAAAGCGCCCCCACGGTCAGCAGGGTCTGTATACCCTGGGCAGCACAGAGCCCTAATGGAAACCCAGGCCTGGGTGGTGGCAGCAATTACCCTAGCCTTGTGGGTTTGCTCCAGGAAGGGAATTTGGGGGGTTGGCCAGACGTGGGTGGGTCATAAATGGCCTAGAGGTTGGAAATACTAGAATGACTAAAATTACTGATTTATATCCCTTCCCTTTCCTTCCAAGTATGAGACAATGAGCTCCACGTGTGATCTTTTGGAGCCATGGTGGCAGCAAGTCTCATTTCTGATTTCCATAACAGTGTTGAAAACATAGTGTCCTCCCTCATCAGCAGTTGCACTGTTTTCATCACTCATTCAAGAGAACTCCATCACAGACAGCCATTTTCAACAATGGGTCATTTCCTAGAGTAGACAGGGCTTCAGTCATGGGAGTCTTCATCGCTTCCCCTTTCAATATGGAGTTTTTATCACCTACATTTTTCTTAATACAGAGCAAGTGCTAACCCTTCCTATCCTTTTGACTTCACCAAGGTGGAAACAGACATAATTTTTGTACCACCATAGCAAGTTTTATGGTGGTACCAAGTGGAAGCAAATAGATATCCATACACTTTGTCACAGCACAAATGCCCAAATTTGTGGCTGCAACAAAAGGTAGTTATAATTTGTGCCCCTTTATTGCAGCTGTGACAGGGAACAGACTCTCAGGCCCAGTTACAGTGCAAAGCCACACGCCTGTCTTTGGGCAAGCCATCCAACTTACTCTCTTGCCATGCCTTGTTGTTAAATAATTCTGATGTTAATTAGTCGGGAGGCTGCCCTTCGAGCACCCTGCTGTTCACAGGCAGTAAACACATGATTCCTACCATCTCCTATGGAGTCCCATGCTTTGGGGATGTTCCTGCGACTTGTGCTATGCTCTGGCTTGAGGCCAGGCCCAACTCAGCCCAGTGTTAGGTCTCTCTCACACTGCCCAGTTCAAGGGCCTCACACATACTGCCCCCCTCTCATTCCACCCTCTCTCATCGGGTTCCTTTTACTCATGCCCCTTACTGAGCCACATTCACCCTGCCCTTGAGTTACCCTGGAGGGCCATCAGGCTTTACTCTCCACTCCTCGGCCAGCCCTAGTGCAGCTTTTTGGGCCTTTCCTGCAACCCTCATCTGAACGGTGGCTGGACAATTAGCAGAACACTGGGCTGACTCTGCCCCTGACCCCTCACTGAGTAACAGTGCCCACTAGTTCACATTTTTGGGGCTGATGACTCATGCCATTCACTCACAGCTCTCTCAATGCTGCTTCTCATGGCCTCATGCCCACTTACAGCCTCAGGCACCTGAAAGCTTACCTTGATTTGTCTGTCCCCTTTCTCCCAGGGCATCAACAAAGTTGCCCCTCAGCCAGGGCCACAACTCAACTCTCACCACTTCTTGGGGCTCCAGAGTCTTACCCCACAATGGGCTCAGGTACCCTTTCCATGGACATGCCTGGGCCCACTACTCCTCTCCAGGGTCTCACACCCCTACAGGCTCAGGTGCATCACACGGGCGTGCCTAGTCCCACTACCCTCTCCAGTCTTATAAGCCCATCTGCTGGTGGGGGCTAGGGTTAAGGCACCCCTACCTGCCTTTCACCAGGGAGATAACTGGCCAGACATTTCTTGGGGGCTGTTCCACCACAAACAGCCCCGCCAGGCCACCCTTCCCCAGCAGCATAGAGTTTCAGGTCATGCCCAAGACTAGGATGCCATCACCACAGCTCCTGCCCTTACCTCCGAGATGTTCCTTCAGCAGCAGCACAGCCAGGTGGTATTGCTCCCTCAGCTGCTGGCAGCACATTGCTGCCCCAGCCCTGAGAGGCAGGATCTTAAAATGGTTGCCTCATCAGGGCTGGCCTGCACTTGCCTGCCGCCAATTCTTCTCCTTAAAGTGGCAGACAAGAAAGATGCTCTGCCACCCAACTTCCCCCTTAAAATGGTTCCTGGGGGAGGCTTTTCTGCTGCTCACAAAACAGGCTCACTTATAGCCTGCTATAGCCCTTAAGTGGCAAGCTAGTGCTCTACCACAGCAGCCAATATCTACTTGCTTTACAGAGGGAGAGTACGGGCAGCCCAGAGCTGCTTGTACTCTCCAGCAGCCCTGGGTAGTCACTCTTGGGGCTTGAGGGCTCCAGTCCTGTGCACCATGGGATTTCCCATGCAGGATCAGGCCCATAAACCCTAGGAAAGCCTGCCCAGTTTTCCTCTCTTACAAAGAAGAATATACATCTTTTTAGGCCAGGAACCCCAACTTTCCCAGAGCTTTTCAGATTCCCAGGGGAAGCATCTCTGTAAGTGGGAAACATGTCACTCCATGAAGTGGACCAGCTCTGCTGGGACACATCCTGGCACAGCTTATCTGTTTAATTTGGCAATGCCTATTTATAGCCTGAATGTCTTTGTTCCTATCCTTCCTCATTCTGCTGCCTCTGACAGTACACTTGTATAGTACCTCTTACCTAGAAATCCCATACTGTCCCCATTTCCAAAAGCAAGTTCTAAAGCTGACTAAAAGTTTAGGGAACAAATAGGTAAACTGCTGGTTAATTAAGCTGAACAATATTGCTAACTCCTGGAGCCATTCAATAACAGGAAACAGGTGTTTCTAGAAACCAAGAAAGTAATTTGTCACCTTCCCTACCACTTAGTTTCAATGCACCCTTCTCCTCCCCTCCCATCCACCTTGTCTGCTACTCCTGCACATGTGCTGTTCTCAAAAATGTAAAGAGCAGCCGCAGGCAGACTGGCAGTTGTAGACTCTTCTTCAGCACTGACTGCAGAAACCTCATGTGAGTCACTTCCACCTGTAGTAGCAGATACCCAGCCATTGTCAATCAAGTCTGAAGAGCCTATAACACAACACTATCAAGGGGCGTCTTCCAGAAAAAACAAAGCTTGTAAATGTAATTTCTTTGCAAAGGTGTATAACTATAAAAAAACTCCTCATAATCATGACAAATGAATCCTCCAGCTACATTCCAGAATTATTTTGCTTTTAGCCACAGGCATCACATATTGAGATAGGGTTACAGCACAGTGGGAGAAGGGCATCGGGGACCTTCAAATCTTAGGATGCAAAGAAGAGAAACACACCTGTTATATCAATTGCTCTTGCCCTAAACTGGTTGGTAGTTAGTTATAATGCCAGAGCAAAAGAAGAAAGAAAAAGGATTGAGAATGCCATAGATAGAAGGTATGTGATGTTGTTGTAGCCATGATGGTCCAGGGAATAAGTGGGAAGCAAGATTTGTCTAGTAATGTCTTGTATTGAATCAACTATGTAGTTGGGAGAGATGTTAGACAAGGTTTCAGGTCTGCAGACTTAAGGAAGGGCATTTTGTGTCAGAAAACTTGTCTAACATCTCTCTCAGTTATGTAGTTGGTCCAATGAAAGATACTACCACATAATTTTTTCTTTAAGGGTAGAAACAATCAGGGCATAGTGCCAGCTGAATGGAAGACTGTAAAGAATGAGATAAATGCAGCAATGTCCCAAGCACGTTGTATCACTCTCTGGACACACCAAGATGTTAAAATTACATTGAGGAACAATACTCTAGTTCTTTATCAAGGGCACGGTCTCAGCAGGGTACAGAGCATCCAAGGACAAACATGGCAACATAGAGCACTGGTCACTAGAGTGTCCTACCACATACAAAACTGTGAAGATAACCTAGTTACACAGGCCAGACTGAAGGGAATACAACTGGTGCTATTTAAGACAAAAGTATATTTAAAAAGGCAGCCATGTACTAGCTCAGGCCTCTGGCAAGAGCAACAAATAGCTGACACACTTACCATGCATTAATCACATGTGTGGACACAGACAATGTTTGAAGAAAACCATGTCACTATCTGCTTATACACTCAGTTGAAAATTACAGAACAAAAAGAGCCTAGACTATAATATAATAAGCAACTCATCACTGCAGTTGAAAGCCTCTTCTTCAGAGGTGAGCTGAAAGGAACAAGGTAGAGTCTGTTGAATCTTCTCCACTTATAGTTTGGGGACAAAAGATTGTGTTCAGATACCTTCGAGTAAATGATCTGCTTTGTTCCATAGCACAAATGGCTTTTCCACATTAAGAAGCTTGTCAGTATAAAACTCTTCATCTAGGAGCAGGCAACAGGCATTTTATTATCTCAGAGCTCCTGATTATCAAGATTATTAAGTTATCTTTTGGCAGAGAAGTCCTGGCAACGGGGCAGCCTCTTAAATCTGAAAGAGATTAGCAGCTTGACGCCAGGCCTCTGCCTATGCGACAAATCAGTCTCACAGCACCTTCTGCAGCTGAAACGACAAGGCTAAAGGGCTGATGCCTTTCCAGAAGTCAAGTGGTTTTCCATTTAGTCTGGAGTAGAGAGTACCTTTTCATTCCTTTCAAAGACCGACCAACTGAAAGGTTGGAGGTATGTATGAGTCAGGTGCTTGATGACAGATGACTGGGCAGGCCTTTGGTTCAAAAAACAGTATCTGGAAATAGCTAGATTTGGCAATTCTGTATGTATGGAGTCTCTAAAACTACGGACAGCTAGGTCTGAGAGGCTTCCTTGGAATTCTTGCTGCTTGGGGATTACATGTATGGGCCTTCCAAACTCATAATTGGAGATGGTAATCAGGAGCAGGATAGGCCTTACCAGAAATACTGCTGCTGCTGTGTAGATCATATGCCACAGAAGCCTTACTGAAGTCACTGTTCGCACATGTTAGGTGGTAGTTTCTGGTGTTGGTTGACACGTGAGGTTTACCAGCTTTCTTTTTTTCTGCAACACACACACTTCATATCATGCCATAACAATGTGTTGCAATATAGTAATATTAAGCCACATGCTATATTATGTAAGTAGATTTCAGGTCTTTTAAAGTGGCTGGCAAGGTGTGGGAGCGACCCATAAAAATCTAAGCAGATTCAGGAGAACAGAATGAAACACCGTTTTCTTTGCTCCCAATTGAGAATATGAGGGAAGCACAAGGATGAAGTAGAGTTACTAACTAGATACGAACATACAAGGCCTAGCTTCATATACACTGCTGACCTTTCAGGTTCTGGTGCTTTCTACAAGAAAAGAAAATAAGGGATATTATCCAGTGCCTATCAACCCCAGGGAGGAAGCCACAAGTTGAAATTTCATAGAAGAAGGGGCCACAAGAAAAGTTTGAAGTATTTAGTCAGCTTTAAGCCTCTGATGGGAAAACCTCCATCAGCAAAGCCCAGGAGCTGCTGGCAGGAAGCACTGCTGCAGCTGGCCGACTAGAATGATGAGGTGCTAAAAAGAGGAAGACATTGTTTCAGTGGAAGATGCTGAATTTGCTGAAAGTTTTTATGCCTCACCAATATGGCACATTTCAGAAGTGCAAACTCTTCCCTTTTATCTGCCCATTTACCCTGTTTAATTTTTTTTTTTTTTACCTCTGATCAAGGACTGTGGACTTACTAGTACTCCTACCCCTTGATTTCTAGAATCACCAGTCAGGACGGTGACTCCACTATACACATATAAAAATGGTCCCTGTACAACAAAAGCAAAGACCACATTCCCGTATTATATTACGTTTGCTTATTGTCCCTAGCTAAAAGGTGTTAAAGCTGGGAAAGCCCCTGTCTGTGTAGAGTGAAATGAAAGTCCGGTCTGTCTGGCTGAGAGAAAAGCTGTATAGCACTTTCTCTCTTCTCCCCAGCTACATGCTTTGCTGCTGACCATAAACTACAAAACAAATCCAATGGTTCAGGGACTGCACAAACTACACTTTGTTCTCAGCTGATCTTGTTGCAGAGAGAAAGTCCCCCCGGCTGATTCACTGGCTGTAAAAATAAACAGTCTGGGGAAGGGGTGAGGCTGGAGGGTACTGCAGGAGTAGGAGCAGCAGCAGCAGCTGGTGTTTTCTTTGCTGGTTCTTTTCATGAGATTTAGGCAGGTTGGAGACGTGAGTGATTAATGTTGAATGATAACACCTCCTCTCCCCCTCGTGGAGGAACAGCAACTCCTTATGTATCACTGCTTTTCAAACTTTTTCCATTTCAACCCTTAAACACCCATCCCTTCAGCTGCAGTTTCGTTGGGGCTGATGGCACATCTGCACGTATTAACAGCACACCGTGTGGTTTCCATGTGTGCTGTGGCTTTATTCCATAAGTTTCAAGTGCTGCACTTAGAGACTTCCCTCTTGGAGTTGTCCATTTCCCGGGCATTATACCATAGCATGCATTTGTAATCTATTGTTTTCTAGCTGGTTCTGTGCCAGCTCCTCTGGAGTAAAGAAAGCAAGGATAGAGCGCTTTGCCCTCCAGTGAAACCTTCCCTTAAAATGTCTACTAGTGATCTCTAGGATGAAGCATGCAACAGGCAAACAGAAGAATGGCAGAAATCCTTTTTTGCTCCCCACCCCCCAGGTGTGCCAACTATTTGTCTGGCTTCATTTCTCTTTGAGAATAATCACATGTGCCTTTGTTGTTCTGTGCATGTAGTTGAGCAATCTGTCTTGCTCTTTCCTTTTTTGTGCAGATGAAAAAAAATCCAGCAGACACAGGAGAGCAAGGCAGGCATTTAGCTTCCAAGGGCAGTGACCCATATAGGAGGGGCCACAGTACTAATTTATGGAGAAAGATTTCCACAAGAGATAGCAAAAGTCTTGACGTTGTGCTTAAATGGAGTTGCTAAAGACACAAAAAGTAGGAAGGATGTAGGCACAAAAAGTAGGAATTCACTAATGCAATTTGTTAATAAAGAGGATTGGCATATCGCTCAAGAATGACTGGATTACCCGAATAACCAATATATAAGAAACAGGATGAAGTTTAATAGGAAAAAGAGCCAAGTTATACACCCAGGTGAGGGACAGACATTACACATAAATTGGTTTAAGTGATCAGATACTGGTTTAAACCTGTTTAAACAGATGTTCAGTGCACATAAACTAGTTTGAAAATGAATTAAACCAGTTTGAGATAAACCTGGTTGAATGTAATATCAGACTTAATTGATTTGGGTCAAACTGGTTTATGCAATGTCTGTCCCAGACCCCTTGCTGGTTTAAGTTAAACCAGACTCCCTCAGCATCCCGGCATGCTCACTGGACTGGGTGGGGCTCTCTGCTCCATAGTAGGGCCAGCCTCTCCTCTCTGCTTCCTGGCTGGAGCTTGGCAGAGACTGCAGGCATCTGCCTGGCTTTCCCCTGCTCCCCCCCTCTCCTCCCTGTCTTCTCTGCCTTTCACAGACACCTCTCAGCATTATCTGGCTATGGTCTGTGCTGTGACAGACAGGACAAAGGCAGAATCAACTGTAATGTCCCTCTGTTGTTTTCTTAATGGGTTGATAAACACTGTGTTATTAATTCCCTGCTGGGCTGGTCAGAAGAGGGAGGAATCTCTCCCTAATCAGAGCATCCTGCTGGGGCCTGGTCATGTTCCCCTCAGCTCAGCACTGATGAAGGGAAGGAGGGGCTGCTCTAGCACACCCCCAACTTTTAGCCTGAGCCACTGCAGGCTAGGATGTTTGTGCAGTTACAAACTGATTCAGCCTAGCCAGATTAGACTAACGTGCAAAGACTGAATCAATTCAGGCTCAGGCTTTTTGAATGTCTGTCCCTAGCCCCAGGGAACAATAATTTCTGCTAGAAATTTCTGGAGATCTCATGTAAACAAAAGAGGAGACAACCTGCATATATAATAGTGCCCATGAAACAGGTAAACACGATATATCAGACAAAGTATTTCCAGTAGAAAGATAGAAATAATAATGCCAGTGTTTAAGAAAGAGGAATTCAAGCTGGAAGAGGTACAGAGAAGGGCAACTATGATGGACAATGAGGAACCTGTTTTAGGAGAGAAGACTAAAAGAGTTTGGCTTATATTGCCTAGTAAAGTGAAGGCAAATGATTGCCTTCTATAAAAACATCAGGGAAGTAACAACTGTGGTGGGAAAAGAACTATTTGATCTAACAGGCAGTGTTGGCACAAGAACAAATAGGTCTAAATTAGCCGTGAATAAATTTAGGCCAGAAATTAGAAGAACATTTTTAACCATCAGAGGAATAGGATTCTGGAACAAGAGCAGAGCAGGCAAAAATACATTAATAGCAAGTTTCAAGTGGATTTTGATAAATTATGAGTAGGATTATATGATGTGGATAACCCAAAAGGACCCTTCCAGCCCTGTGTCTTTATGAAAAGTCTATACAGTTTTTCCATTAAGAACAAAAAAATCATTGTGTTTACTCATTTAGCCTAGGGACAGAAGTTACACATAAACCAGTTTAAGTAATCAGAAACTGGTTTAAACCTGGAATACAATAGAAGTTCAGTGCGCATAAACCAGTTTCAAAATGGCTGAAACTGACTTAAGATAAGTCTGGTTGAATATAGAATCAGACTTAACTGATTTAGCTCAAATGGTTTACGAAACTTCTGTCCCAGATCCCTTCCTGGTTCAAGTTAAATCACAGTCCCCCAACATTTTGCAGTCCTGGACTGCGCTGTGCTGTCCTGTCTGCTCCAGAGAGCAGAGCTGGCCCCACCCTCCTTATCCCTAGCTGAAGCAGTGAGGACTGGCTGCCTCACTGGCCCCCCCAGGCAAACCTCAGCTGGGTCTGGGACCAGGAAGGGGTGTTAAACTTCCCTTCCCCCAAAGACAGACCTGCCCTGCCCTGCTAAACTTACTGCTGACTGTGCGAGTGGACTACAAAACCTACAGGCATCCTGGAAGCAGGAAGAGGAAGTGATGAGTCACCCTGCAGAGTTCTGATAATGTGATTATGGACTTCAAATCATAGAACCATAGAATCAATGAGTCAGAAGGGACCTAGACATATTATCGAGTCCAACCCCCTGCCATGGGCAGGAAGGAGCACTGGGGGTGGCAGGGGTCATAAGACCCCAGCCAGGTGCCTATCCAGTCTCCTCTTGAAGATC
>NW_017728947.1:57254097-57282141 GCF_001723895.1 Crocodylus porosus | reverse complement strand
AAGATCCCTCTCTGCCTCTGTGCTGCTGAGAGGGTCAGCCCCCAACCTATAGCCATAATGCTAGTTACCTGTCCCTAGGTGCAGCACCCTGCACTTGTCCCTGTTGAACTGCATCCTGTTCAGATCTGCCCACTTCTCTAACCTATCCAGGTCTACCTGGATACGGTCCCTGCCTGCCGGTGTATTCACTTTACCCCACAGCTTGGTGTCATCAGCGAACTTGAACAGGGTGCTCTCCACACCCTCGTCCATGTCGCTAATGAAGATGTTGAACAGCACCAGCCTAAGGACCGAGCCCTGGGGGACTCCGATGCCCACACCCTCCCAGGTTGATATTGACTCGTCCACCACCACCCTCTGGGTGCACCCCTGGAGCCAGTTTGCCACCCATGTGACCATGCATTTGTCAGTACCGCAGTCCCTCAGTTTGTCCACCAGAATTGGGTGGGACACTGTGTCGAAGGCCTTCTGGAAGTCCAAGAAGATAACATCGACTTCCTCCTTCACATCTAAGCTCTTTGTTACCTGTTCATAGAAAGAGACCAAGTTAGTCAGGCAGGATCAGCCTTGCACAAACCCATGCTGGTTACCCCTCAACGTCACTTCCCCTGCAGGTCTCTCACAAATGTAGCCCTTGATAATTTTTTCAAAGACCTCCCCCAAGATAAAAGTGAGGCTGACTGGCCTGTAGTTGCCAGGCTCTTCCTTCCTCCGCTTCTTGAAAATGGGGACCACATTGGCCCTTTTCCAGTCCTCAGGGACTTGGCCCGAGCACCGGGAGTCCTCGAACAGCCGTGCCAATGGCTCCGCAATGACACCAGCCAATTCCCTCAGCACCTGCGGATGAAGGTCATCCAAGTCTGCTGACTTGGACACATCTAAGCCCTCCAGGTAATCCTTAAGTAGGTCTGAACTAACAGTCAGGGGACTCGCATCCTTCCCAGGCCTCTCTACGCTGTCACCCAATAGCACCCCATTGTCAGCAGACAGAAACATGGAGGCAAAGATCTTGTTGAAGAGTTCTGCCTTCTCTCGCATGTCCGTCACCAACTGCCCTGCCCTGCCCTGCCTCGTAGGGGTCCAATGTTACCCCGAGACTTCTTCTTGCTACCTATATACTTGAAGAAGGACCTTTTGTTATCCTTAATCCCAGAAGCTAATCTAAGCTCTAGTGCTGCTTTCGCCTTCCTCACCAAATCCCTACAAGCTCGGGTCAGGGAGGTATACTCCTCCTTTGTCCCTTCCCCCTGCTTCCACCGCCAGTACGCTTTTTTCTTTGCCCTCAGGCCAGCCTGGATATCTGTGCTCAGCCATGAAGGTTTCTTGTACCCTTTTCCCGCCTTCCTGCGCAGAGGAATTGTGTCCTGCTGTGCCCCAAGGATAGCCTCCTTGAGGAAGGACCACCTTTCCAGGACCCCCATACTAGCTACCCCCTGAGCTCCGAGTGCTTCCCTGACTACTGCCCCGAGCACATCAAAGTTGGCTTTCCTAAAGTCAAGCATTTGCTTTGTGCTAGTTACCCTCACCACCTTTCTCTGAATCCCAGAGACCTTGGGGGCAGCAGGAAGAGGAAGTGAACACACAGCCCATGCTGGCTACATCCTAGAATGGCATGCTGTAGTGTGCCTCGACTTCTGGCTTGAGCCACTGCAGTCATGCGACCGCATTTCCTGAATCAAAAGTGAGTGTCTGTTCATTTGCTTTACCAGTTTAATCTGTGCATCTTAGACTAACCTGCAAAGACTAAATCAATTCAGCCTCAGACTTTTTGACTGTCTGTACTTAGCTTTAGAGAGCCAAGACAGGCTCATTCTATGGGCCAGTGAAGACTTTCATATCTAGGCCACTTGCTGTATTCCAGAACCAGTTAGAAGTGACTAAAAAAATTAACTCTTTGCCATATGACTGTTGGTTGGTGGCCTATCGTTGTTCACAATCCAATTTCTGGGGAACAGGTACCCGTGACACAAAATCACCATCAGTGAGAGACCTTCTTGTTGGCAGTTGCTACGGAAAAAAGACCAGAGGTAGACAGTCCAGAGAGAATGAACAAACCAGAAGGGAGAGGCACAATGGCACAGCAGTATGGAAATGTTCACACTGCTACTGGTTAGACTATACCTGTTCTGTGCACAAATGAAGGAACTCGGTCTCTAGGATTGCCAGCCTGGCACTTGCTGCTTTTCAGTACTGAACTTATCTCCCAAAATGTAGCCCGAGACCCTTCTAAATGGAAAGGTTCTGTTCTTTTTCATGTGAGTGTTGGGATGCATGCTCCTAGCTGCGGGCAACATGCATTTACTTGCTTTTATAATTGTGGTTGTGACAAAGCCCTGATTTATGGGAGTACAAATCATGCACGTTGGCAAGACAGTGTGTGAAGTTCAGTGTGGATGGGCCCCTTGTTTGTGTCTGTTCCCAGCCTGTATCAATGTGTGTTTTTTTTCCTCGGTGTGTGCATGGGGGTGGGGGAGAGATGAGGTCTGCTAAAGACTATGTTAGTCACGAACATGTTGGAGTCTTCTTTAGTTTTACTATCCGAGCTGGCTCCTGCCAAGACAAGTGCTGGCACATCCTGCAGCACTGAGGAGGAGGGAGGGAGAAAGGGGAGGAAGGGAGACCAGCAGAACAGAGCTGATTCTCCCACTGCATCTCAAAGTAGTGAGTCTGAGGTGATAGAAATGTGTGTGCCGGCATGTATACAACTGTGTGTTGTAAAGGGTGTCTTTGCAGATATATATGCATATGGGAGTGGCGGCGTGTGTTACTATGGCCTTGTCTACACTGCTAAAAAAAAAGTTTATTTCCTACCTCGGCATAACTCATTGCCCAAGTTATCCAGACAGCGATGAAAAGACATTGTTTTTAACATGAGGTAAATAATGCAAGGTCAGCCCATGCCCTTGCTCCGGATGGCTGTCACTTAGCTCATAGTAAAACTAGCATGCCTTGTCTTCGCTGTGTTTTTTAACTCTGGATAGGTCACAAGCGAAGGAGGCAAAAAAAAACCAAACCACTTTGTTTTATCTGTGAAGATGGGGCCTGGGGGAGCTGTAGCAGTGATTAATAGCTGCAGATAATTAATGTGTCAGCACGTATTAGGATGTTACTGATTTTGCGAATTTTCTCAGCTTTTGATAGTTAAATAGTGGGCCTGTTGCTAGCCCCATGCATGCTGCTAGTTTAACCCATGGTACGGGTTAATTATAGGCAGCCTCGTATCCTGACACGGTTTTGAAACCACGCTACAGGGCTCTGCTGGAGGTGTACTTTAGAAATCAGAAATGCAACCGAGATAACTGCTGCCTTGTGAATGCCAGAAGAAGGTAGGGCATGACTAGCACCATAGAGATTAACTTGTTCAGAGAAGCAAGACCTTTTGTAGGCAAGGGCTATCGTGGCAGATGCCGTCCATTTGGAAATGCAGTGTGCATGTTCTGAACCAGTTTTGAAAAAAGTTTCTGAGGGAGTATGGGTAGTGGTAGGAAGAGGACAGGATATTAGAGGAAATGAACCACATTTAGAGTTTTTTAGTTCCTTTTAGGAAAAGTGAACACCCCAGTGGTATTGTAGGGGGGGAGTGCTCAACCTCCGGCCTGTGGGCCAAATGTGGCCCATGGAGCTGCAAGCATCTGGCTGATGGGGCTTCCCACAGACCAGGAAATTTGGTGGCAGGGGAGAGGCGTCAATAAATATGGCTACCCTCCCCTGCTGCCAATTTTCCATGCCCCAGGCCTTGCACAGCAGATTGGGCCAGGTCCAACCCTCTTCCCCCACCCCTGTGGCTGGATGAAGCTGGGCTATGCCCTTCCCCCCCATGTGACCCGGCTGGCGCCAGGTCAAGCCCCTTCCCTGCTCTGCAGGGCTAGGTCAAGCCTCCTGCCCCCTTGGAGCTAGGCCACGCCCCTCCATGGGGCGAGGCTGGAGCCAAGATACCCTAGAACAGTGGTGTTCAACCTTTGCAGCTGGCAGGCAGGATGGGGGGTGCCCAGGTTGTCCATAGGCTGGATCCAGCTGGTGGTCCTCATCTGCGGAAGGGGGCAGGGGGTATCTCCAAAAATCATTTTTGTATTGCTACGAAGTGTCTAACGCTACAAACACTACAAGTGCTGCGGGCAGCCATGCATTTAGACCCCCTGGCTGGAGTGCAGCAAAGGCACATTCTCCAACTAGGGGGCAAGAGGGAGCTGTCCCATAGCCAGACGGGCTCACTAACAGACTTCTGGCCCAGCACCTTTTAAGCTCCCAGGCTGCAGTGCAGGCCCCTCACCCTAACTGCCTGTAAGCAATGGTGACCAGGCTCTCTATGAGCCTCTGGTGATGGAAGAAGCTGATTGGGATTCAGGTCTCTGCCCCCATTAGCCTCTGCCTCCACCTAGGCATTTAAGGCACACGCTTGGGACAGGACAGCTTGCAGGCTTCCCTGACAGCTCAGCCTTAGGCAGGAGGAAGGGAGAGCAGAGTACAGGGCGATCATGAGGGTTTCTTTCTGTGGCCACATGTTCAGTTTGTCCCAGCACAACAAGGAAGCTGCTATTTAAACTTCTTTGTTTTGCATCTGCCATTTTTGCAGCAGATCCACCATTTTTGTTGGGGAACAAATTCCTTTAATGCCTGACATGTTACTTGGTGTTACAGGAAGCTTGTGCAACAAATGTAATGTTTAGAGGGGCTTTAGATGCACTTCACTGTTACACTATCACTACCTGTTACTGAACTTGCAGTATGTCCAGGCAGCTGTTGTCCATCTCCCACCTGCCCAAGTCCCCCGCTCCATTCATAGGTTAAATGAAGGCAGAACCCTGGCTGCTTCAAGCTCATATAAATATTCCCTGGTTCTCTCTTGCACTGCAGATTTCAGGAAGCAGTGGCATTTCTGCCAGTGAAGCCCAAAGCCTTGTTAATGGAGGTGATAAATATAATTAAAATTTATCACACACTCAATTAACAAATTTTCTCCAACTGTCAGTGCTTCCTATACCTCCCAGTGTGGGCAATGTTGTTGTTTAACCACACCCTAAACTCAGGTGGATGTGGAAACATTACACCAGTGGGAGCCCCTCAAGAGACTGAGGCTCCTGGACTGTGCAGGCCTGTTATGCTTCTCATGCCAGTTCAGCAATATCACCACCCTACTCACTTTGGGTATTGGGCATTATGGGCAGCGCTGTTCTGCCCCTTGTGGTGCTCAACCTTCCCCACCCCATCAGGCCAAATGGACGGTACTCAAGTCTGTCTGCAGGTCAGATCTAGTGAGTAGGCCCAACCTTAGGGGGTGGTGAGGTGGGACCTGATCCAACCATGTGCAGGGATCAGTGAGTAGCCCAACCCCAGGTGGGCACAAGGGGGAAGGGGACTTGGTCCAGCTCTGATCCAGGCACATGGGAGGGCAGCATGGCCCAGCCCTGACCTGGCTGCCCTGTGGGCCACATGCCATTGCTGTGCAGGCCATTTTTGGCCTAAGGCCTGGAAGCTCATGGCTTAGCCAGTTCAAGACTAGGATAACCACCAGCTGTTGGCTCAGAATTCCAGTGTGTGGAGACTGTATGTAACCATACTCCATACAATCAAACAAGGTTGACCCCAGTCTGGCCCCAGTTATCTCTCGGTATACTCTATAAGGACATTTTAACCTACCCAAATCTCTTCTGCACTCACAAAACCAAAAAAATAAATGTTTGTTGGGAAAAAATTGAATTGTTAAACAAAAATTCTTCTGTGAAACATTTTATGAAAAGAAATCTTTTTTTCTCTTATTAGCTTGTTGTGGGGTCAGGTTTATTTACAAAGCATTTTGCATGAAAAGACAAAACTAACAAGAACGACTATATTTCCTGACTATAACATAAAATAAATTTAACATAACATAATGTAACCTAACAGAGGCAGGGCCTAGATAGTCCAAAAGTCCATCAACCTGGAGCTTACTGTAGAATTCATCAGTTGCCACAAAATTGTTTTCCAGTGACTTAGCCCTCATTTAAAAAGTGTTTCTATCTGCTCTGGTTATGAAAGGCTGGATGACTCATTAAAATAATTATTAGTGAATAATTACTTTAGCAATCAATGGAGAATTGTTGCCAATAATTTGACAACTATTCTTTTCCTACCCCTAGAGTTTGGAGGTTAATGGAAAAATATATTCTCTAGTCTACTAAGTCAATGACTGACAGGAAAAATGTAATCAGATACATTGTTAAAATTATACGGTATTACTGAGTGCAAACTGAATAATAACATATTCCATGGGTAATATACAGAGATGAATAGGTAACATGCAAATAATTGCATCAGACAGATTTTCAGTAAACTGTTTACACACAAGGGATTGGGGCAGATCCAGCGAAGGGGCATAGAGATTTCTGCTCCACCTAAAGTTTAAAACCAACTGCCTTTCTGTGGCAGCAGCATTTCAATCCAGGCAGGAGTGAGGGAATCAGTTGACTTCATAGTTCATTATAATCTACCTGATTCCTTCTAAACTCTTCTTCCACAGGTGTTACTGACCCTCTTCCCTTTGTAACGGTCTTCATGTCCCCTAATCAAGTTAGCCTTTCTTCTATTAGCTGCTCCTGGCAATGAAATTCCTCACAGACATTTCACAGCCCTGCAGACTGTTTTTAATTCTTGTTAAAAACATTAACTTGTGTGTGGATGCATTGTCAAACTGCTCAAGAAGACTACATTTTGTTTTTGAAATCTGAAAAGACGCACATTTAATTCCAATGACTACAGGACTAATAAAACAGCATCTGTTGATTGATTTTTTTGCCTAGTTGGTTGCATTTTACACGTAGTCTGACATAGCAAATGAATCCACATGCCAATAAAATATATTTGTTTTCGCTTCAATCTTAAACTGGATAATATAACCATAGGCCCCTAGCATATTAGTAAAGCTTCTAGTTTCTTTTTAACAGGAGATAAATATCCATTGTATTACATTTGTGATGCACCACAACATCTGCACCCCACTTTAAAAAATCCTAGGTCAGCCCATGCAAGCGATACACAAAGAAGATGCCAGTTATTACTGGGGGTCCATACAACACTTGGAGTATTAGAATACTGCAAGGAGAGACATTTGAGGGTGGATGATTGAAAAGGCTGTGCTGGTAATGACCATAACATGAGGAGTGTTGCTATAATGACGGCACCAGCCCTCTAGGATACAGGTCAGTAAAAGGTTCTCAGGCTGAAATCTGCATGGATTAATGTTGAGGTCTGGGGGTGAGCTGCACCTGCAGTCTCTCCTCCCGGTCTCTCTGTGGGTACCGTTACCAAATGACAGGCATGCTGCTACCTGCAGTTTTCTGCTCTCACCACATTTGCTCTACCCAAGCAGCTGCTACCTGCTCACACCCTCTGCTTTTCAGGGCAGGAGTCTTTAATGCTTTAGTGCCCTTTTGATCCCAGGCTTGGACCTCAGAAAAATTAACCTGCTTGCCCAGTTGGAGCTAGGCAGGTGGGCATTTCCCAATTAAGAGCTGCCCTATTGTTCCCTTAAAGACTTTTGGTATGCTCTCTGAATTATCTGTGTCATTATTCCATCCCTAGCTCATTTCCCCTTAACTGCCTGCTTCGGTTTCATTCCATGCAGTCAGGCAGACTAATACCAAACAGGTGTAAGAGACAGTCATGGAAAAAAAAAACTGCAGATACTTCTTGATTCTCCACAACTAGCATAAAAAATGTCAAGAAATGGGAAACAAAGCTGCAGGTGGTGTGTGGGATTGCTTAGCATTTATGCTTTTTTCTAAACAAAGAAGAAGTAATAGATATTTTTTAACTGTTAACAAATTACTTTACACTGATGCAATCAATAAAGCCAGGAGGACTTACTGTAAAGTCTCCTTGAGAGTGCAATGTGGGCACCTCACTTGAACTGAAACTGCTCCCCAGATGTGAGGGTCTCCTGGCACACAGAATGGCTCCTTAGATAATACACAGTGCGGGATGCAGAAAACAGTCATAGCAGCCACAAAGTTGCAAACAGCACAGAACTGAAACCTTGAAAGGGAACTACTGCACTGCCCCTAAACAACCCCTCCCTTACTGTTAGCAAAGCCCCTTTTTTTAACTTGGCTCTTTTTTATGGGATCCTAGGGCTTGACTGCTGGGAAGGGAAAACAGTTGTGGGGAGAAGTGAGTGAAGCCAAATGTCAGATGCTTGAGCGCTTTCACCTGGGTAAACACCCACCTATTTTGAGCATGTCAAGTTCATCTAGTCCTAGGCCGAAGGCTCTGTATGTTTGAGATTCAATATGAAAGTTTTGAGCAATGGCACATGTCAGTAATTCATCTCAGTGGGTTGGGTTGTTTTGGTTTGCTCAGATACTGGTAAAAATGAATGGGAAAGAGTCATCTTTTTTGTCTAATGTCTAGGTGGACTTCAAAAAAAGCTCTTCTTTTTATCTGTTGCTGAAGCAGGTTCTGTTGTTTGTCTGTGTCTGGAAACCACATTCCCATGCATCAGCTTTCTTTTGAAAATCTATGTTAGTCTCAGCTGGAAATAATGTGTTTCATGAGAAGCTGAGAACAGGTAATGGAGTCATGACAAAACTTTAGCAGGGAAAGACTATGCCCTCATAAGCTAGTGGGAGTCTTTCCTGGTATTTAGTGGTAACAGCAACACTTAAATCAAAGGCTGTAATGGAGCTATCACTAGACAATAACAGATTTCTTACAGAAGCTAGTGACTGTGTGCATATCTGTGACTGTTTGCATATATTGTGCCTGGGACTCTTTTCTATTAGCATAGTAACTCCTGCCCACACACACACACACACACACCAGCTGAGCTGTGGTGGATCAGAGAGGCTGTGGGTACTTGATGCTGATTAAATTCTGCTGACTGAGGAAGATGTCAAACTCTACCCAAAGCAGAAAGCCGCCAAGGAAAAGCTGCTTTTCTTTGCTTTTGACAGCTGGAGCCATGAATTTAAGCAGAGGTCTCACCTTCAGGCAAGTCAACAGCTGGGCAGAGAACAGTCCTCCTTAAAGGGAGAGTGCTCTAAGTTTTTCAGGAGTTCAGCATTACTGAAAGGTGAAGGAGCCAAAGTGAAGAATATTCATCTGAAAGAACCAGGTGCAGCTGCTCTGGGGTTTTTTGTTGTCTTTTTTTCAGAACATTGTTTTTTTTTCTTTTGCTCAAGAAGCACCAAGTGACAAACAAGAAAGAGGAAATGAAAGCCCAGTCTGAATTCCCACCCTTGCTGTTTTCTTTTCTTCCCTTCCCCTGCCTTTAAGATGCGGTGCTGAAAAAACAAAGAGGCACCACTTAATTCCTAGAGCAGGAAGTTTGCAGAGTTGTGTATCGTGAACTGTAGTGCTGCTGGAGAAACAGCTGTGCACGTTTCATCACCTTTCCTCTTATGTTTGTTAATGCGCCCATGCTTAGTAGGCTGGGAACAGGTGGGTGCAATCTTTTCTTCTAGGTCACCTGCTTAACTGTCTCCCATATTCCCACATCACAAATTTTTGCTGGCTACTGGCAGCTCAGTTAACTCAGTGAGCTTTCTGGTCTCTGCTCAACTCAGCTGTTAGTGGTTAGGTGTCCATATAACAAATATCACTGCCACCATGGCACTAACTGGCAATCATTTAATTGCTGGAAAAGTCAATGACTGAATGGTCACTGAAACTGAATTATTCTTTTGCTTCTAGAAAAGTTGCTAACCTTGTAGGAGCGGTGGACCAAATAAGTGTCACCTGCTGTCACTCTGCCTGCCATTATTCCCTATGGCTAGTGTTCCACAGTCTCAGTTTTTACCGATTTTTCACTGATAAATTCCCTGACATTTTTTTTAAGTCATTTGGTTTTTTACTGATTTACAACTGTTTTTCAGTTCAAATCCCTGTTAACCAGCACAAGTGGAGACTGGCCCATTCCCCACTCATGCTGGTTAACAGGGATTTTAGCTTACTGGCACCACCTGTTTTTCAGTTCAAAGTGTCACTGTGCTGGTTACATGAAGCACAGGTGTCTGGCTGGACGTGGGTCAGGGTGGCACATGCAAAGTGGCGGTGGCCATGCAGGGGCCAGGGGAGGGTGGCTGGAGCCACTGCCTGGGGTGCGGGGCTCCCGACTCTGACACTAGGCAGGGTGGGACAGGCTGCGGGAATTGTTCCAGGGGTGGGCAAGTCTGAGCTGCAGCCCTGCCTTGGGCACTGGGAGCTGCAAGTCCCGGTGGAGGGCGAGGGCAGGCAGGAGAGCCCAGCCCCACCCCCTGCAGGCTGGGGCCGGCAGCAGCACCGGGCTCTTCCCAGAGCTCAGGGTGGGTGGCAGCCTGCTGTCATCCCATGCACAGATCCAGGGGCACACGCCCTCTGGGAAGAGTCTGGCACAGCCTACAGCCCTCCTGTGGGACGCATACCCTCAGATCTGCACGCGGGGTGAGAGCAGGCTTCTGGGCATGATGGATTTGCTCTACTGGCCATAGGTTGCCAACTCCTAGCTAAGGCTGGTAATTTTTGGGCCCCTGACTCAGAGTCAAATCTAGGGAGTGTTACTAGATATGCCCATTACTTTGGGGTGTGTTCATTTATTATGGATATGTTTCTAGGGTCTTGGTAATTCTATCAATGTACTGCTTGTGTTACTTGTGTTTCTATTATGGAGCTGTATCTCTCCCTTCCGCAAGCCCTCACCCCCAATGGAGCTATCTTGCAGGACTCAGTTTCAGTGGGGCTGGGTTCCTCCAGTCACCAATCAGTCACACACACACACACACACTGACATGACACACCTGATCCGGCTGGGTTGATCAGCATGGACAGGCTGACACCCTCCTATGCCAAGAATCAGTTCATCAGAGCAACAATAAACTACAGTCAGACATGAGCACACAGTTGAACAGAATACCTCTGAATCCAGCTGGGTGTCCAGATGACACCCTCATAGGCCAGCATTCAGTTCATTAGGGCCCGTCTGAGCCAAACTGGGTCAATCAGCCTGTACAAGCTGATCCCCTTATGTGTTTCAAACTCAGCACATCCCAATCTTTTAGCCTCTTGATGAGCAGACCCCACAGTATTTTTGGGTTTCAGAGGGATCTTTAGCTTAGGTAAAAGAAGCATTGCTGTAGTGCAAATGGGGAAGGAGAAGTAGAGAAGGAAAAATATACCCAGTTACCACCAGTTTGACTATAAAAGTTATTTATTGCTAAGTAGATGAAATATATAGTGACACTAGTAGTAATAGACATGCAAAGGAAAACAAACACAAACAATTACAGTATTACCCTGGTTTCACTAAGTATTTGGGGAAACTTAGCTCAAGCTTAACTAATACAGTTCAGATTCAGAAATTTATGCCTAGAGAGAAAAAAGAAAAGAGAGAGAGCTGGGATCTCACCAGTCCAAGGCACTCAGGTTGCAAAGCTGACAGGTTAAAGTTCTCACCACGATCCTTGAAGGGAGACGATCTGTCTTTTCCAGTGTCCCAAGAAGAAAGCAGGTGGTGTCAGAGAGACTTCTCACACACTGCTGCTTTTTACAGAATTTTATACCCTCAGTTCAGCTTCTTTCAAGCATTTTCAATAGTGTAAATCAAATTGTCTTTTCTATTGACAAGGGGTTATCTGGTTAGGAACATCTCAGGAAACTGATTGATACTCAGGAAACACCTAAGGTTAGGGAGTAATCAGATACTTAGGAGCCAGCTTGAAATTCCTATGGATAGCAGATACACTGATGGGATATCTCCTGGTTTCTTCAGAAACAATGGATAGCTTGCAGCATCAGGGTTTTGGATTTTTACTTGTGAACAAGCCTCAGCTTAGCATGACTTTTCCAGATCTTACTATAGTCTTTTAACAAGGCAATTATTGGAGTGTTCATAACCTTTGCGAGGGGAGGACTTCCATCAGTTGTCCCGGGAAAAGTATGACAACACTCGTGGACAGGGCTCCAACAGGCTGGATGCTGTTATGAACCCTTTACCATTGTTCAAATGTTGCCCATACCCCCTGACTCGGTGTCTTGTCTCAGCATTCCCTAATCCAGCAACCGAGTTTTAGCCAATTAAGTTTAAATAGGCCTCCCATAGTGGGACCAGGGAATGTATGGCCTGAGATGCCTATTAAACTTACTTCTGCTTAGAGGTGTGTGTGCGTGTGTGTGGGGGGGGTCCTTTGTAAATCCAGATTAGAACTGGCCTGATAAATGCTGAGCTGGGTATGTGGGTTGGTTAGCATTTGGAGCACACGTTCCCCATCATGCAGTGCTCTCCTGCTTCTCTGATCCCAGAATTCACTGTGGTCTCTGCTTCAGGCTTTCTGTTCTCCATCTCTCACATAAATGAACAGTGCATCTTGGGTGCAAATGAGAACTAGGGCAGTTGTTTCACTCTTGTCACCCTGATTTGGAGGGTTTTAGGTGCGTCTCCCACTGCATCTTATTCAGTTTCTGTTTGGGGAGGGCATTCTTTGTGAGTCAGACAGTCTGCGTCCTGTGTCAGGGTTCCCCAAGAACACGGAGCTCAGAGGTAACATTAGAGCCCTGAGGAGGTTCAAGCCGCTCTCTCTCTCCTTCTAAGAGAATGCCTCATTGATAGATCAAGCTGTTGGCTATTCTGGGGGAAGGGTTCTCAGAACTACCTGTTTAAGTTGTTCTATATCACATAAAAGAATTCAAGATTCACTGGGAGGGAGAGTGGGAGCACAGCTCTGGTCTACTTAGGGTGCATCTACATGTCACCCTATGTTGTCACAGCAAAGTGCAACATTGCTATATGACACACTATGGTGATGTAGCAATCACGTGAGCCTACACGTGGCTGGCAGCAACTTTGCCGTAGTGATGCACTCTCCCATTTTAGCGCGCCGCTACAGCAGAGTAGCAGCTAAAACTAACTGCGCCATGTGCACAATGCAGTACAGGTGGTTACCATGTCATGCTTTAGTACTTCCAAAGCAGTTAGCAGATAAAATATCTAAACAGCCCTGAGAATAAAGACTGGAACTCAGTGCTCCTTCTTCCCCCACTTCAAGTGTAAGCTGAAGAGTCCAGTGAATCTTTCTTTTTTTGCAACACTGCAACAGAATAGTCCATAGCCTCATAGCCTGATTTGGGTACTTACCAGATGGGTGGAAAATGTGGCTTTGAATTCCCCTCAGATAAAGGAGAGAATCACACTAACATCTCCCACAGCCTGCGTGAGTGCTAAAGCCTCAGAACTTGTATAAAATTGGACTTACAAAATACAGTAATTTTTCTTTTAAAGCAATATTGACATTGGCTGTATGCAGCTCAATCCAGTAAGCACCCAACAGGTGGGGGGGATGCCTAATTCTGGATCCCAGTGCGAGAAATCTGCAACCACCGGCAGAATCCAACAAGAGAAGCCATTGTCATGGTACTAGTAGTCCTTGCTCACCTTGAAAGCAGGGGAAAAATCTGGCACATGATTTTTTGCTTGTGAGATTGTCAGCCCAATTTGAGAGACCCATGTGGTTCTGCTAAGCATCTGAACTGTTGGGTACTTCTGAACCAAATCTCTGAACCTTTTAGGGATCATTCACCATCACTAATTACAGTAAAATCCAGGATCTAGCTGAAATAATTGAAAGTAATAAACTAAAACAGCACTCTTTGTTGTGGGCATTAAAGCTTGGAATTGGCAGCTTTGTGAGTTTGTCCTATGAGAGACAAACTGAGCCACCATCACATCATAATACTTATGGTATAAGGCATGATGAAGTGTGGGTGGATTGCAATACCACATGTTGTTACTTTAGTGCAACTTCATTGTACTATAACCAAATGCTGCTATGGTGTAGCAGCATATCATCACCTTCTGTTACAATAATACAGCTATAGCTCAGATGATCCTGTTAAGTCGAAAAATATTCGCTTAAAACTTGGCTTGACTGTGTTTGCTTTACTTTAAGGTTCTAGCAAATAAGACTACTGAGCTTGATAACTGCAGAAACCACAAATGTAAGAGAATGCTGGAGAACTTTTGCGCAAAATGAATTTAAATTTTGATTTCTGTGAGCATTCACACTAGAAGCCTTATTCTCTTAGTTAACATCCATTCATTCAGAGAACAAAAACATGCTATGCAATTCATGTGACCTGTTACATAGACTCAGTTTCAGAAGGCTATGGTTAATATTAGGCAAAATCATTATAAGCTCACAACTTAAAAAAAATCTATTAAATTCTTCTAATAAAGTATTTATTACGAATTATTCTCCTAACTCTTAATTCCTAAATGTCTTGTGGGACAAAAGTGAGTTGTGTTCTTCAAACCTCTCTCAAGCTTAGAGGGTAAGACATAGAGCCCCCCTATTAAAATCAGGAGTGATCCTGTTAACTGCTAAACTAACAGCGGTGGGTGGGGGGACACAGCTTTTGTATACCGGAAAATTTAGGGCATGTAGTATATAAAGCCAGCTTGGAGTAAATAAGAATCCTGTATCTCCTGGTATTTGTCATTAAAGTCGGACTCTTGAGGTTCTCTTAAGTAACTGAGCATTTGATTGGGCAGTAGCCTTTCTCAGTTCATGCACAGACTGTCCTGGAGACCTCAGTGAAATAGTTTCATTTGTGCTATATCTCTGTGTTCCTATTACCAGGAAATAGTTAATATTCCTCCCTACCAGTGCCCATATGCACCTGCAGGTCTGTGGTGTGTGGTTTCTTCTCACAGCTGCATCTTTGACTCTACAGCCTACATGGAGGCTTTAAAGTGTAAATGGAGAGTTTGTGAGACTACACTTCAGTGGTAATGCAGCCTTAAGGGCTAGTGCAGAGGTAATGAAACCACTATGCTTGTGGGGAACAATTTTTGTTTGGTGAGCAGTTTCAACAAAGCGCGATTCTCAGCTGTTACAGTACTTCCCACTTATGCTGCACCTTCCGTTTGAGATTTCAAAGCTCCTTACAAACGGCAGCTAATGTATCCTTACAACAGTCCTGTCCTGATTCCCAAGGCAAGGAAAATGAGGTAGAAAAAGCCTAAGTGATTTGCCCAAGATCACACAGAGATCAAGTCTGCGGCAAAGCCAAATCTAGGATGTGGCTCCTCTGAGTCTCAGTCCTGTGTGTTACCCACTCAATCATCCTTCTGCACTCACAGTTAGACATCTAGATACTTGAAGTGAGAGCAGAATTATTAGTCACAACAATGAAAAGATATGGTCAATTATATCAGTTACTTTTCACAAGTGAGAAGGTTATTGGGGTCAATAATTACCAGGGAGGGTTGTCCACCAGCTCCGGGCTGAGAGGATAGCGATTAGGATCATCTGTTAGAAACCTGAATCACATGTTTTCAGTGAAATGGCAGCAAAAGGGCTTGAGCCTTTCCTACAGCTGTGATCTGTGTGGTGCAAAAGTTGGGGGAGGGATGGTTAATCACGGTTCCCTGAGTCTGTGTGCTGGTGATCTGACATGAGTTAGAGCAGCTTCTAGGTTGCTCAGACCAGTCATAGGATTCCTTAGAGACCATGTATCAGCAGAGCTGAGTAAATCTCCACCCACTCTTTCCTTATTTTGTCCTTCCCTCTCCCAGCATACTCTCAAAGCTAAAATGGACTGAGGACCACTGGCATCTGAGCCAAATTCACTGTCTTTAAGCCAGCTGAGAGCTCTCTCCTGCCAGGAGAGTTTTTATTAAAGGACACCTGTATACGCCTCTGTTCTTAAAGAAAACACCTGGGTAAGTCTTCAGCTAAGCTTTCTAAAAAGGAAAAGGAGGTTCATATGCAGGAACTATAAATATACATGTGCACCCAACTATACTGCATCTACATACAGAGAGCAGGCAAAAGCAACCTCGAAGAGCATTCCTATGCACAACTGTGGTTGCACATTTACACAGGGAGTTTTGTGTAATGTCTAGGCAGTAAAGACAGCATCTCGTTTCTACCCAAAGGACTCTTGTGATATGGAGCGACTACACCCCTGGAAAGAGATGCTGTCATTCATTGTGTGTGTTGCACTTCTCCCTGCTGGCTGTGAAAGCAGCTGTGTTTGCCTTTGTGTTTTGGTCCAGAACCAGCAGGGTACAAACTGAACAACAGCACTTCCTCACTCTTCCTCCTGGAGGCTTTATATTTTTTTCCCCTTTCTTGTTTTTGTTTTCTTTAATTTGAAATAAAAGTGATCTGTATTGTTTTGTGCATTTAAAAGCTTAGCAGACGCCTTTGTTGCACATATTCCTCACAAGAACGAAGACTTCATGTTCCTGGGATTTTTATATTCATTATCATAATGCCTAGGAGCCCCATGTCATCCATCAGGTCCCCACAGGGAACAAAGAACACACAGAGAACAAAAAGGCAGTTCCTGCTCCATAGAGCTTATAGCTAGACTCACAAAAGGGCTGTGGTGCGTAAGTCCAACATTTAGGTGCCACCGAGATCCTCACTTGTGCTCAGTTACCTGTCTGTAGATGCTTCGGTTTCCAGGACTGGATGTGCACAGAACTATCTGAGCCCCTGATAGCATTTTGCTGCACAGTTCATCTACCTAAGTCTTGGTTTGGTTCAACTAGCAGGTGTGCTTCCACTTGTCTTGCCTGTGTTAGAGCTTTTCAGATCATGCCTACACTGCATAAGAGACCACAGGACCAAGATTCTGTTCACCACAATATCCGGGGGCCCAAAGTTAGAGCATAAGAAAGCCCAGCTTTGGATCCCCAAGGAGAACACCCTGACCAGTGCTCTCAATTCTGAGAGTGAGTGTCTCTCAAACTGTCCAGCTGAAGCTTTTTCCCTTTTACCTAATTAACCACTCATTGGAGCAAGGACTTACAACCTCAGTCACCCCCATCCAGGTAGGCACCCTACTCACTCAGTTAGAAAGTCAATGTCTTCCTCCCCACAACCTCTCTAGCCCAAAGAACGTGTAATAATTTATGCAAATGAAAACCTGAGCAAGACCTATTGTAACACTGTGCTTATTAGGACATTTGTCTGGGATGTAGACAACCTGGGTTCAAGGCTCTACTCTAAATTAGGGAGAGTGGGGATTTGAAAGTGGGTCCACATACCCTAACTGTGAGGCTAGTGGAGTTCATTTGGTTAAGGTACCTAATTCAAGGAGAAGGTTCACAGCTAAGAAGCCTGATGAAAAGCATCGTCTCCCTCTGGGTTGGAGTTGGGCATCTAGCTGCTTCTGAGGCAGAAGGCTTAGACCCTTTCCTTAGACCCATTTTCTGTCAGTCACTCGAAGCATTTCCCTGCTCATCTTGCTAGTTTCTGAGGGTCCCTTTCTAAAGCTCATAAGTCTCCTTGTCCATCAAAGGAAATCTACTTGCTTAACTGGGGGCTATAAATTCCACTGGACAGAAAAATGCTTAAGTCCCATTGTACATTTGAGGCCAGACCCAAAGAGATTTAGGCACCAAAAGCAGGACCTGGGTGGATTTTAGGTGCTTTAGTTAAAAACTGCAGTCAAGAAAACTGCATTCAATAGCTGGCTAATCCTGGAGACACTGTCGCTAAGCACAGACAGTCAAAAAGCCTGAGGCTGAATGGATTTGATCTTAACAGGTTAGTCTAAACTGCACAGACTGAACAGAAAAGCAAGTGAACAGACATTCACTTTTAATTCTGGAAATGCTCCACATGCCTGCAGTGGCCCAGGCTAGAAGCCAGGGTGTGCTAGAGCATGCCTCCCTACTCATTGGGAAGACTTGGGCCAAGGCTAAACCACCCACCCTGAGCAGGCGGGGGTTGCGTGCAAAGCATCCTGGGATGCTGATGGACTCTGAGTTAACTTGAATCTGGATGGGATCTGGAACAGAAGTTCAATAAATGGGTTTAACCTAAATCAGTGAAGTGTGATACTACATCCATCCAGGTTTATCTTAAACCATTTTTAACCATTTTGAAAGCAGTTTATGTGCACTGAACTTCTGTTGTATTACAGATTGGAACTGGTTTCCAATACCAGTTTATGCGTAATGTCTGTTCCTAGCCCTAGAGGTCATTAGGTTCAGCTCCCTGTTCAGCCTGAAGGTTTCCGCACCTGCAGTTCCCCCTTCTAGACTGGCATAGAACAATCCCTAGCAGCACAGTGTGTTGTTGCCTAAGCATTCCTGGGTTGCAGAAATTAGGCAGAGTCCTCAAGGCAGTGCCTAGAGTCCTCTGAGGGCTCTCAGTGTAGACAGCATACTCTGAATAGCCTGACACACCAACAGGATCAGGTCCTTCATATATTGAAGCTGCAGGCAGAAGGGAAGGTGGCACCACCCGCCTGTTATGCAAGTTTAATGGTTAGGGCACACATCCAGGAAGTGGAATATTAGGGTTTAATTTTCTCCAGAGTCCAAGGGGATTCAAACCCATATCTCTCACTTACCAGCAGAGTGCCCCAATTACCATGCTATAGGCTAGGCTAAGGATGGATACTTTTCATCCCTCCTGTGGAAAGAGAGAGCACAAGATGAAGCACACCATTCAGTTCCACCATTCACTAGGGACCAGGAAGCCCTGGGGTCTGATCTCTGCCCCTAGGATTATGCCTGCTTTTTATCCAGTGACATTTAATGTAAAATGCATAAATTGTCTCTAGAACAGGAACCAGAACCACCTCTACCTTTCCCAACACAGCATCCCCCATCTAGGCTACAGACATATGGTCCCCCTTGCTCTCCCTGTCCCAGGAATCTTCTGTGCAGTGGCACAGCTTTAACAAGAGGAATGATGGGCTGGGGGACAGACTATGTGGGTCTGAACCCCCTAAGGCTGAGGAAGGCCTAGAACCCAAGTCACTCACTTCCTGCATAAGTGATCCGATCAGAAGCCTAATCTAGAAAAAGGGGACAGCAGCACCTCCTCCTCCAGCTGCATTTTAAAGAAAAAACTCTGAGCCCCTCTTCATTGTTTGAAAGACCAGTTGGCAGTGCCTCCACTCAGGAGAGGACTAAAATCTAAGCCAGTGGTCTTCAACCTTTTTATGGTGAAGATCACTTTTTAGTAGCAAAGGGCACCCCAGAATCTACCACCTCTGCCCCAACAGAGATGGGGGGAGCCCCTCCACGCTCCTGGAGGAGCCACCCCCCTCCCCCCGCCGGGGCTGTAATCCTCCCACCACCTGGCCGAGCTGGGGCCCTACTTGCCTTCCCCTGCTCCAGGCTGGTCCACACAGTCAGTTGCTTACCATGGGGGGCTTTTTTGGCCCCCGCCCCTTCCCTCCCCCACAGATTGACCTGCCTAGGACTGGGGGTGGTGGGTGTGTGCATGCACGCAGGCCCAGCTGTCCCCCCAGCCCAGGATCTACCTCAAGAGGCTCTGAGATCTACCTATCAATTGAGGTCCCCAGGTTGGCGACCACTGATCTAGGCACTGAAGCACTGAGTATAGACTGCTAGAGAGAGGGTGGGATTTCAGATGGGCACTTCCTACTGGCTCTCTCTACACGAGTGTTTTGGATCCCATTTGAGGCATCCAGTTCCCGCTGTAATTATATACAGAGCCCAAGAGCCTAATACAGAGTTCTGGATTCCACGCTGGTGCCTAAAATTAAGGCGCTGCTCCATCTAACTTGTCAACATCAACATTTTTTATTGGATACACTTGCAATATAACTGTTAATTTTAGGGTATTTTAAGGGAATCCCTTTAGCGTAACCTCAGTTGGAATTATTCCTGAGAATCAGGACATAAGTAATTCCATATGTAATGATGCTATGCCACTAAGCCATCCGCCTCTGACCATACTGATGTACTACACACTCCTCTGTAATAGAAGACATGACCTGTTTTGTACAAACTTTTATTCTTCCTTAAACTGTTTTTAGTTAAACAACTTTTAGCCAAGGAGCTCTGCCTATGTCCAGAACTGCCCTGATCACCAGTCCTGTTACTAGGGACTTGAGCTTTATGGCCCTCATAACTCTGAAAGGTGAAAGGTCAAGCAGTGGAGCCATTGTGCCAGCCCCACATTTCTTTTTAAACACATGTGAGACACAAAGCTCCCCAGAGACCCCTATGGAAAACTGCCTGGGGGAGAGGGGGAAGGGAGAGAGCACTGGCCTGGCAGATAAAAGCTACATCAAAAGAAGCAGGGAGCAGCTGTCCATCTCTCTCTCTCTTTTTTTGGTTTTTTTTTTTAACAGAGAAAGAGAAGAGACTGTCTTGGAGCATAGTCTCAAATAATTTTGCATGCACAGGGGGAAAAAAACAACCCACAAGGGGGAGGGCAGAAAAACCCTCACAGCAAACAGAAGGAGGTGCTCCTTGGCCGAGATCCCAGGCTGAATCACTTAAATCACTTTTAGTGCTTCCAATACAAGCCACTACCTCTGTTTATAGTGTCACGGTGAGAGACCCAAAGTGAATGCATTTCCCAAATCAAGAGTTGAGCTCAGAAATGAATCAAAACTAACATCATAAACTTCAAACCCCCTTAGTTCTGACAAAACTCTTGTTCTGTGGCTGTATCCATTTTAAGCAAGTATCTCCATAAGCAGATGTGGCCTGATTAACACAGTCCCTCCAGCAAAACACGGTGAGCTGTTTTGTTACAGAGTCTCCAGGGTCTCCTAATAATAAACCCTCAGCATAATAATAACTGTTGATTATCTCAAGAGTACAAGTTATCCTCCAGTTCCAACAGCGACAGCTTCCAGGTACATGTGCATTTTGACTTAGATAAACAAAATGCTGCAGTCCCAGGCCTGAGGTGCTTTAACTGCTGATAACCACAATCCATACAAAAAAACAAAACACCCTAAGGAAACCCAGCAGGAAACCCTGGCCCATGTAATAAAGCAGCCAGGTGACAAGAATCTCTCTCGCATCCAACCCTAACACAGACCCTTCCCCCATTTATCTGTGCACCTGAAGTCAAAAAGTTTAGACCTTAAATGTAGGTTGAAAGTATCCCTTCAAGTGTCCCTATATGTAGTGAAAGATGTATATACTGGGAAGGAAACAGAGGTCATTTGCACTTTTAATGTTACCCTCAACTCCTATTAATACTTAAGGTTATCGGAATATCTAAGAGAAGCCCAAACTGTAACATGTGGGTGCTTCTTATCTCTCTTCACCCCAAAAGTCACCCATTGCTCCTCCAAGTTTAAAATTTGGCCTCTAATATCCTATCCATCTTTGATACTAATATAGCTCCTATTACTCAAGAGCCTCCCAACCATTTCTGTATTTCCTTACAACATCCCGGGGAAGTAGGGAAATACTCTTTTCCCCATTTTACTGATATGGAACTGAAGTACAGACAGCCCAAGTTATTTGTCCAATGTCACACATACAGCCTCTTGCAAAGCAGGAATTTAAATCCACATTAAACATCAGGTTAGTGCCCTAGCCATCGAACCATCCTTCCTCGTGAAACAGAGATTGGAACCAGATGTGAGTTGTAGATCTTGATCCAGGTACTGATTCCAATCTTCCCCAAATTCTGTGATTCAGTTTGGGTTCATCTTCATTAAAATTAATATGCTTTATACATACCAGATTGTAACGGCTGGACGAGGAATCATCTGGCTTCAGGACAAAAAATGACAACCTGATGTGTTCTCCATAGAGTTCTTCAGCTAAGAAATGTAGCTATGCATTACTGGCTCAAGGTACTCAGAAATTTCTCTCTCTTTTTTGAAGCATCTGGCTTAAGTCAATTGCAAGAGACAAAGCACCAGACCAACAGGACCAATGGTCTGTTCAGTTATGGTAGCATCTACTGTAGTTGCTTTCATTGAGGTCATGGTGAAAGGTCCATCCCAGCTTAATCATGTAGCCCTATGGGCTGTTAAGGCACACCAGTTTCTGTAGCCAGCTGCGGACAAAGAAGGGATACAGTTAGCATCATATCTGGCTGCCTTTGCCTTCTCAGCCAAAATGGACAGGTACCCCTTTACAGCTGGATCACCTTGGCAGGGGCGCTTTCATAATGAATTCAGAGTAAGGACTCAAACTTGTACCTCTAGAGGTGTTGGTCTAATAAAAGGTATCATTTTGGAACCGAGATTTTTGTATTACCTCTAGAGCTGGTACCTTAACTAACTGCAGCGGATTTGCGAATAGCAAGGCTTTCCTGTACTCTGTCACCACAGCTAAATGTGCCCTTGTACGTATGACTTAAAATTGTCCCTTCAGACAGTGAAACGGCAGTAATTTCTGCACATCCTGCAGCAGTGAACATGCTTCTGAAACTCCCCAGCCCATGCTGTCGGTCTCTCTGTCCTGCTGAGTCACACTACACTGTGTGCTATCTCCCACATATCAGCAAGTGCATTTCCAAATGCCTAAGACTCAGCCCACATGTTCTGGTACTTACAGAACAACTGGGGCATGCTGTCTGCAGAGCACCTCACTGCGAGTGACACTGCATGTACTGCTTCAAGCTCCATTACCTTAGGTGAACAAAACAAGAACTACAGGATGCATCTTTGGGATTGAATGGAAAGGCTGTCCTTCTGGATTTTGTGTACTGCACCATTATGTGGAGAGGAGCTCTAGTGCTCTTTATAGGGGCAGCTAGGACGGACCTCCCATTTTGTGTTTCTGTTTAAATGAAGCATCCTCCTGCACCCTCCAGTGCATAAACTAAGACAATCCAAGTGACTACAAACAGCAACTTCCCAGCTCTGCACCACTCTGGCATGTCCCTGTCAATCCCAGGATTCCCCTTAATGTATTCTTGCAGCAAAAGCTCCCAAGGTGGGGGGCATCCAGGGCTTCCTATACTGCTGCTCTGCCGAGATGGGCCTTCCACTGGAAGCAAGGTCAGGTATTCCACTGCAATCTCACCCTCTCTTCCCCTCCCCTGTGGAGGCTTGATATCTTTGCTTGCTCTTTGTTTGTTGTCCTTTATCTGAGATAAAAGTCACCTAGACAGAGATATACATGTCTGTCCTTGTGCATGAGGAAATACATAACAATGTCAAAAGAAGAGTCAGCCCTGAACCTATACGTGCCACCGTTTCTGCTGGGTTGTAGTCTAGCACTCGTAAACTTCACACTGACATCACAGGCACCTTTTTCAGAAGGGAGGGAGTTTTCAGTAGTTCTTTAATTTAGAAAGCTGTTCGTAAGCACAAAAACTCAGCATGCCATTAGGCCCCCACTGGTGCCTCATCCTCCCTCCCTGATTTGGGATCAGAATGGGAACAAATCCACAGCTTTACTCAGTTTGGGTCTTCCACTTTGCTTCAAGCCCCAGGAACTGTAAAGCCAGTGGCCTCAAGTTTAAAGTGAGTCCTGGTGGCCTCAAGTTTAAACAGGAGTGCCCATTTTTCCCCCAACAATGTACAAGCTGCTAGGAGTCATGCTTCAGATCTACACCACCAATTACCTCTCACCATGTAACATTTTAATGAAGATTTTTTGCTGATAAACAATTACTGATATTGTTATGTTATGCACAACTACCTTTATTTCTCTGACACCAGCCTTAATAATCCCTGTTGTCTCCAAGGTTACATCCAGAATAGGGTTTTTTTCCCCTTTATAATTTCTCATGACTGCTGTTACCAGTTTTGCTCCACTGGTGGCAGCAATGGCAGGAACATTAATCTGATTCTCTTCCTATACAAGTGTAAATGGGGAGTAACTTTACTGTCTTAATGAGGATACTCTAAATTTATTCCAAGGTAACTGAGAACAGAATCTGGCCTTTGTTTGGAATCCATTCAGCCTTGTGGCTAAAGCCAAGCCTGTTTAATCTTGATTAATCTTGTGTAACCCTGTTTAATAACCTGTGCACTGTTGCAATATTAGCAAACCATGTACATAAAGCAAAATGAGTAGGGCCAAGGAAAGGCATATCTGATGGCTGCTCCTGGGCTGTAACATTTGCCTCTGGTGGAGGTCCATCAGAGCCTGAATCTTGCCGTATTAGCAAAACCTTGCTGTTTGGGGCCTGAAAAGAAACTCCCTGTAAACGAATCTAGAGAAAATGGAAGCAGAGCTTCCTCCGGTCTGAAGGAGAGATCCACAGGAATTTCACAGCTGGGGAGGAAAACCTAAGGAGTCTTCCAACTGTCCACAAGATTTCCTTTCTCCCCATCCATCCGCGCAGTGGGATATGCAGGTATCGAGAATCCATGGGGAAGCATCAGCATAATGAAAAGTGACAGTGTTAACTCAACACTCTCGTCAAACCGTAGAAAATCTGCCACAAGGCCTGGAGGAGCTTCTTTTCCTGAGCTGTTTTTAACCTCTGCCTGTAATGAAGGGGTTACGGTCTCATGCAATGCAACAGCGAGGGCTGACTTGGCTGGAACAGACATTAACTTCCACAGTAAATCTGGCAGGAGCTGGTAATTACAGAAAAAGCAGCCAGGGGTCATGGCCAGCCAAGGCTCTGGGGTAACCGAGCAGAAAATCAAAACAGAGGGGGAGGGGAAATCAGATTCATCATAGTCTTAGGGCTGGGGTCGGTCTCCTCTGAACTATCAGGAGCCTGTCATCAATTGTTATGTTTAGAAGGAGCCTCTGGAAGATGAGGTAATAATAATGTTAAACATTAACTTATTAGTGCGCCTGCTGCACTGTAAATTTACCTCCACCCCAGCGCAGCTGGGAATGGAAGAGTACTCTGTGGGGATGGTTAGCAAATCCTTCCCTAACTGTGCTGTTAGATTTCTCTGCTGAGTCCTAACACTGGACTAAAGAGTCCCCACTTCTTGAATCCTGCACTCTCCTACCCTGCAGAGCTCCAGTACACCTGCCCAGAGGGACCTAGTTTTGTATTTTCACTAAAAATACCCCAGAATTTTCTACTCAGTCAATTATAAATGAGTAATATAGCTACATTAATGTATTTATATTGTAAGTAGCAATCATATTGATTGGGAAGGACTTCTTTGAGGTGACTTTGCTGGACTTTTTGAAGGGCTCTTGGCTGGAGTCTTCTCAGGAGTCCTGGCTGCAGGTTTTTCTGGAGCCATGTCTACTTTCTTAAAGAAAGTATCCAAGAAAGTTTGGACAGATGTTCTCCAGGGAGATGGGCCACGCGGCGAACTTGTTTGCTGGCATGGCGTGGCATCAGATCAAGCATTGTAAAGTCAAAATTGACATCAGAAAGTCGAAACGGTGTCAGTGTATAAATGTAAGAGCCATTCATTGCAACTCAAAACGTCTTAAATTGAGGACTCCCTGTAGAGCAATTCTTCTGTTGCAAAGACAGCAGGCAGAACGTTTTTGATGCTATGGATTTCTATTTGAAATCTTTGAGTTTATCTTGTAAATCATGTGTTGGTATTTGCACCCTGCAGCATCCTTAAATGTATCTCACAACACCCCAGAGTGCCATGGTTGAGAAACACTGATTTAAGAAAAGGCCTGCCATATGTCACTATCCCTAAAAACATCCATGTGTTACCTTGTCTCATCCAGTGGGGGCACAGCAGCGTGGAAAGGGAGTAAAATCTAGGCCTGTTTACAAATTGTAAAAGCCACCTTCCCCTGTCTCAATGCATCCATCTGAGTTTCCCAAGGATCCTCATCTACATAAAGGCATACCATCATGCTGTCCCCTTCAGGCTCCTATCTAAAATCCTCAGCCCTGGATCTGTGATTTGGATTAAATATACAATGTATCTGAGCAAGAGCAAAGGACAACATTAGTTTGGGAACACTGTGTTTTATCTCTGGCTGTGTCCTGCCTTCCTGAGTATTCTTAGGTAAGTGACTTAGACGTCTTAGCTGTTAGTCTTAAGCCAAGTAGAAGCAGAGTAGATTTGTACATTATAGACAAACTAAACCATGCACATGCACACACACAACTTAGTATATACCTGCTTTATTTTAACATCTCTCTCTCTCAAGCTTTCATGGGCTAGAGGTTACTTGCCATTCATAAGCAACTGAACCTGACCAGCCTCTTCCTCATCTATCCTATTTGTAAGATAGCAATAATAAAACCTATTTTGCAGGTGTGCTGAAGCTTAAACAATTCAGATTTAGCTCCTCAAAAGGGTGCTATAGAAACATAAAATATTATTATTGACCATGGGCATTACTGAAGTTCAATACACTTATAGATGCATGTGAGGTTAAACTGGGCTCTTGAAGAAGTCATTCACCATGTGTAATTCCACATGCTTTACACACAATTTGTTCACTTATATTGCAGCTGTGTTCTGCTTCAAGAAGCAAGCCTCTTCACCATCTGCTGTAGGCTAGAGACAAGAACAAGAGCCCCTTTAGTTGCAAACTGGTGTCCCATCTAAGGCTGAATGACCCTGAATAAAGCTGGGAAAATGGTTTGTTTACTCATTAAACTGCTAACAAGCTGCCCCTATCTGCCTCTTCCAGTGCATTATATGTTGTTTAATGAAGCAGAGATACACTATAGCAGAAGCCATCTTATTAAAAGCTCAGGGCTATGAACTTAGAGAAAAGTGTATAGCAGCAGCAGCAGCAGCAGATCAAAGGTCAGCTGCAGGTCAGGAACAGTGCTTTTTGTCTGTGGTTACTAGGCTGTTTGTTACTTCTTGACTCACTTTACTTTGTAAGAAATATTAGTTTTGCAGTAATCTCAGCAGATAAATTTCCATTGGCATATTAATTGACTGAAAATGCCCTTTAGAAGATAGCTAAAGCATTTCTGCTAAAGGTAGCTGGACTTGTTTAGTTTTCTCTGAGTCACATACCAGTTTAGGGATTAATTTTCCATGCTTGTTTTCAGGAAGATGAAAACCTTTTTTTGGAAGGTCTGTAGCTTAGAATCCAAGCCAATGCTTCCACCTGGTAGTGACTAGCAGATCCTAAAACATCTGTGATAAGCTTTGAAACACACAGACAGACAACAGGGGCACTGTGTAAGGTGGTATAATTTGAACATCATTAAGTGGACATACAAGAATTTTAATTAGTAGAAAGAGTAATAAAGTACAAGTTGGCCTAATTTCATATTTACTTGCTTATGCCCTACAGGAGGTTGTTTTTCCATTTCACCTCAGTCTTTTGGACAATCATCATCATCTAAATTACAACCAGTTAGACTGGGGCTGTCTTTTATCCACTTACATACACTCTCGCTAACATATAGGTTAGGGACAGACATTACACATAAACCAACTTAAGTGATAAGAAACTGGTTTAAACCAGAAACAGAACAGATGTTCAGTGCACATAAACCATTGTGAAACTGGCTGAAACTGGTTTGAGATAAACCTTGTTGAACATAGTATCAGACACAATTGATTTTGAGTCAGACCAGTTTGTGCAATGTCTGTCCCAGACCTCTTGCTGGTTTAAGTTAAATCAGACTCCCCCAGCAGCCCAGCGTGATCTCTGAGCTGGGCAGGGCTCTATGCTCCACAGCAGGGCTGGCCCCTCCCCTCTGCTCTCTGGCTGCAGCTCTAGCAGAGTCTGCAGGCACCTGCCTGACTTCTGCTCCCCCCCTCCTCTAAGCAGGGATTCCACCGTGCCCCCTGCCTTACACAGACACACAGCATTAGCTAGCAGACGACATGCTGGCTACAGTTCATACTGTGGCAGACAGGACAAAGGCAGAATCAACAGGTAGTTGGTAATGTCCCTCTGTTGTTTTAATAGCATGGTAAACACTGAGTTAGGAGTGATAAACACTGTATTATCAATTTCCTGCTGGGCTGGGGGGGCAGGGAGCCCCTTCCTAATCAGAGCATTCTGCCCACACACCCCTTAGCTAAGTACTGTAGGAGGGACAGGAGAGCTGTGCACCCCCTGGCTTCTAGTCTGAGCCACTGCAGGCACAGTGCCTGCATTTTTTCAGTCCAGCGGGGATGTCTGTATCTTTACAAACTGGTTTAGCCTAGCCAGGTTAAACTAACCTGCAAAGACTGAATCAATTCAGGCTCAGGCTTTTTGAATATCTATCCCTAGTTATATAGTCTACATCCGCTTACACATCACCTTTGAATTTAGTTTTATTTACTTGATTTGACAGAACATAGAATGCCCAAGTGGCTACAGAGACTGCTGGTGTGTTTGAGACTCCAGTTCAGTACAGAATAATACTGCTGCCATAAATGACCTATCTTTCAGGTGATAAAGTGAACTTGGGTTCATGAAAGCTTGTGTGTTTGCTTTTGCTCTCATACATATATACATACTCATATATAATTAAATTTAGTTTGTAT
>NW_017728947.1:57234885-57253805 GCF_001723895.1 Crocodylus porosus | reverse complement strand
GACCCCAGCTGACTTCCTGCCCTTTGGGCAGGGGGCTGGACTCGATGATCTCCCGAGGTCCCTTCCAGCCCCAATGTCTATGAAATCTATGAAATCTATGAAACTTTCAGATTTTCTGAGGTTCTTCCAAACTGGGTTAATAGGTATCCATGTCACACAAGTTGTCAAATGCTACAATTTGTCTGTTGTGTTCTCCATGGCTAGAAACAGGCATTACACATAAACAGGTTTAAAGTGATCAGAAACTGGTTTAAACCTGTAACAGAACAGACATTCAGTACACATAAACCAGTCTGAAAATGTCTGAAACCAGTTTGAGATAAACCTGGTTGAGTGTAGCATCAGACTTAATTGATTTGGGTCAAACTGGCTTATGCAATGTCTATCCCGGCTGCCTTCCTGGTTTAACTTAAACCAGAATCCACCAGTATCCCAGATGTTTTGTAGCCATGGGCGGGGCTGGGCTGTCTGCTCCACAACAGGGCTGGCCCCACCCCTCTGCTCCCTAGCTGGAGCTCCTGCAGAGACTGCAGGCACAGCAGATTTGCCTGGATTCCCCCTGTCCCCCTCCCCCCCCGCTGCTCAAACAGGGATTGCCCCCTCTCCTCTCCCACAGCATGGACTGTAGCCAGCACGTGGTATGCTAGCTAATGCTGAGACGTATCTGTAAGGCAGACAGGACAGTGTCCACTTAGGGCTTTTTGGAGCTAATCAACAGGTTAGCTGGTAATGTCCCTCCATTCCTTCCTTAGAAAAAGTTGTTTAAGAAGAGCTTGAACTAATGGGAGAGGTTTTTGTTTTCTTGATGGGGTGCTAAATACTGTGTGATCAACTCCCTGCTGGCTCTCTTGCTGCTCAGGAGCAGCGGCGGTGGGGTGGGGGGCAGAGGGGCAGAACCTCTCTCTAATCAGAACATCCTGCCAGGGCCTGGCCACATCCTCCCTTCCCCCACACCCCGACCCTCAGCTGTGGAAGGGAAGGGAAGGGAAGGGAAGGGAGGGGTGCTTTAATGCTCCCCAGCTTCCAGCCTGAGCCACTGCAGGCATGTGCCTGTATTTTCCTCAGTCCACAGGAAATGTCTGTACATTTACAAACTGGTTCAGCATAGCCAGGTTAGACTAACTTGAAAAGACTGAATCAATTTAGGCTCAGGCTTTTTGAATGTGCCTAGCCCACAAGACCAAGGACTGAATGGACATGGTGGTCCGACTACATTCTCAATATATAAAGAAGTCAATGTGTAGGAAGTTTGCACTGGGGAATCCATATGATTCCTGTTGTCTAAAGACAGAGACTACCTGTATTCCAAATAATATTAAAAAGGCATCTTTTGATAGCATCAAATTCACTGAGAGTAAAGGGAGCCAAGTCCAAAGTACCACTTAAACACTATTTGAACCATAAAAGATTAAAGCATAAGCAAAATAATAGTACAGAGACCTTAAAATGATGTGGGAATAACTTTAACCATAAGTACCATTTTTTTCTAACCTCAAATGTCATGATTCAGCATTTCTAAAGTAAATAATTTACAATAACAAAAGTGTGAGAATATTGGGTTTGTGTAGGATGAAGGTAAATCTTAATTTTGCAATATGGAACAGTTGAGAGGTAAATTATGATGAAACAGGGCATCTTGATCCTACTTTGGAAGAAAAGCCAGATCCCCCACTGCTAAACCCAGGCTGAGTCATTGTTTAATGAACTGAACATTGCTAACAAAAGCTCAGCTCCAAGTTACTTTTCCTTATTTAAAAAAAAAAAAAGTGCCAATATTTTTTATATTGAGTTAACAGTCTTAAGGAAGAGTCACAGAGCTACACTTTGCCTTAGAAACTCCTACTGCATAGTAGCAATAAATCTTAAGGGTAACAAAAAGGTCCAAGATAAATTGTTTATTTAACCTTTTTAACCTACCCCTCCACTTTTGCAATAGTACCTAAACCCACTCTGTGCTCATTAGGAATTATGAAGTCCGTTCTCAGGGTCACTGATTTTCACACTGTGGTTCTGGTGTAGAAACCTTTCTGTTCCCAGGTTCATTTGCTAGTTCCACTGGCACTGAACAACAGAGAATTGACAAAACTTAAACCCAAAGATGTTCAGCAGGTCAGATACCGTTATGTTGCATTTAGAGACTTGAGCATCTTTCTTCATCTGTAACCCAGTTTTGTAAAGTACTTGGAGATCAGTGGATGAACCAGGCCCACAGGGTAAAGAAAGACCTTGACTATACCACAGAAATTTTCTAGAACTGCTTCAGAGTTAGCAGGATGGGGATTCCTAGAGCAAACAATTCCTGAAGTAGAGTCCTGAAAACAGTGGTCAGAGCCACAGATCCACTTATCCAGAAGCTCTGGGCAGCACTAACCCCAGTTGTACCAATCTTGGCAACTGGAAACTTTTCTTTAAAAAAATAAAAAATCCCCATGTGTAGAAAGGAACTTGCTCAAATCACAAGACAAATTAAGGTCAGAATCAGGAATTGTGAGAGTTCTACGTTCCCTACACAGTTAGGGAGCTGAGTAGACATTTAGGCTGGAGGCCTGTCATCACTCCTAATGAGGGAAGTGAAAGTGGGAGGCCTCTCTTAGAGGACAACCATGCTTTTATGGCAGAGAAACACTCCAAAAAAATTGCACAGTGGAACATGTTCCAGAGTCAGGAGTGAACTCAGTCTTGATTAGCTTGATTCCTTTTGCAGCTGGAAACATGTTACAGAAAACCCACAGCATATCCTAGTGCTAGGAAGCAGTGGGGCTAAATGGTCCAAGAAGCCTTTTTCATATGAAAGCACTTTTCTTTCTAACATGCAGCTATCCATAAGTCAGGCTTCTTTCCTACACTGGCACAAGAGTCAATACAGACTGCTATACAGCAGGACAGATTTTGGTCTGTAAAAATCATTGAAGATTTCTAGTAGTCAGATGACTAGTTGTTTGGTAACTGGTGGTGCAGACCAGATAAATGCAGATTCAAATTTAGCCTGATTTCATCATGCAGCCCTTTTTCCTTACCCATTGACCCATCAGTTGAAAGGCTACTGACACAAGATTTCAACACTCCACTTTGCTTAGTGTCTCAGGTACCCACAGCCGCAAAACACCCAGTAATAGTTTGTGTTCTTGACTTCCTCACCTTGAACCTCCTTGGATCTGGTCAACAATGCAGTCAGTCACTGATGTGTGAAAACCAGCATTTGCTTGCTTACTCATTTGCTTTCATTCTCTTGCAGCCTCCACCCCCCATGGCCACTGAAATGTTGCTTTTGGCAGGAGCTGGGGCACAGGGGAGGGACAATTAGCATGAACACTCATTGTTTTCAGAATGTTTTTCTTAATGCCTCAGAAAAAAGTGAGGTCAGGTTGAAAGGTCATTCAACCTCTTTGTTTGCTTTGGAATGAGAGATTCAAGCCCTTCAGAAAATGTTTTATTAGCTCTTCTGAGCTTTGCTTTCCTCTTTGGTTTTCTCTCTAGCAAGGCTGTTTGGAGGCACCAACTGGGAGTGCCCGTGTTTATCAAACCAAGGGTGACTTAAGGAGAAGAACAAAATCTATTACTAGGCAAATGGAAATCAGTTCTTCGGGTTTAATGAAAAAAAAATGGAAGAAAAAAAAACTACTCCCTTACTTCCAAGGGAATGAATAATTCAGGGGACTGGTAAAGGGGAACAAAACCTTATAGGCTCAACTGATTTCTAATCAGGACAGCACTCATTGGAAGATGCTTAATCAACTCTAGTTAATCAACTGATGAGCAGTTATCAGCACACAATAGATCTGTGGCCCTAAATGATTTTTCAGAAAGACACCCTTATCACAAACTGACAAAGTAGCTCTTTTGATTGCATGCTCCTAAGTGTGGGAACTGCGTTGCCCTATAAAGATGGTGTTGCCTACTGGCTAGAACAGTAGACTGGAGGCTAAGCACGGACAGCCAAAAAGCCCGAGGCTGAATCCATTCAGTCTTTGCAGGTTAGTTTAAATTGCAAAGATTAAACTGAGAAACAGCTGGACACACATTTTTGCCTTTGATTCAGGAAATGCAGCCACATGCCTGCAGTGGCTCAGGTCAGAAGCTGGGCTGGTGCTAGACCAGAGCTCTCTGGCACTTTCTCTTCGTGCTGCCGCAGAGGTCTCTCTGGGATTTGCAGTCCAACAGCACAGAAGCAGGACTCTGCAGGGTTGCTCATTACTTCCTCTTCCTGCTTCCAGGTGCCTCTAGGATTTGTATTTCACAGTTGCAGCCAGCAGTAACTTCCAGTAAGTTTAGTAGTAGGGCAGCTCTGTACTCCGGGAAAAGGAGGGTTTAACCAGGGGAAGGGAAATGTAACCCCCTTCCCTGCCCAAGACCCCAGCCTGGCTTTGGCTGGGAAGGGCAGTCCCTGCCTCTTCCCCACCCCCCAACCCTTTTCTGCTGGCCCAGACATCCTAGTCCAGCCCAGGGCTGCAAAGTATGCTGGGGGGCTCTGATTTAACTTAAATCAGGAAGGGGTCTGGGAAATTTCATAAACTGGTTTGACGCAAATCAGTTAAGTCTGATACTACATTCAACTAGATTTATATTAAACCAGATTCAGCCATTTTGAAACTTTTATATGCACTGAGCTTCTGTTCTGTTATAGGATTAAATCAGTTTCCAATCACTTAAGCCAGTTTATATGTAACTTCTGTCCCTAGTCCGGGAGCTTAGATGCCAGGTTTGAAGCAACTCTATGCCTCTGTTTCTCCTTCTGCAAAATAGGCAGAATGAGATCTACCTCTTCTGTAAAAAAACCTTTGAAATTGGTTAATGAGAGGCACTATGAAAGAGCTAGGTATTAATATTTCTTTCTTTGAGAGTGTCAGTCCAGATAAGGTTTGAGATAGACTGATACATAAGCTTGAGTTGCTGCTGGCTGTCCTGTATTTATTCTGCAATTAAATATAAGACTCTAGTCTCTAATCCCTTCAAACTAGCACCTTTAATGAAGCAGATACCAGTATTAATCAGCGCAAAGTGTAAAGTATGGGTGAGAGATGAGAGGACAAAATGGAACAGCTGGGGGACAAGGTAAAACGGAAGTGAAAAGAGGGAAATAGTGGAAGAGAGAGAAACAACTGGAGGAGAGGAAGGAAAAGAACAGCTAGAAAAATTAAACAAAAATATAGCATGAGAGAAAAGAGAAAAGGCAGGAGAAACTTAGAAGATAAGGAAGAGGAAGCAAAACAAGAAAGAGGCAAGATTTGATTAGAGATGAACCACACCGATGTAATTCAGCTTCAAATATGGGTAGACCCAGTTTACACCACAAATTTCCACCAGCAGAAGTTTTCACAAGTCTCTACACACACATTCCCTGTAAGGCAGCAGAACCCCTCATTTTTCCAGCCATGAGACAGCATCTCTCTGAATGACAGAGGACCTCCTGTGCCACATGGCAGTGAGCAAAAGGCCTGTGTAGACTCAGTCATCCTTAGCAAGCCTCTCACAGCAATCCCATACTTTCTCATACTGAGCCAACCTGAACTTCACTGGCCACAGTTCAAACTGACTGGAAACCTGAGCCTAATTTAAAAGCCCGGCAGACCACCATTTTGAAAACCATCACTCATTGCCAGCACGTGTTTGGGAGGGCTGGCACCACACACGTGAGATAGGTCTTAGCTCCAAGCTTGTCTTGACCAATAGATATGCTGACTATCTGGAGCAGGAGGGAGGTTTTGGATATCCTCAGCCTTTGGGTGAGGGACTGTTCAGTCCCAGCTTTGTAGAGACAGCAGAAACCATCATGTGTGTTTCCTTGACAGGCAAAGGTGCACTTAACCCTGTGTTAGACCATCGTAGCACAGCCCAGAGACTGAGAAAAGTGGCTTTCCATAGGCAACAGGTCATACTTGCAGGACAGTTTAATCTCACTTATCCCTGCTAGTCTCTCAAGTCCAGAACTGGTGCACAAGTGATCTATGTCCACCTCCAGAAGCCAGTGACTCCTAGCCATTCGCTGCAGTGCCCACTTTTTGCCCATTGCTCCTCTGTGGCTGCCCAATACTGCTGTTGCTTGTTCCTATGACGCAGATGAAGCAAATACACAGTATGGCATGGGTCAGAATGAGGAAGGACTCAATGAAGTTAGAGGGTCTCTGTGAGGACAAGTGGGGATAGGGATTGTGGCAGACAGTAGGCATTTGAAAAGTGGCAAGTGCAGATGCAAAAGAGCCAAGGTTGAGAGAAATGCATTGGAGGTAGAAGCCTCTGCTTCCCCACAATGCCCTCAGGGAAGCTTAAACATCCTGTAATGCTGCTCACATCCATCCCATAATGCACTAGCTTGGTTCCAAGGAGAAAAAGACCACCAAGAGGCATTTCATGTTCAGCCTGCACAGCTGCTTTAGCAGAGATAAGTGGCACCATCAGAAGTAGAGTGCTGTGTCCATGCTCTGGCAGCTTAGCAGTGGTGGTTGTGGTATGCTGGCAGAACTTCTGGTAGCAAAACTTTCTAGCATAGACAAGGTTTTAGTCCTAACAGAATCAAAACCTTGAAAACCCTTCTGTGAGATTTCAGCCCAAAATATTGGAAACTCATGAGGCCAGCCTGGGCTCTATATATTTTCTTCTGTTTGGGTCGTATCTGCACTGATTGGTTTTGATTCCAAAACTATTTTCATTGGGATTAGTGCAAAGAATCAAATACTAATGTAACCAATATGTGAATAAAGGAGAGGGGTTTAGGTCTAGGCATCTGGTTTGGAGCTCACTATATACGTGACCAAAAAACAAAAATTCTTTTAGGGGTAAAGGAGTGAGGAGAAGAGATTTAATATGTCATTTGGTAAGCAAGCCAATTAATTCTGAACTGTCACGTTCAACTCTATGTAGGAATTCCTCTAACAGTAACCGTCCTTCTGTGGGTACAACCAAGAATACCATTTCTAAGCCCTACTGAAGAGGTGACTGTCCAAAGCACACAAACTTCTGCTCATGAGAAACAGTTTTAAGATTTACTTGGCAATATCAGGAAGAAACGGGCCTCGTGCCTGTACTTTCTTCTTCTGCTTTAGAGTCTATGAAACATAGTATTGGTAAAATATGAATTCCTAGCTCCAGCTGCACTTTTCATTCACAGATCTAAAAATAGTTTACAAAGAATGTCAATATCATTATCTCCATTTATATTTAAATGGGCAAGTATTGATTCAGCATATGATACATTTGATGATGATAAAATGTACATTATTTATTGTAAAGACCCTGGTTGCAAGTGCAGTTTTCTCTGGGTATGCAGGACACAGGGTCTACTATTAAGGCTCCACAGTGTGTTTTCCTTCTTCCCATATTTACAAAACCAACATGAGGTACGTCTTCCTCCCAGAGGTGGATTCTGCTGCTTCTAAAGTGCTCCTACCAGCTACAGAAATCAAGAGACCAGATGAAATATAACTTATATTAAGAAAAGAAAAGAAAAGAAAAGAAAAGAAAAGAAAAGAAAAGGGTCATCTCTTCCCCTACCCCTCTCAGAATTCATGGAGATGCTACACATATCTTTAGTGTAATAGAAACTGTTATATCCAAAGACACCAGACAACTTTGGGAAGGTACATGAAGTCTTGCTTTGGATTTTAGGGGGGGGCAATGGATAGGACACAGTTATATCAGGGAATGCCATAATGCTGTGTTTTACCAGTGCAGGAGTTTTGTTTTGCCATATGGGTTTGGTATGACAGATCCAGTCCTACACAGCAAATCCACTGAGAGTTCCAGATTGGATCAGTGTGCATTTGGAGGCAGGAGGTGTACGTGAATATAAGCTACAAAAACAAAATTTTGATCCTCTCCTCAAGCAGAGTGACCAACGCCCTGGCAGCTCTGTGAGCGCTTTTGACTCTGTTACCTAATCTCCAGCTGTGGGCCCCGCTTCGTGCCAAGTCTCCTTTGGCTCTGTCTAGTAATAATCGTTTCTGGAATCCAGCCAGGGACTCCTGCCAGTTCCAGTCACACTCTGCTAATGTGAGAGGCAGAGTTTATTAATTCATCGCCAAGGCCCATTGTCTGGGACACTGCCTAGCTGTTTATTTACTCCAATATGGTCTGTATTTACTCAGACAGAGCAAGCGAAGGGACATTGTTTAACTTTGCAAGACCTTCTGCTGAAGGAGACATGTGACCTTATGCAGGACTCCAGACAAATGTTCAGAACTCAGAAGTCTTTTTTTTTCTTTAAAGTGTGGCCTCGGATAACACCGGTAGCTAGTTTGAGAGAATCATGGTGAAGTGTAATAAAGGAAAGCAAAACATAATAGCCTTTTCATTTGAAATAAGTTTGTTGTTGCTTTGACCTCTTGAAGATAAAAGGAGAAAATCAAGTGTATACCCTATAACTAAGTACACAAGATTCAGACTTTCAAAGACAGTAAAATGCTTTCCATAAACCAAGATGTGGAAGGAGAAGGCTGCACTCTACCTTTAATTGGCCCCAACATGCCCAAGGATTGTGGTGGTCATTCTTAAAGGGTATATGGCCTTACATGATAGTAGTGTATTTGCTATAAGGATTAAGGGGACAGCACAGGAAGGAACATAGGCTTGGTGTGTGCACACGCACACACACACACACACACACACACACACACACACACCATTGTAACTATATAGATTAGGCCAGGACTGTCCAACTTTCAAGTCAGTAATTCTCAATCAGGGTGTCACAGCTCCTTGAGCTCTTTGCAAGGGTGCCATAGGGTGCAAAACAATGTTAGCACTGTTAGGTTTACAAACATGATTCACATCATAAACCCAGAGATTTCACAGAGAAATCCATAATTGTGGTATGAGTTCTTTGCAACAAAAAAACTGCTCTATTATTTTCTGTTGTCAAAAAAAGCAAAAGCTAAGAGCTGAAATTTTCTGAGGGCAGTCTCGAGTCTAAAAAGGTGGAGAACCACTGTAGGGGGCTGATCCCAGGTAGGCCACACCAGCAACAGCCACAGTACCATGATGCGTGAGCCACCAGGCCACATGCTGCATGGGCACCCCCACTGTTGCACAATGTGTGCAGGTGGTGCCCTTCCCACTGCACTGCGCAGGCACACAGGCACCCCCATCCTCCTGACCAAGATCCCTGGCTGGAGGTTCATCTGTACAGACAGGCACCCTGGATTACACTGTGCTGCACTACATAGGCAATGCGTGTCTCCTGAGGCTGGGGGGGCACAGCGACCACCCACAGGTGGCAACACGGGCATCAGCAATGGGGGTGGGCTAAACGACAACTGTCCGCCGGTGGCTGTGGCAGTGTCAGTGATGGGGGGAGGTGTCCACCCATAGCCAATTGCCAGCCGGAGGTGGTGGAGGTCCTCTTGCAGCCGGGTGCCAAGCCCAAAAGTGCTGGCAGTGCACCTGGAAATGTCAGTGGCACTTCCCCAGGGAGTGGGACACACCAGTGCTCTGGATGCCCCCCCCCCACCTGTCACCTAAGCTGAGAGTGCTTGCTCTCGGGGGAGGGCAGGGGGGGCAACCGGGGCTCTCAGGGGGTGCATGTGCATCCCCGTGCACCTACTATGTGTCGCCTATGCTGCACCACCTTGCACCCTGGGTGGGACCAAGAAGCAGAAGCTGGAGGGAGGGGGAGCCTGAACACCCTGGCTATCGCTGCTGCCAGAGCTGTGAGGGAAACAGCAGCTGAGTGGGAACCTGAGGACTGCAAATTAACCCCTCCTGGGCTATATGTGGCCTGCAGGCCAGCCATTGGACAGCCCTGAATTAGGCCATGCCTATGGGGTCAATACGCTCTGCCTGCCAGGGGTGCCCTCAAGTATACTGTACTGCTCTAGGAGAGCTACCGCCTCAGCAGAAGCCAGCATAGCCATGTTTGTGTAGTGCTTTGTGCAAGCTAATCAGCCCTGCTGAGGCAATTAGCTAATCAGACCACCCAAAACTATGCAATGATGGCTTCACTACTTCTATTTTGGAGGCAGCCTGCCTAGAGCAGTGTAGTGTACTTGAAGACATTACTGTCAGGTAGGGTATGTTTATTGTAACCTCAGAGAGATGATTTTTATCAGTAGATTTCTACCACTAAACCATTTTTGTGAAATTATAAAATTGTAAAACCAATTTACACTGGTATAACTTATTCCCTTTCCCAAGTGAGGATAGCTGTACTGGGCTATAACCCTTTTTATCCTGGTATAATTTTGTCCATAATAAGGATACCATGCAGCTTTAATTGTGCCAGCATAGTTAAAAGTTTTTCAACTCAGTGCATAAAGAACAGCCATTAGATGAGTAGGACAGAGTGGCAGCCTGAACTGGGTTTGCTCTTGTCTGGGTTGATTTAAGTTAGATCCATTATGCTATTGTAGCACAGTTTTGTATTTAATTTCCTGTGTTTGTAACTAAAGCCCATTTCCACTGTTGCATGTGTGAATGTTTGTTTGGGTTTCTGTAAGGGCCTTTCTGTTGTAGAGAAGCATATGGATTTTAACACTGTTAACACTGCACTGAAAACCCAATCTTGTTCCTGTTGGGGTTAATGTTAAAAGTCCTATCAACCTGGGATAGGAACAACATGTAAGCACAGATTCACCACTGCTTTGCATCTAGTCATTCATATGAGCTGAAGAGGTAAAATGCTGCCCAATCAAAAGGGAATCATTTTACTTTCACATTCTGCAGAAGTTAAGGACTATATGGAACGCAGGCACTGGGAAATCAGCTCATCAAGTCATTATTTGCTTGAGTTTTTTCTCCCCCTTTTTGACATAGTTTATAAATGCCTCTGACTATGAATATAGTCACTCACCACAGTTCTCAGTATTATCATCAGAAATGGTTTCACACCCTGCACATACACTTTGTCTATGAACAATCAATACTATGTCTCTGAAGCCTGCTGGGGGGCGGGACTGGTCTTCTACAGCTGCTATGAACAGTTGACTGTCCAGGCTGAAAGAAGGGAAAGATTACAACCCCTGGGAAGCAATCCCAAGAAGTGCCCACTGGCTCATCTTTGCTATGCCTTTTTCTTTGATATTTCCCCAGGGATTCCATGGCATTACCTTAATAATGTTTAGCCATCACACCCATGGCTGTCACCTGGCCGCCAGTATGGTTTCGCTGCAGGTAATGTGCTGGTTTTGTTTCAGTCATGCTATGATGCCACAGTTGCTTGTGCTCTGCAGTAGTAAAGCCCCATCTTTGTTGTGCCATCAGTAGAGCTATGTATACACTGCAGTACTCCCAAGGGCTGCTTCCTCGATTTTTGCTTTTCCACAAACCAAAAGAGACTATCCAAATGTGTATAGTGACTAATGCCACTAATTTGTTTACTGGTATTTTCTATGTGGAGCACATTACATTTGTGTTCTGTAATCTGCACTTGCTTCCACTATACTCAGTAATTAAAAAGAATGGATTCTTGATTCCAAGGCCTGCAGTAATGAGGCCCTGCATTCCTCTAACTTGTGACATTGAAACTATTAAGATCCTCCAAGGTACTCTGAACAGTCCTCTTGGTTAACCAGGAAAAGGCTGTGGGATTGGGTGTTTTCAGTGAAGAACCTTTAAACTTGCCTCCTCCAGTGTTTTACTTGGGCCCAAAAATATTGCCTTTCGGATCATGCTGCAAGCCATATCAGAAGAGCCCACACTTTTTCTGGGACAGTATTGATCCAGGGGAGCTATACAGAGCAGTGTGGAAAAGCAGTTTGGACTTTGGATCCATTTTTAAATAATCCAAAATAAAAACAAATAAACTGCTTAGCATGTTCTTTTTGGGCTGTAAGATATAATAAATCAAGAAAAAACAATTAAACACAACAGAAAAAAACGAGTGAGAAAACAGACACTAAATGAAGGAATAAAAAATCAAAGTAATATATCTTGTAGAACAGGGAATGTACAGGATTGTGGGAAAGTAAATGAAAGCATCATAAACATAAGTTATTTAAAAGGAAACTTAAACAAGATCCAGTGCTTAGACATTGCCATAAACAACATGCATGAGCATTTTTGTTAGAGATTTATGCAAAAGTGTAAGATGCAGTTCTGAAAAATCACCAATAAGCTCTAACACTTGTCTGCATTACTTTTCCCTCCCCAAAGCACAAAAGTTTTCATATGTATTGCATTAAATATTACATGCAGCTGTACAGAAAATTACTCTCCCTCTCTTGATGGTGAAAGTAGCTCCATCTGTGGTAATGAAAAGAAGGAGGGAGCCAACCAGGGGATCTGTGAGGAACAGGATACTGGCTGCTGCTGAAGATGTTAGGGCAGGGGTGTCAAATTCATCTGGCCCCATGGACCAGATGACTGGTGTGGGACTGATCTATGGGCTAGATGAATGGCACTTGGCCAGCCCTGCAGCTGGATCAGGCCCACAGAGCCACCCCCTCCCCCCATGCTGGATCCAGCGTGCACAGTGGTTGCTCAGAGTGCTCTGGGACCTGAGTTGTATGTGGCACCTACCCTAGCTGGGCCAGGATGCCTGCTACACACAGCACCCACTCCAGCCAGTCTGAGACCCATACTGCATTTGGTGCCTACCCTGCATACAACACAGGTCCTGGACCAGACCAAAGCAGGTGCTGCATGTGGCATATGTCCTGGATCAGCTGGGGCAGGCACCAAAGCAAAGGGGCTACAAGCAACAAAGCTGGGGCTATACTACTGCAGAGTGAAGGGATGCTATGTTCAGTGCACATCCTGGGCCCTGCATATTGGGCTGGTTTAACACACGCTGTGTGCTACATAGGGGTCCACTCTGGAACAGGGCCAGCACTGGGGGCTAGATAATGGGGGATCTACGACCAGAACTTTGCCACGCCTGGGTTGGAGAGAACAGTGTACCTCCCCTCCCACCAAACCTTATCGCCTGATAGCTGCTTTGATAGAAGAGGGAATTTTTGCAGCCGACTTGAAGGGAAAAGGCTAAGCGAATAATGACTTTCGTATGTCTTCATGATCTTTGCTGCAGCAGAACTTAGTGACTTGAGCCAGTATAGCTTGTTCCCACTGTGAGATCACTTGTTTGATGGCAACAAGAAAGCACACGTTACATTTTGCCATATCAGTATCAATATGAACACACAATCATCATACTTGATCTGTCCTATGGTCTGTTTGTTCTGCCAACAGCAGCAGGTACCAGCAGTTTGGGAAGGTGCTACAAACCATACAATACGCAGTTATGGAATAACATGCTGTCCTGGGAAGATAAGCAGCAGGAAAAGGGGACCTCCCCACATAGTGGGACAGGGTACGGGACAACCCACCCCACCATAAAAAGCCCTGAGACCAGGGCAGACTTACCTGTTTCAGGTAATGGAGGAGTGGACACGTGGTTTGTGAGCCGCACCTACTTCCGGCTCGAGCTGGCATGAGCTGGTGACATCATCCCGGAGGCTGCCCGACAAGGATAAAAGCTGGCGCCAAGGGAGACGCAGAGGGAGCACTGCAGGGGAAGGACTCGGGAGGTGTTTCCCTCACTGGACAGGTGCTACACCAGCGGACACTGAGAGATCCTGAGCGGGGGCACCAGAGAGAGCCTCCAGCAGAGGCAAGAGCAGGGGAACACATTGAGGGATGCCAAAAACTGTAAGAAAAAGGGTAGACCAGACTACCCTGGATCAAGGGTGAAAGCCTTGTTTTTTTTCTTTCCTTTTTATTTTCCTTTCATCAATCCAATTATGAAGGGGTCTTTGGATACCCCTTTTGATAAGGACTAGCCCCAAGAGGCTCTGAGGCCAGGACAGGGGCACCACAAAAGGCCCTGAAATAAGGGCTGGGGGAGGCAAAGACAATGCTCCAAGAAAGAGGAGCAGTGGTAGATGATGGCCAAAAGCCAGACCTAGTCAGAGGTTCATCAGGCAGTCCGGAGCATCTCGACAGGAGAGAGGCGACACCAGAAGGTGAGCTGGGGAACAGTGGCAGTCATCGCGAAGGCTGGTGTATGAATGGGGTATAGGGGAGGCAGAGCCCCACGGAGCCCCACTGAGGGTCACAGTCTGTCCAAGTGAGCCCATTGAGGGGAAGCCCACCGCTGAAATTACCATTGAAGTCATGGCAGGCAAGTGTCAGGGCTTTTCCTGGGGAGACTGTGGGCTCATTCAGGGAGGGCTAACACCCATGTCACAGTCAATCTTGGGCGCATATGCCAAGGCGGCACATGAACGCCTACTGGAGACCAGGCAGGCACACGTGCCTTTGAGAGAACCTTCTTCCTAGCTCCCATCAATCAGTACAAGTCTAGATTATGCCATATGTATTTATATCTTTCCTAAAAAGAGATTTTAGCATCTTAAATGTAATTGTGAACATTCTTTCACATAAATATCTCTTTTTTTTAACTTCTGCATGCTTGGCTTTGATGGGTTCCACAAGTTAATTATGTATTGAATAAAATGCATTGTTTAGATTTCTTTTCACTAAAGAATGAGTGATACTGCTGTAATCCCATATAACCATAGCCCCAACAGTTTCTTACCAACAGAAATACAATTGTATCACTAGTTTACCACTGGCTAGCACCAGAGTGGTAAATCCTGACCACTACTTACAGCACTCAAGGGAACTGCGTTGCAGCTCACACTCTTCCCTGCCGCAGTTTGTATTGTTACCATACAGATGCAAATATTGTTTCAAACATACGTAAATTGTGCAGGCCCTGCAAAGTCAGACTATGTAACTCATCCCCCATTTCTCTTTTTCCCCTTCTCTCTTTCCACCCCTCTCTCCTCCTCCCCACTTCAGTCAGAGTCTCCAGAATTCAATGGGCTACTTCTGAGACAGCATGCAACACATGTAACATCTCTGCCTGTATAAAGCAAAACTGGATTTATGTTGTTGGCACAATACTGGAAAAAGGTATGAGCTGCACCTGTGCAGATTCAACAGTGTTTGGATTTGAGCTTATCTGCTACAGCTGTAGGAGAGAGCTCCTTAGCTGGATACTCACCAACATGTCGTGCCAGGTTTCAGTCTACTGGACACATGTGGTCTTAAGTCTTAAGTTTCCCTTGACCTCAGTGGGCCACAGAACAATTTCTGGCATGACCAGTCTGGCACATTTCCTAGGCATGAGCTCAGTTTGTTACTTTTTTGTGAATATGATGCTCAGTCATGCACTGAGTGTTCAACTGTGCACCCCAAGACTAATGCTGACCCCCTAACTCTTGAGGGCATTCTGGGTTTAGAGTTTAATTCTTCAGGAGGCATATCAGAGAGGTGGCATATAGATGTGGACTCTACAGAGGATTCAACCCCCCACACACAATCTTGTTTCTTTTTCTTAAATGGAAATAGACAAATGTATAGCAATAAGCTGGACAAGTCATTCCCTGCAAACGAAGATAGACAAACATATAGCAATAAGCCATACAAGTAATAAACCCTGTATAAGCAAACATGTAGCAATGAGCCCTGCTTCATTTCCATCACCATTTTGGAGTTGCTTTTTGGTTTGGGGTTAATATCATGGCTTGCCTTTAAAATCATCAAGCCTTTCTAGGTCATCTAGCTGACTTCAGTTGGTCCCACAGTTAAACGCAGATACCCCTGATAGAAAAGTATGCTCCACCCTTCCTGTCTCCTTCCCCAACATTTCCTGTGTAGCCCCAGGAGTTCCTCTGACCTATGTAAGTCTCTCCAACTTCAAAGGGCAGCTTCACCAACTTGGTTTCACTGCTCTGCATTTAAGTGTTTTGCTTGCTGCATGCTGCAGAAAAAAGGGAAGAATTATTTTTTCCCAGATTCAGTCAAACCATATCTCACCTGCATAGCACACTGTTAAGGCTTAAGAAACAATTTTCCTGGCAAAGACATGTTGCAGACCATGTCAACAAATGGCGGGTTCAATATACACTAATACTCTATGTTCAGTACTTCAGCAACTTCATAACTTCAACCAGAATTCCTAAGTAGTACATGGATAGGTGCTTCATGGTCACAGATTTGCTACCTAGAACAGCTGCTGGATCCCACCCTAGAACTGGATACATACCAGTAATGGATAATTAAACCCTACATGCAGTTTATAAAATGCATTAGGGTCCTTCTTCGTAAAGCAAACTATTTAGTGCAGTTTCTTAACCTTCCCAACTGCTTTTCCAAGATTGAGACGTCTATAAGATCTGCCTGTCAGAGACTTATTCCAAGAGTCAAGAGCTGATGCTATTGGTTTGGATCAACCGTGCGGAGGTGATGTTTGCCCCTCTTATGAAGAGGGCTCCTTTAATATTCTGCAAATTGCATAGAACCATCTTGGTGCTTATCTTATTCAATGACTGCTTCATTGCGATTAATGTAACAACATCAGCCAGTGTCACTGCAATGTCCTGCATGAAGTCTTGGAATTTAACCACAACACTGGAGACAGAACTCTGCCACTTATCCACAAACATCTACCGTTTTCATGCAGCAAAGGAAAATCTTCACTGTTAGTACAGTGTGTCTGACACACTGGGCCCCGTCTACGTGAGACGCTTAATGCTCAGTAGCCTAATAACACTGTGCAGTAGTGTGATGGGTAAAAACTGTGCTAATACACTACTGCACAGTAGTATTAGGCTACTGCACAGTAAGCATCACTAAAAAAACATGTGCCGGTGCTACTGTGCAGTAACTCTAGTAACTGCACATTTAATTAGTACTTCATTAAACAAATACTAAATTAAATGTGCAATAAATACTGCACATTAATGAATATGTAGAGGTACCCACTAATAAATAAATCTTATGATACACAGTAGAGCTTTGCAGTTCAACATATTTAGCACACTGAATGCATTAGGGTAAGTTCAAGCCTAGAACCAAATAACTCCAGAGATTTGGGGTATGTTTTTACTGAAGTTAAAAAGATAAGACTGCTATTTAGACTGGCCTATGCCAACTATCTTTAAATTAGCTAGCTCAAGTAGTGGTAACAATTTGGCTGTGGCAGCACAGAGGTCAGCCTTGGCTATCCACTTGAATACTTTCCTGGCTTCTCAGGTGGGTCCTGCATCTTGTATTCATTTTCATGCTGCAGCAGCTATGGTACTAACAGTACCCCAGCTAGCTAGCTCAGGCATGTCTAGCTGAGTGGCAATCACATCTTGACTTGAGTATAGGTACACTCTTGAAGAGCCTTTAATTACTAGATGACTAGTGCAAATCTGGCCCTGGTTGTTATGTCATCTGAAGGATATTTAGTATTCAATGTGTAATCAATTAGTGGTCTTCGTTCAGTTGTTCCTGTAATAAAATCATACTTACAATTTATTTTCATTGGTATTGTTGTTAGTCCTTTCAAGAAACACACACAAATTGAATAGTCATATATAAAAGATCCTTGTCCTCTTTGTCAACCAGAAGATACCTATTTTGGAAGCTAAGGTCAAGAGTAGTACATAATATGTGGTATTTGCTTTGTTTAAGTTTTGATGTTACTGACAGTACATTGTCATACAGTATTTGGTATAAACGATGCAGTTCTCCAAGTGGACAAAGTGAAGTGATAAACTGTTCCTTGAGGCGCAAAGACTAAGACAGAATAAAAAATACCTGGTATAAAAGTACTCGGCACTGAACTCCATGTGTTTCTGAATAATGTAATGGCAAAGAAAAGAGTACCCTAGGGGAGCACTGAATGTACACTTGAGAAATTCAGTAGCTTCAGATCTTGGAAAAACTGAAGATTATATATTAAAGGCTGAGGAGTGGGCCTGAATAAGTACAGATAATCAATACTCCACCCTACTACCACTAAACAATGGGGCAAACCCTGCTTTCCTGTGAGTCAATGACAGCTCTGTTCTGTGAAGGTTCTTACACTGTTACTATCTCTGGGGTATCCAAGCACTTGATAGTGTTTTTGTTCCAATTTTTATGAGAACAGGTTCAAGTCTTAAATCCATTTTCATGGAAGCTACCTTTACTAGAGGTGTTCGCTACCTCAGCTTTCCTGCACAGGCAGTAAGGGGTAGTCTGACTATTTGCTGGGTCAGCTCTCAATCCCTGGCTTCTCTGTGACTCTCTCATTGGGCTACTTCTATTCTCAGAGTGCCTCCTGAATAACATATACAGTTTCAAGCCAAAGGGAATTACGCTGTCCAGGCAGCTGTGGTTTATTTGTGTCAAGGTAGGGGCACTAATGTGTATTTGGCCATTCAGAATCACAATTCTTTCAACAACCCCTAAATCTCAGCTTCATCATTTCTACAGCAATAGTGTCTGGTAACTATTCCAACAGCTTAACTCTTAAATCGCTGGAATTTATTTTTATTCCTAATGCTTCCGTCTTCATCTCTCTGTGTATGTGTGCACATGTGTTTCTATACTGTATATATTTCTGAAAGGGGTTAAAAACTAGGGGTGCACCAATAAAGATTTTGGGGGCCAATACGATAGCTGATATTTAAGGAGGCATATCGGCTGATACCGATTCAATATCGGATACAGCTACCTCCAGGTGGTAAGTCTGTTGTGGTGGAAGGGGAGGGGGGACAGAAGGGGTGTGCGGGGCAGATCAATGGCCCCCACAGTGAGGGAGGGGCAGGTGCTGTCTAGGAGGGGTGAGGGTGCAGGACAGAGGTGGTTCCCACTGCTGCTTGCACCCTAGGAGTGTTGTGGGGGGGTGTGCCTCCCAGATCTGCGCAGGGTGGATGGGCAGGCTGCAGCCGGTGCTGCACAGGACTCTTCTCAGAAGGGGCTGGGCTTGGAGCGGGCACCAGTGGTGCTGGGGGGGCTGCAGCCACCCCAAATTTTGCTGCAGCTCCATTCCCAGCACCACTGCTTCCACCAGCCACCAAACACAGCCTTGGCTCTTCCCAGTGCATGGGTGGAGGAGAGACATGGAGCTGGCCTGTGCCTGGCGATGTGTGGCTGGGAGCAGACCAGTGGTGAAATTTGGGGTGGTTGCAGCCCCTCCCAGCACTACTGATGCCCACTCCGAGCCCAGCCCC
>NW_017728947.1:57219938-57234770 GCF_001723895.1 Crocodylus porosus | reverse complement strand
CTGTCCTGTGCCCCCACCCCACCTGGGCAGTGCCTGCTCCTGCCCACTCACTCACCATGGGGGGTGTTGATCTGCCCCCCCATGGTCCTTCCCTCCCCTTCCAACTCACCAGCTGGAGGCAGCTCTTCACGCTGTCGGCTCTGCTCCATGCTGTGCTGTGGCTACGCGGAGCACGGGCATTTATCGGCCAATATCCAATACAGCAAATTTTCTTTATATCCGATCTGATATCGGACCAATGTATTGGTGCACCTCTATTAAAAACCCCTTGCATTTAAACACTTTCCTCAACATCAGCTTTGACAGGACATTTGCATGCATTAGGAAAACAGGAGTAAGAATACACAAATATAAATATCGTATTTCTATCTTATTTCTTAAATATTGGGTACAGTTTTATTTCTTTCACCAAAGCTTGATGCTTTTATGATTCCATGATTCCTCTAACTAATGTTTTCTTCTGTTCTCTAGATTTTCTTTCCTTAAAGCCTTCATTCTGTGGCCCTGCCAAACTGTCTACATTTACTTAAATTTTCATTTCCTCTGGAACTCGCTTCTTGCTCACAGTTAAAGTAACTTGAAAAAAAAAAAAGAAGAGATTTTACATTGAGACCAATTTCCAGTCTGTAATCTTCAGTTTAATATTGTTTTACCATTGACTTAATTCTCATGTTTCTGCTTGCTGAAAATATACCTGCTTAGTTTGGAAACATTAATTCACTTCAATGTCACATCTGTTTTTTTGTTGTTTTTTTTTCTTAGAGTCTGGTCTGGCTCCTGTTATTAATTTCTATTTGCTGTGCATGAGCTTAATTTGTGCTTTGTTCTTGTTTTGTGTCAGATGGTGCTGATTACTCGAGGGACCGCATCTCTTCTCCCTTGTGCCTCATGGTGTTGTTCACAGCATTAATATTTTGTGGCTAAAATCTTTTTCCCCTTCAAAAACACAAATACTAGTGGAAACCCTGGAGGGGAAAAAGCCAACCTCCTAAACACTTAGGGCTAATTCATGCCACGGATAAAGCACTTCCAACGCCATACTGATCACCTCTCAGGAGATGTTTGGCACTGCTGGATTTGATGTGTTAAAAGGTGTCCTTAACATTCCTCATGAGAAACATGTATGTACCACCACATAGAGGTGGTGCCCTCTTTGCACTGTTCTCACTAAGGAATGAGGGACATGACCCAATGCTTTATTTATAACAGAAGCAAAATAATGACAATATTTTCCTTTAGACCTGTGACCTATGAACACTTTTCTAGAAATATTAATAAAACTCCACATTGACATTCAGAAGTATGTGTTTTCAGCCACTGTTTTTCATGTAGACACTTCGAGTCATAAAGATGTCAGGGCCCAGGTTTTCAAAACTGGCTACATCCACATGAGCGTGGCCATGTGGTATGCAGTGCTGCAGACTTACATACTGCACATTCAGGCATTTCCTGCACTGTTGCCTTGCAGCTCACTCGATGGGAGGGGGTTGACTCCTGGCAATCCAGGAGTAAAAAAAAAAAAAATGCAGAAAAAAAAGCAGGGTGGTGCACAAGGGGACAGTGTGTGCCTCCCAACACCAGAGCCTGGCCAGCCGGAGCCATGCTCCAGCTGCCATCCAGGCTCCAAGCTGCAGGAGCGATGTGGCTGCAGCTTCCCCAGCCCCCAGAACCCCAAGTAAGGCTACCGGAGCCAGCAACTGTGCTGGCCCCAGCCTCTCCTAGCCACAGTAACCTGACATATGCCAATGGGTGTGTGGCACAGGTGTTCCCTGGGGACAACTAGCATGGCACAAGGTGTCCCACTGCTAGTTATCCCCAGGGAACCAAATGTCCATGCTCATCTGGACGCAGCCCCTGCATGCATAATTGTGTTCCTGAGTTACAACTGCACCTACAATCACAGCTGATATGTGGCACAATGGCACACTTATACCACACACTTCTCTGAAAAATCTTGAGCCCAAAGGCTTGGACACACAACATGGTTACATCAGTGAAAAAACTACACTTACACCAGTGTAAAAAAGGAGCAGACATATGATTTATAGCCCACCCCTAGTGTTACTCACTGTCATTTGGTATAGAGTTATGTTAGGTAAAACAAAAGTAAGAATACACAGATATAAATATCATATATCTATAGTTCTCCTGGAATAGCTGTTTTCTTAATGCAAACAAGCTATTACATGCTCCCTGCCATCTAGTGGCAAGACAAAGGTCTTCAGTCCTTAAGACTAAATCAATGAAAACAACAGTCAGTTCTCTGACACCAAATACTAAAGAACTTGGGGACAAACTACTTCCATTTATCCTCCACTCTTCCACCCCAGGGATCTGCTGTGTGCTCCCAAAGATCCACAAAACGAAACCCTGCCAGACCCATCATATCCAACTGTGGCACCCTCACTGAACAGCTATCAGGATTCATAGAAAACATTTGGAAACCACTTGTCACTCAAAGAGCATGCTTTCTGCAAGACACCCCAGACTTCCTCAACAGCAGCCAGAAGAACATCAACCATGTCTGCGAGAAGCCCATGCCTGCAACTGTGGACACTACTAGCCTGTACCCTAACATCACACACTGTGAAGGCACAGCTGCCTGCCTGAAATACCTACATGAACATTGAACACACTCAGATTTGTAACAACATGTTGCACAAATCATTCACGTCATCCTCACCCACAACACCTTCACTTCAACGGTCACTTCCTCCAAAATATGGGCACCGTTATGGGCACAAGATGGACCCACAGTATGCCAACCTCTTCATGAGCCCGCTGGATGAAAAAGTTCTAGAAAACTGCACTGTCAGCCTTGCACTATACCTGGGTTACATAGATGATATTTTCATCACCTGGACTGAACACCTGGACTTATTTACTGGCTTCCACCACAGGTTTAATAACTATCACCCCTCGATCAAACTTGCTCTGGAATATTCATTCCTACACTAACATCAAATAAACTACCATATATATAAAAAAAACCCCTCACAGACCATCATATTTACATCCACAAGAACAGCAATCACCCTAAGCACACCAAAAAAACTGTAATCTACAGTCAGGCCCTCAGATACTACGATGTGTGCTCTGAGGCAAAGACTCCTGATGCCCCACTGGCCAGCCTAAAATTTTCCTTTATACAACGTCAAGAACATTCAAGTAGACAAATAGACTATATATTTGAAAGAGCTATCCGAATACCACACAGTAACCTGCTATAATACTGAAAGAAACCCCACTGTGATCGTATATCCTGGTGGTCATCTACACTGGAACCTATGAGAAGAATCAAACAACTACAGCCTATCCTTGACAAAGATCAGGCCTTGAAAGAAATATTCCCAACCCCACCACTTGGTTTTTAAGCAACCCTCTAATCTTGCCCAACTCATCATTTTCTGCAAATTCCCCACTGCCAAACAGACAGAGCCTCAGGTCACAGCTTTGCTTTAGCAAGAAATACTTAACCTGTCAACACATCTCCACTGCTACTAGTCAACACCCCTCATAATGAAACCATCAGAATCCATGGTTCCTATCCTTTCAAAAGCTGATGTTTCTGATACAATGCACCAAATGCCCTCAAGGCAATTATGCACCAGAATGAACTTTTAGAGAAAAAATATAAAGACAGAGACACACACCATTAGGAGCACATTTGTCACAAAACAGCCACTCTCTCTCTGACATCAGATTTCTCAAGCTCAAGGGAAAGCTACTCAATACCTATAAAAGGTGAACTTGAAAACAAGATTCATAATCTAGCTGGAGACTTAAGAACCAAGGACTTAATACTCACATTGGTTTTATGGCTCACTATAACATATCTGATCCCTGAATTCTCTTCACACACGAAAGGTGAGAAAGAACCTTCCTTTTGATAGGCCTTAATCACCCAGTAATCAGGGCCTTTTCTTCTGCTAATTTCCTAATGCTAGATAATTTTCTTCTGCTAATGCAGATTTTCTCCTTTAAAGGAGAAAAACCCAGGAAACCCTGGGTTTCCCCTTGCAGGTTGGCAGCATTCCAGCCTGCAAGGGGCTGCGGGGGAGTGGGAGGAGGGTGATCAGAGGCAGGGGGCACCATGTGCATGTGCATGGGTACACATGCATGTGGTTGGCAATGCTGCCAGGCAGCATGATGGAGAGCAGCGGAGCAGCTCTTGTAGCTCCCTGCAGCTAAGGGGGGTAGGCATAGGCAATGTGTGAGAGGGCAGGAGGGCATAGGCAATGCATGGTGGGGCACAGTGGGGGTCACAACTTGTGGGGAGATTGAGGCAGTGGTGGAAGCTCACGCTGAGTTTGCACAGTGAGGAAAGGAGTGGAGTAGGGTTGGTGGTTGGTGGCTGGGGCTGGGGGTGCTGCCCAGCCAAGGTGGTACCTGTGGCCGGGGCTGAGGCCAAGGCTGGGGCCGGAGCAGGCAGGAATACATGGCTGTGGGGCCAGCCAGGGAGTGGGATGGAGCCACAGGTGGGCCATCTCAGGTGGGAGCATGGGACGGCTCCCTGCCGCCACTGCACTCACGTGGAGGGGTTGGGCTCATAAGTGATGCGTTGGAGGTGCACATCCCCGCCAGATTTCTGAGCCCACAGCAGGGAGCAGGGCTGCAGCCTGGCTGGACCAGCACCAGACAGGAGCCACCTCTGCAGCCCAGCTGGTGGGACCTGGCACAGAAGAGTGGAGTGGGGTGGGGAGGCTCAGTGCTGCTGTTGATGCTGAGAAAGCCACACCACCATGGCTGCCAAGGTGAGATGCTGCGGTGATGGCATGAAATTGTGCCTCCCACTGTGGTAGCAGGCATTTTAATAGTGTTGTTTCATTTTAATCATGGGAAAATGTTGATTTAGGGACTTTTAATTAGAGAATTTTGGATTTTTAACAGGGAAAACCAAGATTCCTGCTTATGAAGAAGGTCTTGTATTCAAAAACTTATCTAACTCTATCTCAGCTATGCAGTTGGTCCAATAAAAGATCTTACCCTAAGAAATCCTTGCCTCTTGCATAATTCCTGGACCATCGCAACTTCAACATCACACTCACACTGTAATAATAATCTCATGGATGATACTGTGGGATAACTGGTAGTCTGTCTGTTCCAGATCCCAGTATAATTTATACTCGTTCATAAAAATAATGTAAATTCCACTGGGGTTAATCTCATGTGACCACATTTTATTTGAATCAATGACAGTGACAGAGCTGGGAGTAGAACCCAGGGGTTCAGATTCCCAGTTTCTACATCTCTTTAGAAAGTAGGGTTTCTGTTCTTGTTTGTCATTTAAAGCAGGGGTTGCCAACCTATGGTCTGTTAGCCATATCCAGCCCATGAAGTGACTGGATCCAGCCAGGGTGGCAGAGGTGGTCAGCAACATACAAACTGGCCAGGCACATCCCCTCTTCTCTGCTCTGTGCCATGCCACTGACCTCCTCAGCAGCATCCCTCTGTAGTCCTCTGCAGTCCTTGGTGCTCCTCCGCCACCCCTGCAACATTAGGCACTGCTTACCAGTTGCTACTGAATTTTGCCCTTCACATTGCCATAGGGGGATGGGTAAATCAGTGGCACAAGGTTGAGGTGGCAGCAGGCAGCTCGGGCACTGTGGAAACGGGTGCTGTGGATGGGAGCAGTGGCCTGGCCAGGGTGAGGTAGGGAGCAGGGTGTCAACGGGACCTTGCAGGGGGTGGGTCAGTGGGGAGTGGAAAGAGTAGTCTGAGCTGGTGGCTGGGTCACAAGCAGTAGCCTGTTGCTCTAAAAGGTTGCCAAACCCTGTTTTAAAGGGCAATGGACAGTCCTGATCAGTGAATAAATTTTACAAAGAGGCCTTTTTTGTATTTATTTCATTCAGAAGGTTATATGACATACACGGAAAGGAAGAGAGGGAAAACAATTTTTTTATATGAAATTAAAAAAAAGAGCATAATTAAATTGACATCGGTAAGAGATTAGCTGTGACACTACCGAAAACCAATGGAGAGGAAGCCAGGACTCTAAAAGAGAAGCAGAGTCGTTATCCACTATATAATAATAATAATATCCTCCCATGGTTTACAATGTGTTTATTCAACTCTGGGGCAGCTTCTCCAGTCTCCAGTCTGAAGTTTTAAAGGTGCAGATGCTAAGAGTCACAAGTTACTGAAACAATGCCAGAGGAATTTTAATAAGCAAGTTAGGAGACCTGTATATGGGTTGACAGAAGCATGAGAATTGGAGTACTGTTTTGATGGAGTGGAACCTCCTCCCAACCCAAATTATAAAATTGGAGACTGAAGAACAACCTGGTTTTCTAGGGGCAGCCAGAGCCAATAGGAAAGAAAGAAAGGCTGGCCCATCAGAGAAGAGAGGACCAGGATAGGTTGAAAGCCCGGAGACCTCAATGCAGAAAGGTGAAGCAGAAGAGAATTGTTGGGTCCTGAATCAAAATTAAACTTGATCTTCTGAGAAGCCGAAGCCTGTGTAGGGATATCCTTGATTACATGACATTTCCCTTAGAATCATTGTTATTGTTCAGGTTTTTTTCTGGGAAACATGTTTTGGAGCATCTACATGTGCTATTAGCTTGAATAAACTCCAGAGCTTATTGCTCCCAAATTTATTGCTCCCAGGTCCTGCCTGTGTGCCTGGTAGTGCAGCATGTTGAGCTGGGTCAAAGCAGCCCCAGCTGGCAGAGGGCCTGGGGCATCAGCCAGTCAGTCCAGGGCTGCTCTCCCCACCTCAATGTGCTGCAGAGGGGCAGGCTGGGGCACAAGGGGCTAGCTGGCAGGCACGCCCCACACTGAAGCACTCCCATGCCCCAGCCAGCCAGGGTAGCATCTACACGTATGCTACTGAGACAAATTCACAAATAGTATCCTTCTGCAGAGTAAACTAGTTTACTGAGGCCTAATTGGGATGCACGTGTGGACATGAGATGCTTACTGTGAAGCTAATTAGTCAATGTGCAGTAAACAGCTTGTGTAGATGCATCCAGCGGTTACATTTTTACCTCCAAGTGTAGAGAGCAAAATATGCTGCAGTTTTGTTTCCTTCACTCTTAAAAAAAAAGACTAAGCCCAGTCCAATAATTATGAATGGGCATTCTAATCATCTCAAGCATTTTCAAGAGATTTTTATGGTTAAGGAGAAATGAGTCTAACAATATCTAAATATAAAACAACCTTTCCCCATCTCAGATTGAAGCTCATTCATTTTTGTCTCCATGTGAAGGCCTTACTTACACTCTGATGATAAAGGAGTTGGTATCATGTGTTGGGGGGAGAGAGTCTTTATGCTTGCTCTCCTTTTATTTTATTTATCTTGCCCATTTGAATTATCACCAGGCATCCTGGTTTTCTCTCATTAAAAAAAATCCCACAATTTTCAGTTACAAAAAGTAACCTCAAATCACATTTTTCCGTGATGAAAAAGAAACACCACTATTTATATATCTATATATTAGTGGTATACCATTAAAATAATGAAAACGTGTGGATTTGGGGTTACTTTTTTTAACCAAAAACTGGCATTTTTTTTAAATCAGAGAAAACCAAGATCCCTGATCATCACAGTGACTGTGTATCAGTGCTCTATGGCAGGGAACTGTCTAGCGATAGCAGTTTACTTGGGAGAGAAGGCAGAAAATCCTCCCAAGCGCTCTGAGTCAGAAGATCTCATGGCCTGGCAGACAGAGAGACAGAAAATAAATAGATCAGAGATTCAGACTCAGAGAAAAAGTCTGTTTAGCTGCAAAGGTCTGGTACAGAAATCTGTGAGAAAAGTCCAGTGCGGTGTTGGGATCTCTGTGAAATTATTTACCTTTAAGGAGTGAGTTGAGTACTTCAGATTATTTTGTGATCTGATGTTGTCTCAGGGTTTCCTTGCCCCTGTGAAACAGCAGTACCAAACAATAGACATGAGACTCACAAGAGTTCATTGTGAGCACTTGGAGGCAGAGCTCAAGGTGCTCCAGGAAGACCTGAGAGCCTTTGTCTGCCGAGGAAAGGTTTCTCAGCGACATCAGATTCTTGCAGATGGAGAAATCATGACACCTCACAGCCCCTGCCAGAAAGGCAGGCCTTCTGGACGAAAGAAGAGTCTCAAGGTGGAGAAAAGGCTTCTTGACAGCTCTAGGGTCTTGACCTTGGTATGTTTTCCTCTTACTCTCTAGATACAGCTTTGACAGCAGTTCAGAGCTCCATTTTAAACAAAGCCAGTGTATTCTGAATAGCATGAGAAAACACAGTGAAGGTGTAATGAAAAAATAATAGAACTGGGGAACCAAGAAGAAAAGCGACAATGTCACCTACTCTAATGGGACACGGTGCAATAAAAAATCCTTCACTATGTGCACCACTAGTTTCTTCCTGATGGGGACTTCATGGGCTTCTCCCCCAAACTGTTCAGACCAGTGACACCACTAACAAAAGTGCTGGTCTTGAAAGATACAAGTGATAACCTTGAGATACCCTGCAACTTATACCAGGCAATGAATACAATGCTCAAGTACAATGTGCTGCTTCAACATATGCTACCTCCCATATTGGAAGCAGAAGAGTCAGCATATTCCTTGCCCAGCCCTTGCAGCCCCTGCTAGATGCTACAGTTAGCAATCACAGTGGGAAAAAGAACTCCAGTCTCAGAAAGCAGTGCAAAGCCCAGGCTTTAACACAAGTGGACAGCACCCAAAACAAAAATAAATGATCTGTCATGAAGTGTAATTATGGTCAAAGCCATAGAGCTGACATAGTGCCAAGAGATGATTGTAACTGCAATATGTAAAGAGAAGAACCAGTAATCTGTGTGTGCAAAAACATTATAATTTCTGATTCAGAGCCTCCAGTAAATTTAGCAACAAGGCTCTGGTTACTTGGATCATATTAGACACCTGCACAAAATCCTGCAAGATCAGGGCCAACCCCTCTCCTCTTCACCCATATTCCACACATCTATGCTGTGGTACCAACAGAATGCGCACGTCCCAAACTTAAGTATCTATATGATTAGCATATTCTCTTCTATTCTCCCCTTCTCCAAGCCACACACTTTAATCATCATTCTCATACACTGGATTATATATAAGTTAGCACTGTAAACTATTTGATGCAAGCATTTGGTCTTCTCTTTGTTACAGGCAACACTGTAAATACTGAAAATACTGTCAGACATGAGAGACAATCAATAAATAGTGATAGAGGTAGAGGGGCAGAAACATAGCTTCACTGGGACATACAGCATTTCTGTACAGGTCACTGGTTAAAACTATTGTAGGTTGGCTTGGCCATGACTTAGGGTGGTTATTATCTTACTAGTGTCGGGTGGCTTCTGAAAGGAGTTCTGTGAGGATGTCTGTACATAAACTCTGTCCCCTTTGCCAGTAACGTATCCTTTCAGGTAGTCTCAGAAGTTGGACAAAGATTGAGCATAAACAGGGAACTATGTACTCTTAAATGCAGAGGGTAGAAGTGATCTCGGTAGGTGAATATTGAGGCATGTCAGGGTTGTCAATACTGCTATCATACTAAAAGTTGAAAAATCTTGAGTTAGACCAAAAAATTCCATAGGATTTGCTCCAAAATCTTAAGATACTTTTAGAAAGTCATGTTTTTGTCTGCCTCATCATCTTGTCATTTCTTATTCACAGGTGTGGGTCACTTATAATGTTCCTAACTCTCCTAAATTCATTGCAAGTGAGAGGATTAGTGAAATGTTGAGCATCATGATTCTTGGTTTCTATTCCAGGCTCTGGGAACAAATTGTGGTCTAGTGGTTACAAACACCATAGCCAAATATAATACACCCATATATGGGTCATCTGTAGGGAGTGAACCTGGGATGTTAGATTGCAAAAGTATGAGGCTCTACCCATTGGGCTAAAGAACCAATCTCCAGCCCAGAAGTGGTGGAGTAGTAGCAGCACAGTAATAGAGTCATAAACTATTATGCAATATTTAATGTCCAAAAGATGATGCAGAAACACTGAATTTGGCCTTTTTCTTTTGAAAAGTTGTGAAAGACTTGGTTAGTTACATTATCTGTGAAATAACAGATGGTTATCCTTCGAGGTAAGTGATCTTGGTTCCTAATAAGGGCTTTGAAGGGTATTCACAGATCAACTGCAAGCATTATAAGATCTGGGACTAAATTTTATGGTCTCTGGGATAGCAAGGCAGTAGGGTCACCTCTCAAAATTTGACTTTCTTACTATGGGCATTTCACTTAGTGTTGTAACAACCTGATGGCCAGCTGTCTGAGTGTAGTTGTTCTAGAATGTGACTGTGGTTGTATTCTACCTGTAACTATGCTGTCTTCCTGTAAATATGCTGATAATATGACATGTACTGCTGCAAATGGTAATACAGCACAAGAACCTCCTTCACTTTTCTTAGCAATGATGACTCATAATTCACATGAGCAAATGGTTGGAGGGAAATCAAACAGACTTTCAAATTGCCCACAAACAACAGTAAACTAATGTTTATCAATCACCATTTTATGTGAAAAGCCACTTTAAAACATTCTTATATCACATGACCTAAAGTTGTGCAGCCACAGTTTTAACCTTACTTCTGAGCTAAGTATCATTTCTCCAACAAGTCTCACCCACAAAAATAAAACCACCCTCCCACCCATCCCAGTGATTCACCTACCCTCTAAAAAAATAAAGATTACTAGCAGTTCTGAAAGACAGTTTTGGGCAAATTCCACCACAGTAATTTTGCATTTAAGATGATAGCTACCAGATTCCCCCTTTCCTGTATTGCCCAGTTCCTAAATCTCCACTCTCAATTTGGGCATAGAAATTGCACAGCTTCAGCAGTATTTCAGAGGTCTGTTGGACTCTTGAAACTACAGGATACGGCCTATGTTTAATGTTTTTAATCGAATGGACATGCAGTGCTAACTTTCTGTATGCTGTCACTTTTAAGCTAACTCCAGGGACATAGAAGGGAATCATATTACATACAAGTTCCTGTATGCAATCATTCTTAGCTATTAAGACTAAGAATTTATTAGACTGTTTAGTCCGTCTATAAGGCACAAATCTACACTGCCTTCTGCCAACCATTCTTAGCCATAGATGATGATGGAGGCTGGTTTGTGGGGCAGTTGGACTTGCCTGTCTCTGGAGAAGAGTTTTCACATGACTATCTCTACATGTAAGACTATGTAATCTATGCTACATGAGTCTCTCTTGCTTCCTTCTGATGCTGAGCTATGTTGAGATATAGAGCTTTTGAAAGAAGAGAAGTTCTTTTAGCTCTAGTAGCAGACGTTCATTCTTTTAGATCAGGGCTGTCCAAATGGCAGCCTGAGCTGCATGCAACCCGAAAGGAGTGAGTGAGTTAGTTAGTTAGTTAGTTTGCAGCACCCAGGCTCCCACCTAGCTGCTGCTTCCCCTACAGACCAAATCTGGAATCTACCAGGCAGCAACCAGGGGGCTCTGGGCTTGTCTTCTCTCCTCTGGCTGCCACTTCCTGCCCTGTCCCAGAACTGCCTGTAGTAGTTGCCCATTACGTTGCTATACTTGGACCTTACACATTCTTACTTAGGAGTGCTAGATACAGTCTACAGCTCTGTCTTTGAGTACACTCATTTCCCTTTTTGGGAACTGCATAATAATGAAAGTAAGGAATTAATCAACTTTATGCAGAACTTTTAAAATTCATAGACAATGCAAAAAAGATCTATGAAAAAAGATAGGCCAGTGTTTTACCTTCAGGATTCTTTTAAAATGGAGTGAAAGAGACTCCTTTTTACAAAGCTCCTGGGGGCGCCCTGATCTTTAAGTCGGGTGACTTTTCAGAGTGGCTTCAGAGATAACAACATTATTATTATTATTATTGACAACAGTAATTGTCCTAGGATGCTTCCACTTGAAAGGAAGTTCATCTAGGTGAACAGCTTTTGATTGCTTTCCAATGTTAGTCAATTGCTTACCTTAACAGGAAACCCAATCGAGAATAGCACTAAAAGTCAGCAGTGACAGTACAGTGCAGTACAGTTTGAAGATTAAATGGTATTCACAAAACTGTGGGGTTTGTAGTTTGATAAAGATGTATGTTAATCTATCATGTAGGTGAATAGGTCAAGTGGTATACCTCAATTTCTAGAGCTTGAACCAAAGCCCACTGAAGATACTAGGAGCCTTTCTGTGAGTTTCAAAGGATTTCACATGGGGCCTTAAGTGTGTATTAGCTATAAAAATGGTTTAGATGTGTGTTTTTTTGTTTTTTGGCAAGGTAGTACAAGGGCATATAACTAGGTTAGTGGAATAAAATGGAGAGCGCAAAAACCTAGGATGAATATTGAGAAAATCTTCCTGTCAGTGAGATTTATTAGGCTGTAGAACAGTCTCTCTAGGGAAACAATGGAAAGCTGCTCGCTGGGGATATTTAAAATTAGACTAATGAAAACACTGGAGAAAATCTTATTGGAAACACTTGTATACTGACAAATGGATAGACTATATGACCTACAGAGGCCTGTCTGTGTCAGAACTCAGAGAAGGCTGAGCAAGGTATTTGTTCTCACTCTTTTCTTTTTTCCCAAAAAGCCCCTCTTCTTTCTTTCTGAAAAACTTCATGGTTCGTGTGACCAGACTCTAGAATAGACTCCCAGTGGGGGTGGCACAGGTACCTACCCTGGAGATCTTCAAGGAGACTGGATTGCTGGAGTTTTTTGACCCTGGCAGTCTTTCCTGCCCAGAGCAGCGGGGCTGGATCTGATGATCTCAGGAGGTCCCTTCCAGCCCTAAACTTCTATGAATCTGTGAACTCCTCCCAAATTATTCTAGCATTCTAGGTAGGTGCAAGAAAGGCGGGAGGAGATAGGAAATAGACTGGGAAGATCTTCTGAATGCTCCATGGGAATGCAATGCAAGACAGCAGCAGTTCATTGCTGACAAGGTTCCCCTTCTATTTTTGAGGTTTTATTAGTTAACAAATAAACAGAGAAAAAAGCAGGAGGCTCTTTGTTTCTGGGTATTATCAGTGTCTTGTGCTTTCTCTGAATAGTACTAAACAGGACTTCAGGCCTTTCAGCTGTTAATGAGTCACTTCCCCAATAAAAAATGTTTCAAAATATTTCTTCCCACCCTGCCTTCTCAGAAGTTACCATTTGTTGGCTGTTGAATGGGCTTTGCGAAAGGAGATGGCCATCTCAACCCAATTTCCAGTGACTGTTCCAGCATCAACCTTACGGAAAGCCAATCCCCCACTCTTGTACCCTTGCCAGAAGTCTTAATTTAGTGATTCTCAATCACTAACTAGTCAACCTTAAGAGTGCAGGAGTAAATGTGCACAATGACTAAATGTGTATTACCTGCTTTATGGATAGTGAAGGCTTTGTTCATTCCAGCACCTTTCACAGATGCTTTTTTAATCGAGGAATTTCAAAGTAATCCCCCTGAATTTGGCTCTTGCCCACTGTTTTAGCCAAAGTTTATATTGTGTAAACATACAGAATCATTCCAGTGAATTAACTATAGTAACCTGAAGGGACAGGGCAAGAAAGCAACGCAGAGGAGTTATTTATTCCCTCACTGACTGTTACCCAACTATTAGTATTTCTATTCAAAATGTCCCATAAAGCTATGGAAGTTAGCAGGTTACACAAAATACTGGTTTTGATGACCATTTGCTAAAGCTAAAGCTAATCATCTCCATCAAAAGCAGTTTTCACGATGGTTGCTGTTGTGATTTGAGCTAGACATAAACAGGGTCATCTCCAACCACAGAGGGTGGAGGTTTAGTTTATAGCACTGAGGTTAAGAGTGAAAGCATGTGACTAAGAGCAAAAAACAGAAGAGCCTTTGTATATATCAAGAGTCCTGAGGCAAAACAGAGAGAGGGAGAATGCTGACACAGATTTCAATGGGGAAAGAAAAAGGGCCCATTATTATGTTAGAAGGGAGAAAATTTATTAATTTTAGGAGAAATCAAGGTTTAAAAGGCTTTTCATATGGGATGTTAACATTTGGTATCAGACTCCGTTTTGTTAAAGAGACAGAGTTAGATATTAGGGCATAGAAATACCAAAAAAACAATACCTGTATAAAAAAAGGAAGGAAGAAATCATAGAATCATAGCAAATCAGGGCTGGAAGGGACCTCAGGAGCTCATCTAGTCTAATGCAAACCCCTGCTCAAAGCAGGACCAGCCCCAACTAGATCATCCCAGCCAAGCCTTTGTCTACCCAAATCTTAAGAACCTCTGATATTCCACCACTTCTCTGGGCAGCCTGTTCCAGTGCTTTACGACCCTCCTAGTGAGAAGGTTTTTCCTGATATCTAACCTCAAATTCCCTTGCTGCAACTTCACACCATTGCTCTTGTTCTGTCATCTGCCACCACTGAGAACAGTCTAACTCCAGCCTTTCTGTAACCCCCCTTCAGGTAGCTGAAGGCTGCTAGTAAATCCCCTCTCAGTCTTCTCTTCTCTGTACTAAATAAGTTCAGTTCTCTCAGCCTTTCCTCATAAGTCATGTGCCCCAGTTTCCTAAGCATTTTTGTTGCCCTCTGGTGGATTCTCTCCAATCTGTCTACATCCTTTCCATAGCGTGGGGCCCAAAACTGGACACAGTACTCTAGATGTGGCCTCACCCGGGCCAAATAATCACTTCCTCTGATTTGCTGGCAATGTTCCTACTAATGCAGCCCAGTATGCCATTAGACTTTTTACCAACAAGGGCACACTGTTGGCTCATGTGGTGTTTGGGGTAGGTCACTCGAAAGTGAGATCCCCAATTCCCCGAATGTCCCCTGGAGAGGAGGGGGTATGCGCCAGACCGCCGCGTCGCCGCCAATCTCGCCTGCCACGACTTGATGGAAAACAAAAGGGGTTCACCCGGGC
>NW_017728947.1:57159082-57219838 GCF_001723895.1 Crocodylus porosus | reverse complement strand
TACAAAGTCCGCCGCCCTGCCCGCGGGTCCTCCTCCGTGACCAACCGGCCACCATCCGCCGGAGGAGAGTCCCTCCGGCCGAGGTTCCCTTTTCGAGACCCTCCGTCGGAACCGCCACCGGTCCCTGTGCTACCTGTGGCTTGGTGGGACACCTCCCTGCTCCCGGCTCCACCGTGGTCCCCTCTGCTGCCGCCGGTGTTCGCCGCATGGCTTCAGGTCCCGTTGCTGCACGCCCTGTTGGCGCCAGCTCCTCTGCTTCCGGTTCCGGGCTTACCGGTTCCGCGCCTCTCGGCTTCGCTGCTCCCGGTATCGTGCTTACCGGTTCCGTGCCTCTCGGCTTCGCTGCTCCCGGTACCGCCGCCGGCGGCTCCGCCGCAGTCCGCGCCTCCCGCGCTGCTCCCGGCTCCGCTGCTCCTGAAGCTGCCGCCGCCGGCTCCGCCGCAGTCCGCGCCTCCCGTGCTGCTCCCGGCTTTGCTGCTCCCGGGTCTGGCTCCGTCGGAGCCTCCGTCCCTCTCTGCACGGGGTAGGGGTGCTCCTTTTATCTCCCCGGGCCGGTCCCACGCCGGCCCGGTTTACGTTCCGGGAGACTTCAAAGTCCCGACCAGACTTCCGGGTCGGGTCCCGGAAGCTGGGCGGAAACCCGGGCTTCCTTCCTCGGGCCAGGTCCCCTGTGGTCCCGGCGCCCTCACAGCTCATATTCAGCTTATTGTCTTCTGTAACCCCCAGGTCCTTTTCTGCAGAGCTGCTGCCCAGCCAGTCAGCCCCCAGAGTGTATGGGATTGTTCTGTTCTAAGTGAAGGACTTCGCATTTCCCCTTGTTGAACCTCATCATAAGATTTCTTTTGGTCCAATTGTCCAATTTGTCTAGATCTCTCTGCAGCCAAGCCCTACCCTCCAGTGTAGCTACTACTCCCCCGAGCTTGGTGTCATCTGCAAAATTGCTGAGAGTGCACACCATCCCATCTTCCAGGTTGTTGATGAAGATACTGAACAAAACTGGCTCCAGGACCAACCCCTGGGGCACTCCACTTGATACTGGCTGCCAACTAGACACTGAGTCATTGATTCAGCCTGATGATCCAGTGATCCTTTAAGCCTGATGATCCAGTCAGTTTTCTGTCCATCAACCCATACTTCTTTAGTTTGCTTGCACGCATGTTATGAGAGACAGTATCAAAAGCCTTGCTAAAGTTGAGGTATATCACATCCACTGGTTTCCATGTACTCACAGAGTCAGTCAACTCATCATAGGGCAATCAGCTTGGTTAGGCATGACTTACCAAACCATGCTGATTTTTCCTAATCACCTTCTCTTCCAAGTGCTTAGAAATGGATTCCTTGAGGACCTGCTCCATGATTTTTTTCAGGGACTGAGGTGAGGCTGACTGGTCTGTAGTTACCTGGATCTTCCTTCCCTTTCTTAAAAGTGGGCAATATATTTGCCCTTTTCCAATCATCTGGGCCCTCTCCCAGTTGTCATGAGTTTTCAAAGATAACAGCCAGCAGCTCTACAGTCACATTGGCCAACTCCCTCAGCACCCTCTGGTGCGTTGTATCCAGTCCTGTGGGCTTGTACATGTCCAGCTGTTCTATATAGTCCCAAACTGTTCTTTTGCTGCTGTTAGCTAGTCATCTTCACAAACTGCTGCCAGGTGCAGTAGTCCAGGAGCTGACCTTGCCTGTGAAGACCATGGTAAAAAAAGGCAAAGAGTACTTCAGCCTTGTCTGTCTCATCTATCACTAGGTTGCCTCCCCCATTCAGTAAGGGACCCAGACTTTCCTTGATCTTCATCTTGTTGCTATCATACTTGTAGAAACCCTTCTTGTTGACCTTCATATCCTTTGCTAGCTGCAACTCCAACTGTGCTTTGGCCTTCCTTATTTAATCTGTGTATCCCTGAGCAATACTCTTATGCTCCTCCCTAGTTTTTTGTCCAAGTTTCCACCTCTTGTAAGCTTCCTTTTTGTGTTTTAGTTTACTGAAGAATTCTCTACTAAGCCAAGCTGGTCTTCTGCCATATTTATTAGTCTTCCTGTGCATCCTCAGGATGGTTTGTTCCTGTATCCTCAGTAAGTTTTCTTTAAAATATAGCCAGCTCTCTTGAAATCCTTTCCCCCTTAGACTGGCCTCCCAAGGGACCTGCCCATCAGTTCCCTGAGTGAGTTCAAGTCTGCTTTTTTTCACACTAATTTTACTAAAATGTTTACCTACTGAATCAAATTAGCATCTTCTTATTGAATTCCCTGCTGGAAACAGATTTGCTTCCTTACATAATTATGCAGACAAATGGCTGGCCTCACCTACCAGAAAGGTGGTGTGTTTCCTCTATTTTTCCTTGCCTGAGCAAAAAAATAGGCTGAGTTATGTGACACCCCAGAAATCTAGGTCTCGACCATTAGTTCTCAACCATTATAGATGCAAGGCAAAATGTTTAGTTTTTACTCATTTTTGACTACATAAAATTGTAGAGCAATTCTCCTGTTTGCACACCTAACAGTGGTAACATTTCTTGGCACCTTGCAGGACCCTTGAAAGGAACTTGAGGCACCCTAGGGTGCTGCAGAAACCTGGTTAAGAATCACCAGCTTGGAAAGTCATTTTGTTGTTCATGGTTAATGCTGTACCTTGCAAGCCATAATGTGTTTGAATGACAGAAAGCCTTTATGTGTTTTCTCACTTTTGCCACTACTTGAAGCCCCTTGAAACTCAAAAATGACTTTAAATCTCTTTACTTTACTGCTCCCATACCAAAATGAAAACCCACAAATCAAGGATTTGGGTCCAGAAATGAACTTTGTGATGTAACTTTTCAAGTTAATCTCAGCCATTAGTATACTTTCATATGTGAATAATTCCTTATGTTGCTTGCTTTCAACCTACAAAACAGTATGTGCAGTACAGATTCTTGACATACAATGGAAAAATTCACAGATGTTTAATTATAGCTTGTTAGACATGCAAGTAGCATGTTTTCCTTATCATCATCAGAAATCAACATCAGAATATAAGGCTTTGTGGATTTGATTGTGCAACTGGAAGAGGTGTGTGTGATGGGTTCTGTTGTTTTGCAACATAGGATGGGCCCCTTCTTGATAAATACTTTTCCTGAAGCACTAATCCTACTTAAAACCTTGTGTTTAAAGCAAAGCATCTACAAGTTGGGGGGGGACTAGCAGATATGCTGGAGGGTAGGACTAGGATTCAGCATGACCTAGACAGATTGGAGGACTGGGCCAAAAAAAAATCTCATGAAGTTCAACCAGGACAGCTAGGGATAGACATTACACATAAACCAGTTTATGTGATCAGAAACTAGTTTAAACTTGTAACAGATGTTCAGTGCACATAAACCAGTTTGAGAATGGCTGAAACTGGTTTGAGATAAACCTTGTTAAATGTAGTATCAGACTTAACTGATTTGGCTCAAACCGGTTTATGCAGTGTCTGTCCCAGACACCCGCAGCATCCCAGCATGCTGAGGGTTACCGTAAGTCCAGGTTTTCCCAGATATGTCCTCTTTGTTGTGTCTGGGCAGATTTTTAGAATAAGAGCAAATGTCTCGGTTTTCTGCTCTCCTGGGCTGGCTCCTTGGTGCTGAGAGCAGAGGGAAAGGTGATTGGCTGTCGGGGGTCATGTGCTCCCTGCACAGGCTCCAGCAAGGTAAAGCGACAGAAAGAGTGTATGTGTGCGTATCTGAGAGAGAGAAAGTGGGCATGCGTGCAATGCAGGACCTGCTCAGGCAGCAGGGCAGGGGTCTGCAGGTTGGGAGTGAGAGGCACCAGCAGGACTGGGGGGCAGAGGCTGTGGGTCCAGAGCACAGGACACCAGCAGGACTGGGGTGCAGGGCAGGGGCTCTGGGTCCAGAGTGACCCGGCAGGACTGGGAGGCAGGCAGGGGACTGCAAATCAGGAGTGAGGGGCACAGGGGATGGGATGAGTGACTGTGGGTTAGGTGTGCAGGGCACTGGCAGCACCAGGGGGCTATGGGTCGGGAGTGAGGGGCACCAGCAAGGGGTGGTGGGCAGAATACTGCTGTTTGGGAGTAAGGGCCGCTGGCAGGGCTGGGCGGGTGGCTTGTCAGTGAGGGCCAACAGAATGGGTAGGGGCAGGGCACTGGCATGTCACTGTCCCCCCCACCATCATATTTCCCTTGTCCTCCGCCTGACAGGTGTCCTCTTTTTTGAACCTGCAAATATGGTAACCCTAGCCATGCTTTCTAGGCTGGGTGGGACTTTCTGCTCCACAGCAGGGCTGACCCCTCCCCTCTGCTCCCTGGCTGCAGTTCCAGCACAGGCTGCAGGCCACTCCCCTCCACTGCTTCACCACTCCCTGCTAAGCAGAAATTCCTCCCTCCCCTCTGCCTCACAGAGGAAGTGTCTGTGTATTAGCTAGCAGACCACATGTTGGCTACAGTCCAGATGAATCAAAAGGCAGAATCAACAAGTAGCTAGTAACGTCCCTCAGTTGTTGTCTTAATTGGGTGATAAACACTGTTATCAATTCCCTGCTGGGCCAATCATAGCATCCTGCCAGAGCCTGACCATACCCCACTCAGCTCCATGCTGTGGAAGGGAGGGAGGGCTGTTCTAGTGCCCTGCCCCTCCGACCCCCAGGCTTCTAGCCTGAGCCACTGCAGGCATGTGCCTACATTTCTGAGATGTCTGTCCAGTACAAAACTGATTTAGCCTAGCCAGGTTAGACTAACCTGCAAAGACTGAATCAATTCAGGCTCAGGTTTTTGAATGCCTGTCCCTAGCCAACGAGTTCAAACTCCTGCACTTACACAATCCCACACGCCAGTAGAGGCTAGAGACTGACTGGCTGGGCAGCAGCTCTGCAGAAAAGGACCTGGGTGTTACAGTGGACAATAAGCTGAATATGAGCCAGCAGCATGCCTTTGTTGCCAGGAAGGCTAATGGCATCCTGGGCTTCATTGGTAGGACTATTGCCAGCAGGTCAAGGGAAGTGATTCTTCCCCTCCACTCAGCACTGGTGAGGCCACATCTAGAGTACTGTGTTCAGTTTTGACCCCCCTCATCCCCCGGTATGGAGAAGATGTAGACAGATTGGAGAGAATGCAGCAGAGGGCAAATGAAAACGCTTAGTTTCATAGTTTCTAGGGGCACAAGGGACCTGAGTAGATCATCTAGTCCAACCCCCTGCCATGGCAGGAAAGAATACTGGGGTCAAACGACCCCAGCAAGGTGTACATCTAAAGGAGACTGGGGCACATAACTTATGAGGAGAAGCTGAGAAAACTGAATTTATTTAGTCTAAAGAAGAGAAGACTGAAAGGGGATTTAATAGCAGCCTTCAACTACCTGAAGGGTGGTTCCAAAGAGGATGGAGCTAGACTGCTCTCAGTCGTGGCAGATGACAGAACAAGGAGCAGTAGTCTCAAGTTGCAGCAAGCAAAGTTTAAGTTAGATATTAGGAAGAATTTTCTCACTAGGAGGGTAGTAAAACACTGGAACAGGTTACCCAGAGAGGTCTAGACAAAGCCTTGGCCAGGGTGATCCTGCTTTGCGCAGGGGGTTGGATTATTTGACCTTCTTAGGTCCCTTCCAATCCTAATTTTCTATGATTCTAAGTTAATAGCATAAAACTCAATTTCTGAAGAAGTGTTATAGTAACAAATGGTTTGGAAGCAGAACAGATTAGTCATCTCAATTGAGTTGCAATTGAGATGCCAATAACTAGAAGTAGACAGAGGAGCACTGATTGAATCTAATTTTGATTAGCTTGCAGATTTCCCCTTCAGATCCTGTCTAAATTCAAAATACCATCTTCTCTGTGAAAATAGCTCTTTTCAAACTTAAATAATTTTATATGTTTGATGTCTCACCTAATGGAAATGTTCAAGGATGGAGAGTTTGATTTTGAGGGCAGATCTCACCGGCTCTTGGAAGCTCTCTAAAGAATGATCACAGACATTTGGGTACCAGTCTATGATTCCAGTTAAGTGCAAGCTCCTTTTGCTGCTCTGGATACATTGCTACATAGTACAAGAGTACTACACTGAGTTCATATTAAAAACAGAATTTTACTTTGATAAAAGAAGGATGAAAAAACCCAAACTGATCAGTGGTGAGATTTTAAATCACATAATTGTCAGGAAATTCAGAGTTAACTCTCCCCCTACTGCCCATCTGTATCAATCTTACCCTGTCCCCTCATACAAGTGTATGACAATAAGCTCTTTCATGATCACATGAGACTGGGCAGGGGGACACACTTTTCAGCAGGCCTAGTACAATGAAATGAAATTGTACTTTTTTCTATAGTCTTACATGCACATGTTGCCTTTCATATTACTGCATACATCACATGTTCAAGAAATAAATGAAAGACCCTATTGTACTATACACACCAAAAGGAGGCAACTTAACCATGGAGTGGGGTCATTAATGCAGTTCCCTAAACCTTTTGGAGGGAATATTGTTTAATATAGACTGAGAATTAAATTACATACAACCCCCCATCATTTTGTGGATAAACTATTGACATATATATCCACAATTCTGCCCTACCTGGGCAGGACACTATAATAAAGAGATTTCCTCTAATTACAGTAACACAATAAAATTGAATTGAAAGGGAGATCCTGGTGTTTACTAAGGACAAATGTGCATTTGCTATCACTTGAGGAAGTCAAGACTTCCTCAAATTTTGCAGCTAACGGATGTATTATCATCTTACAAGGACCTCTCAGAGCCACAGCTACTCATGTATATTTCTTGCAAATGGAGAGATAAGAAAAAGTATTAACCTGAATCTTCACTGGTAGTTTAACAAATGGCAATTGCATTCATCAGAGCCTACGGCTGAACAACTTTGAATGTACTTGCCTAGAAAGTATAGAGAAATAGCAGGCAGAGGCCACATTTTAGGAGTGTACACTACATGCTGGTTTAAGGGATACAATTCTCAGCTTCATGATTTGGAGTGATATGTGAAACTGTGCTCCTGTCAACAATAGCCCTGTAAAGCCCTGTCCTGAGTTAAGAACAAAGCCTCAAATGACTTTTCTATGTATGTATTACATAATTCAGGTTCCAACAGACTGGGAAGTGCCCATTTCTTTTTCTGTGCAAGGATAGTTATTCTGTCTCAGAAACAAATCTTGGTTTTGTTACAGGCCTTGGTAAAGGCAATGTAATAGGGAGTTCCCAATGAATATAACAACTAGAGTTCTACTACTGACTTTTATATTTTGCTGATCTTCAGAGTGAGTCAGTTGCAGAGAAGCTAGTCACTAGAATGGATTGCTGTCTTGGAGCCACTGAATGACAAAAACAAAGGATGGCACACACAGAATTTAACATTTTTATTAAAAATTGTACCAATTATTAGAAAAAAAAATGACATGTATTAAAAAGCACCAGAGAGAAAGCGCAAAACAAATATACTGCACAGATATAAAACACGGAGTCCCAGTCACCATCAGTACACAGAGGAGTCCTGGAGGCACACAACCAGTATAAACAAAATGCTACATTCTCACTGGGTCTCAGTCCATGGCAAAGGAGGTTGTGTACGCTTCAGGACCAGTTCAGGTAGGCATCTCACAGGACAGCATTGGTTGCACTTCTTCAGCTGGGAGAGCATATAATGCTCTCCATGAACAGTAAATAACATTTTAATAATACACTAAGAACCTCTATCCCCCCTCCTCCTTGACCCTGAACTTTATTGCTTTTCCGAGGCAACTGAGGATGCTAAAAAGCTTTAGAAGTTCACGTGTCCTATAAAAATAAAGAAGTCCAGGGTTGGGGATGATTCCACATTCAAGATATTCTCATCTATGGATCCAAACCCAGAAATGCGGAGGACACCTGCGTACATTTCTGATACCACAGCAGGAAAAGGAAGAAGATTTGGGGGTGGGAGGAGGGAGAAAGATATATATGATTAAGTTTTATTTGGTTTTTAAAAATAGCCTAACTTTAGGCATCTAAAGTTCATATTTAGTATCAGGATTTTCAGGTATACCTAAGAGGTTGATAGTTCAAATCCCTTAGGCTCTTCTGAAAATTCCTCATTAGAAGCCTAACTTAGGCACCTATTTATTAAGGTCTTTGCCATACTTTTTTATATCATGTGATTATAACAAAGAGTGGTTATATAGCCTTTCTAACCTCAAATTTTCCTTACATAGCTGTCTGACCGAAACTGGAATTGCCTTCTGAATGGTGCAGAGTTGGCTCCCACAAGCTGAGGAGTCTGTGGTGAGGCTCTCCCAGGGCTGAGTCCACAAGTTTAGGGAGACTCCACTAGGTTTAAGGGTAACTTTATACATGCAAATTTGTCATAATAGATTTTAAAGTTTAAAGATCTACCCCTCCCATCCCACCCCTCCATTTCCCAAAGGCAGCAAATAGTCTGAAGACAGAACTGAAAAAATGGCTTTAAAAAGAAAAACCACAGACATAAGTTTCACTTCCCTGAAGCCAAGTTCCAACATGGTATTCATAGGAACTGACCCTTTGTTCTGTGGGAAGAGGGGTTGTTGGGGTGGGGGGAATGAAAGGCGTGGAGGAGAGAAGGGATGTCAGGCTGCACATCATTTAAGAATACACACATACAATTATGATCCAGTGCATTTGATGTGTTTGGTCTTTTCTGCTTTTCCTTATGGGTAAAAACTGAGCTGTGTACCACCAGGATGGACATGTACAAACCAAAGAAACAATGACAACAAGAGCTCTTTAGGAACTGTAAAAAAAAAAAATCACTGAACGATCGTTTAGAAATACCTCAAGGAATTGGTTTTTCTTTTTTGTGTGTGTTGCTAAAACAGTTGAAAGAAACACACAAGCGTTTTTTAAACAACCACAAAAGCTGTTTTTAAAACAATATTCTTTGGAATGATATAAAAAGCTTTTCCATCAACTTATTTTAGTACGCTACAGTGTTTGGCTCCCATACAGAATTCCCACTGATGTAAAAGGGCGTATGATTCTTGGTTCAGAATTCCCAAAGCAGCCTGGCAAGGTTGGTAATAGTAATGTGTAAACTAAGGCAAGCCCTCCAAAGTTCTGTAATGTCTTTAGCTTCTAAAGTACCTGTAGAGTCCACTCCAAGGGCTTCCCTTGGTTCAGAATGGGGCTCTAAAAAGGTACCAGCTATTTTACTATTTGTACAGTCTCACTAGAGAGCATTATAGATGCTGCTGAAGATCAGCAGAGGTAAGGATTAAAGTGACATTGCAGAATTTGTACACTACAGATTGCAGCAAATGCCTGAAGTCTCTATTCTAACTCCTCCTACTTTATCAAAACTTAGAACCCACAAAGGGAAAGGCAAAAAAATCCCTGAGCCAAATACATCCCTGGCATAACTTCACTTATTGTAACAGAATTAGACTGGGCGTGTCTACACATGCAATTAATGCAAAGCAATAAACTCTGGAGCTTATTGCTCCCAGGTGTATTGTTTGAATGTGTGCCCTGGACCACAGCACATTGAATTGGGCTGGAGCAGCCTGGCTGGCAGAGGGCCCCAGGAGCAGCCTGCCAGCTTGGGGCTGCTCCCCTTGCTTGGCTCAATGTGCTGTGAAGGGGCTGGCTGGTGCATGAGGATGCTCCAGTGTGGGGCCAACAGGCAGGCAGCCAGCTGGGGCAGCATCTACACATGTGCTGTTACAGAGTAAAATACTCTCCAACAGGATAGTACTAGATATAAGTACTATTCTGCTGCAGAGTTAATTAGTTTACTCAGCCTAATAGGGGAGGATGTATAGACACATGATGTTTACTGTGGAGCTAATTAGTCTACTCCACAGTAAACATCTTGTGTGGACACACCCACTGAAGCTGAAATGGCATCATGGGGGTCTAAGACTAGTTGCATCTCAGACATCATTTATTCAAGCTTTGTTTGAGCAAAGGCTATTAGTTCTTCCCAGAAGCCAGTCATAAGAAAAAAAATGTTCACTAGTGTTCTGGTTCTATCACAGAGGATTGGTTTGCTTTCCCCCTACCACCTTCTTGATACAAAGCTTAAGAAAAGGCTCGCAAGGATGGTTCACTCAAGAGCCTGCCTCCCAAAAAGAGTTCAGACATCAGGAACACTGACAAGTACTTACTGCTAGCAGGCTGCTTAAATTGTCAGAAAATGACAGACAGACTTGATACAAAAGGAAAATAGATCCCAAAGAAATAACAACAAACAAATAGAACAGTAACAGTTAATACACACAGTAAGTTATGCAGAAGTCCATACCTAGCAGAGACCATCAGTACCTTGAGAGAAGACTGCAGCCCACATATTACCAATGGCCACTCCATCTCTCAGAAATCCGTTCCATCCTCTACCTGCACATTATCCTAGTCATGGCAGTTTGCAGCTACTTTTGGATAGTCGCTTTATGATTACTGGCTCAGCTTTCAAGAACTGCAGGAAACAAAGTAGGGAATACTTAGTTTTACTAGCACCAGGCTTACTGGATCCAGAGAGGGTTTGGGCAATATAGATACTTGAGAGAGCAGGACACAAATTAACATTTACCTAGAAAACTCCTCCCCTCAAGTCAAGAAAATTAGGGACTGAAAATGTTTTGGTAATCCTGAGAGGGGAAATGGACTTCAACACTACCGGTGCCATCAGCTTAAGCTCAAGATACCCCAAGAGTTTCTCATTTAAACAAGAATTAGCTTATGAGAAAGAGAAACCAGCTAACTTCTTAGGAACACTTTATCCCACATTGAGTGTATAGAAAGCGACTGAAAACTGAAATCCCACCAGGTCACCAAGGCAAACCAGCATGTAGCCAACCAAGAGCATCCCATCCCCTTGTTAACTAAAAATGCTTCCCAAACCAATCTACACATTTCTAAAGGTGGTCAAATGTAATAAAGATGCTGAGATGAGCATGCCTTTTGAAGTACACGCTAAACCATCCCTATTTAGGCAGAATGGGTAATAACTATTGCACAAATGAGGTGTCTGTTGCTAACATGTACAGGAAGAGATATACACTGCAGGATGAAGGGAGAGGATGAAGGAGGAATCCACTATTTTTAAGATAGAGTGAGATGTTAAGTAGCAAGCAGCTCATGTTCTCTATGAGGTCAATAGCAAACCCCACCCCCCAGCCAAAAAAGAAAACTCTTGATTTGACTTCATTTTTTTAACCTCCAATATATGCAAATATGGGAGGTTCTTTAAAAAGAGCATCAGTGGTCGTCACGTTTCTAGCTTTCAGCAGCACCACAAGTATTGCAGGAAGTCTGACCTTGTCTCTAGAGGAAGTCCAGCATCTGCATTCAAGTGGCATATTTCACCCTTCACTGAAAACACAGAACCAAAGGATTCTAACTTAAGACACTGAGATGTGATGTGTAGTTTGATAAATCTATTGTTAGTGGGCATCATGGCCAGGGAGCTCCATCTCTTCCCGAGCCAAACATTTCTCTGTAGACAGCTTAAGTACAAAGCTTCTTAAGTCAGGGGTCTGCAACCTAAGGCCTGTGGCCTAGATCTGGCCCACAAAGACTGGATCCAGCTCACAAAGATCTGTTCTAGCCTATGTTTTTTTAACCATATACTTGTCCCCGATGCCCTTCCAGATTACCCCTTTATGTGCAGAGAGGGTTGCTCTCTAGCCCCCCTAAGGCAGGCTGTGCTTACTGTTGCTGCCAAATTAGCTGCTCCAGGTTGTCCTTCACCATGGCTTTCAGAAGCACATTTTTTAGTTGGGGTCACATTAGGGGAGTAAGAGAACAGCCCTCCACATAAGGCAGCCAAGGGATCAGTGGCCTGCAGTAGCAGCTGGGTTGCAAGCACTGTTCTGCCATTAGAAAAGGTTGCCAACCCCTGCTTTAAGCAGTAAAAGTTTCCCTGATTGAAAACAGAATTATAGATATGCTAGCAAGGGAGACCCTACTGACGAACTCTGTAGCACACATACTCAAATAAAGAAAAAGCAAAGTTGAGCTGAGAATTGTAGCCCTTAACTCCGGATAAACATATTACTCTTCCTCCAGCTAGGAGGGAAAATAATCATTTCACATGAGGAAACCTGCTTGTACTGAAAGACGATCACTGCAGAGATGCATAAGCCAAAAAACTCCAGGGAGCTGGTTTGGAGGCTAGACAAATCCTGCCATGGAAGAACAGAATGCCAGTCAAGTGCTGGGGCTGAGTCCAAACATAACTGTAGTACATACTGTTACCAGGCACTTTAAGGCAATGATGAGAGAGCAAGGGAACTGGATCATTACAAATGTGAGAGACAGAAAGGGGGTCTCAAAGAAGAGCAAGCAAAAAGAGAGGGGAAAAAGGAGGAAAAGAAATATGTGCAAAACCTCCTGCTTTTCTAATACAGTGATGCTTTGGTGTTCACTGTTCTTTACAGCAGATTAGGAACTCAAGAACCTTACAATAATTTGTGCTGATGTTCATAGGATGACTAAATCACTCTCCAGACAGATTCTCCTCAAGCTAGCTTTCTAATTTGTGATTTATATTTTCTAAGGCAAGTAGAGAAACAGTCTGAACAAAGCAGAGACGCTATTGCATTTCCCTTACTGAATTTGTCATTGCATTTGTTTTTTTAGTTCTACTGATACTATTTAAGACTACACATACACAGAAAGTTCCTTTGGTTGATAATTCTCCCTATCCTGTTCCAAAAGTGACAGTTACATGCATTTAAAAACTCCTGAAGAATCACAAATCACAGGCTGCTTGGAGCTTGCATTCCAAGTAATATCTTTGCTGCCAGTCATTGTGTACTAACACCAGCTTCCAGGATTACTCAGTGGAACAATGGACTAACTGCTTGTTCAAACCTGCTGTCTATGGGAATCAAACTAATTGCCAGCTAATTTCCCAGTCAAATATGAAGTAAAATGTCAGATGCCTGGGATTTTTAATTTTTTGACCAAGCGCATAATAACAAAGGGGAAAAAACAAAAACCAGAGGACTAATGGAAGTGTAGAGATCAGCAGTTCTAGAAGAACGAGTCTTAGATTATATTCAGTTTTTATCAGATCAATCCTGGCTAATGGGCACAGTATATTGTGTACCCGACCTTTGCACAAAGATACAGAAAAGCCATCGATACTTCCTGGAAGATTTTGAGAATGTTCTTCTTACAGAAACAATTCCATTTCTTGGTGATAATGACAAGGAACAACTTCATGTGATGGACTTGCAGAGGCCAATGAAACCATTAAAAGAAACAAGATTTTCATTCAATTCTCACTAGTAATAAAAATGCAAGGAAATGAAGCGTGTTCCATCTGCTGTGAAATATAAAGCCACTTCCTTGTCATTGTTTCTAAAAAATAACTTTTTTCAAGGCTATCCCAGCGAGACTACATTTTTAATTGGAAAGATATTCAAAATATAGTTAAAGTCAGTGGTCCCAGACCCCATCTTTAGCCAGCAGTCAAACTGACAAAATGCTGCACTCCATCAACTAACAAAAGAGAGCAGAGGAATCTGTTAGTTTAGTATCTGCCTTGCTTGCATAGAGGTTTCTGATTCAAGGATTGAGCAGCAAGCTTTACCAAACACATCCACATTCTTAGACTTTCCTTCAACAGTGTTAGACAAGAGCTCCCAACCATGGGAGGCAGGAAGCAACAAAGAAGAGTCCTTAAAAAACAAAAAACAAACAAAAAAAAAAACTTTGTCAGATGATCGTAAGAGTTTCAAAGTCCTCACATCCGTCCGGCGGCATGCGTCTCTCCCCTCCAAACCAGTGTTTGTTCAGTGCTCCCTGCAGACTGGACCTGGAACAGGTGGATGAGTCTCACCTCTGACCTGCTTGATTCCTGTTTGCCTCCACATTTAAGGCCAAATTATGTAGGAAGAGAAGTATCTGCCACCACACTTGATTTCTGTTCTGCTGATGCTGTAAAGACAGTGATCGAAACGAGGTTATTTATATTTTTAAAATTGCAACACACTACTTCTCTTTTCCAACAACTCTGTTACATTTTTCAAGAGCAGACACTTTAATCCCATCAGCACAACAAGGGGTGGGGAGAATAAGTTCTCCTGAAATAATTGTAGCTCTAACATTACAAAAAGAAAAGAGCAGACTCTTTATGCATTGTACACAAGAGGATTAAACTTTTTTTTTTTTGCTTTCAGGACTTTGCAGAGTTTAGCCAAATGCTGTTTTTAATCAGATTGGCTTCTGAGCCTCTCAAAAGCCCCAGCTGCATGAACAAACAACTTTCTTAAAAAAAAAAGAAAAGAAAGCTCCCCCCCCTTCACCCCAAAAGTAGGGAAAAATATAACTGGTGATCCATCTGTAAGTGATTTGACACCATGAAGGTCAAAGGGTTAATCTTCAATTTAAACCACACTGCTGAGACAGCAAAACTCTGATTCCATCTAGTACAAGAAAACACACTCGCGCGCACACATACTCCCCCATTCCCTCCCCCACTACATTTTCCTTCCCAGCATCTCCAAGATAATACTGCCCTTTTTATAGCTACTTTTGACAGTAAGCCATAAATAATCAGCCTTGGAGCCCTTTCCTACTGACTGGAGCCAATTAAACTTTAAGCAAGAACATACTTGAAAACAAAAAACCCAAAACCAAGAGGTTATTTCAGGTCCCATTGTCAGGCAAGAAATTTGGGAGTTGAATTTCAGGGGGACACCAGACCACATAATACTGCTTTTGGGAAGGAGCACTGTTGCCTCTTTTGTTATATGTAATCACCTCTGTGAAAGTGGTTCCCATTATACCCCCACCTTCATGTATTTTAATAGCATCCCATACAAACAGGTGGGTTTCTCTTTACACTGCACAGCCTGGGATACTGTTTCACATCACAAACCAACCCTTAATTATAAGCCCAGCAATCGCTTATTCATCCAGAATTCTCTATTTGTTAAGTGGAGCTGTTGACCTCAAAAAAAGAGTCCTCGGCAAACAGCAGAGTGCAAGACTGGCTTACAGTGACTTTGCCTCAGCACATAGGACAGCATGATAGGGCACTGAAGCACGTTATATGAACAAGATGTTTCAACTTAGATTAGTCCAGCAGGGAAGAACCACATGATTGCAAGGCATTCTTTACATAATCATGAACTGAAGAGAGCCTTAATTGTACTTCATATACTGGAGTTGTTTCAAGAGAAATCTTTAACACATTACAATAAACTCATTAAATTGTGCTTATAGCTTCAGGATAGCTACAGTTGTATAAAAAGGCACAATCTGAATTACAAACGCACTTAGAATAGGCTTTAAAGGGGTATTTCCTATATTCACACTGTAGCAACAGTCCATTTGTATTTTATTCTTATCTCCAGATTTGAAGGGTTTACACAGCCCTAATTACAATGTTCCAATGTCAATGTGGTCACTGCAAAATCCACAAGCAGTGATTGTGGAGTCTGCCATTACTGGGCTCAATCCCCATAAACAGCCTCTCTATTGGTAGTGTTACTTACAGGCAAAACCAATCTCCACTAGCTCTTAATAATAGTATTATTAGGGTTGTGTTAAGTGTCACTGGACCTTCAAACTGCTCTTAAAAAGACAGATTTCTCTCTCTCGCTCTCTCTCTCTTTTTTTTAAAAAGACCCCTTCCTCTTTGTCAGACTTGGAAATTTCACTCATTCTTTTCTTCCCCTTCCTCAAGGCCACATTTCAGAACCTGCTCTAACATGCATGTTCACCCACAGTGCCCTAAGAATATCTAGAAAAATGCCCAAATACTTGTTAAATAAAGGAAGTTTCTGGTAACAAAATGGGGAGAATTTGAAAGTACAAAAGCACCAATCTACATCATTAGTGTCCTGCCTAAAAGAGCAAGAATGAGCACAAACACTCTACGACACTTCCAAAATAATCTGGTCGCACACATGCTTGTGTTATTTCATCCTCTTGGTAACATAACACACTCTTCTTTAAGCAATTTGGTAGGGGAAATTTGAAAGTTGGTTTAAATAACCTGCAACCAAACTTGAAATACAGTATGTAGCAGTGAACTGGTGGCCCTTCTTTCTCCATCTGCTCAAGTTGCATTTTAAAAAGTGCTTATTTTAGTGCATGTGTGTGGGAGGACATGCATTTGTCTGAAGTGCATGCAGTTCAGTCCTCTAGAGAGGCAAAATCAGAATGCCTATAATACTGCCTTATTTCAGGTAAGAGGATTCTGATTTTCTTGTGCAACAAGGAAGAGATTTCTAAAGTCAGTTTGTCTTATGAGGCTTACAAGGTGAACTTAAAAAAACAAAGCAGGTGAGAAGAGAGTGCTTGTCACTTTGCCAGATAAAAGGTCTGTAGCTATTTCCTCCTCTGCAAAAAGTAGTAGCTTTTAAAAAATATATATGCACCAGGAATTCAGGCCTTTCTACCCTGGAAGACTCACTGGTTGGCTGAAGAACTAGCAGGATCTGATATCACAAGTATCAAGGAAGAAAACTCTGACTGAGATAGGAAGCAAGTTTTATCCAGCTTCTTATGTGTTTATTTCCTTGGTCTATTTCAGTGGTTCTTACCTTTTTAAATTCAAGGTAAGACTCTATGCATGCCTTGGAAAATGGCAGCTCTTAATTTTCACTTATTTTCTGATTACAGAAGAAATAATAGAGCAATTTTTCTGTTGCACAGAACTCAGAAAGACTTTAGTAGGTCAGAATTTTTGTAACACTATTAATTTCTATGTGAAATTTCTGGGTTTAGCTTGTGAATCATGTTTGTACACCTAATAGTGCTAAACCTGAGTAGCACCCTGGTTGAGAATTACTGTCTATTTAATTCAGACACCTATGGGAAAAAGCCCTCTTTGTCAATTGGATGCCCTGACATTTTCACTGAAGAAGGGTGAGAAATATGTATCCAAGAGCCTGTGAGATTTCCAGCAAAACTCAGAAAAATTGGACTAGGTAGCATGTGGGGGAAAGCGCGTCATATTTCCCTTCCCTCCTCTCCTCTTTAACAAATCGTTCTTATGCCTTTTACATATATCAAAGCAGTGAAAAAGTACTTAGTTTTAGTTTTCACAATCCCCTTCTTTTTTAAAATCGGACAGTATCTTTAAAATCTCTACAAACCACCTGATTTTTCAATCTCTAATAAAATAATACCACCATCACCCAGTTCCTTCTAATAATTGCTCTCAAAATGCTGTACAAGAGCGGTCAGTACCACAGCTTGAAAAAAAGAGGCAGAGAGCGGTAACATTTTTAAAGTAAATTGAGAGTAGCCACTCAGTAGGCCAACGGCAGAGCTGGGAAGATTGCTATAATATCATTCCAACGTCCCACTCGCTGGGCTAGACTGCCTCTATTTTCCTCCGCTCAGGTTTAGTCAGATTCAAAACCACCACTTCTTCACTCTAACAGGATGCTTTGTTTTCAGCCATATGAATTCAATGCAAGACAAGAAACATGGAGAAAAAATAGCAGGCACTTTTTACCACTATAGACAAAAAAGCCACTTCAGAGGAAGAATTGATCCACACCTAAACAGGGCCTTTTGGGACTTTTCAGTAAGTTTGAGTAATTTTTCTGTGGACATGGTTTTGCTAGGACTGAGCACAAAATACTCAAATATCTCAAGAAAAGATTTTTTCCATGGTATTGCTTGCATGCCAGGAAGGACCAGAAATCTCAGGAGAGCCAGTTCATGAGTTATGCAGTGTGATTTCTGACATGAGGGTTTCAGTCAAGTTACACAACCTTCTGCAATTCACCTAGCACTATGTCTGGTACAGACTGATACTCTTCCTAAGGTTAACTATCCTGCAATATGTCTGATAAGAGCCATTCATTAACTTTACTGTCAGAGAAAAACATGATGAAAATAGTTTGCTACTGATTCGAGAAGTGAAGGAGCCTGCCTACCCCCAATCCTCTCCAGCCCAAGCTGTGAGTAAAGCAGACTAGAGCTGTAAAGTGCCATAAGCCAAGAGGTGACGCAAAAAGCTTAAAGCACATAAAATGGTTTCCTATTCCAGCTGCAGTCTTTTAGAGGATATCCTTCAGAGATTGTCTGTCCAAGATGGTTTCACATACGTTTCAATGAGTCACAAGAACGGTCATTTTACAGGAAAATATCCAGTACAGCAGGAGAAACACACCCCGTTTCTTGAACTGTCCTGGTATCCACCATGATATGGGTATATAAACATGTTAACAGGCAACATATGAGTAGTAATACATGGAAGTGGACCAGGGACAAAAATTAGGCATGTGTTTTCAATAATTCAGTATTCCTTCACGGCATTGGACAGTGTGGACAATAAAAGGTATGAATGTCTCTGTCATTAGCCAGCCTCATTGTTCTCCCACTTGTCAAAGCACTTTTATTCATACTCCACCCTTGGACACAGCACCATCATGAGATGTCAGTGGATGTGAGACATAGTACCCAAGAGGTTTTTCCTTTTCATACAGCTCCTTATATCAGAAGTAACACCTGACTGGTTGTTAAGGAAGTTTGTTTTCCTTCTGCTGAAGAAGTGCAGTGGATTTCCTCCTTACAAAATAAATTGCATGATTATCACATACACACTTTGACATAAAGGTTTGTGTAAGTGTATATAAAAATCACACATGCATCCTGTACTGCTGGTGGTTCCTTATTACAAAATAACAGACCTATAGTCATATCATGGCTGTCAGCAGCTCTTGGCTTTACTACACCAATCTCTTCCTACATAGTTGTTTGAAGGAGCAAATACTGGTCCCAACCACAGTAAGCAGAACCATGATTTGTCCAAATGTGACAACAGTATAGTATAAGAAGAATTCTTGTGGATATGTAAGTCTTAGTCTTCCTTTGATGACTAATACAAGTCTTGGCAATATTACCTTTTCTTTTTCCCCCCGCAAAACAAGTAATACTTGCAACCTAGAAGTCACTGACTCATTGCTGCAAGCTGGCTTTGGCTGCCAGGTGGCTGGAGACACATTGTGCTACTACATAGCAGACTTTAGTTTAGCAAGACTGTAAGTTATCCCCCGCCCCGCAAAACACCGGAGGGCACACAAGGTGATGCCCAAGAAAGAAGCGAGGACAAGGGAGGAACCAAGGGAAGTGAAATTACCACATCTCCAAGTGGCCTCCTAATGACTAGGGAGGAAAAAATACACCTAAGAAGTTCAGTTCTCTTTCTGTCACACTTAAAATGGGGTTCAGCAAGGAAGGCCAATAAGACCTTTTGTATGACAGGACACCGAAACTCCATTATGTGAAAGTTACACTTGCAAAAACGGGAGAAACCTGCCGCAAGAACTATGTGGTTCTTTCTGCAATGCCCGAAGTAGAAACCAGATAGTTAACATGGGGGGCAAGGGGTTCAGAAAGGCTGGGATGCCAGAGAGTCACAGAGGGGAATAACCACGATCCTCACCACAAAAAGTCTGTTTGAAGTGACAAGCAGCTACATTTAAAGCAGGCTCTCCAGCTCCCAGGACAGTTTGGCAGGTGAGCCATTTCTTGGAAGTCCTTATAATTCAAAACAACCATCGCACCACTTGCTTGTTCCTTCCCCCTTTGGCCTGAGCCTACAGGAAGTGGACGCAGACAGACACCATGACAACAGCCAATTGACTGTCAACCTGGAAAGGGCAACTCACGGCCAGTACTTTCCCAGGCCTCTAGCATGTGGCACTTCCCATCTTGTGCAATCAGGAGGGGTACAGTTATTTTCCATTTAGGGTGAAAAAGTAGGAAGGGTCCTTCATTCTCCTATCAGATAGGCTCATGGGATTTCTCATCCTGCTACTTTTATGCTCAGAGCCCTTGGTAAGGTAGTTAGAGCCCTCATGTTTCCATCCGCCTGAATTTGTACAGGATCCCTTTCCAAGTCGCAGAGTATCAGTTACAGGGGTCCAAACACTTCCTATATTCCCCCTCTGAAAAAAACCCAGTGGCTGATAAAAGGCTTCCCTTGATTTCATCCTTCCAAAACTGAGCCTTAAGAGACAGAGGAAATTTGTCTCTGCTGATGAAAGTGACCCAATCTAACCTCTCGAGAGCTGCCTGCTCATTCTCGGTTTGCTCTCCACATTGTCAGAGCACCTCCACCCCCGCTACTGATTTCACTCAGGAAGTGGAGGCAGATTTACCAGCTTACTCAGCACTAACCTTGCTAAAAATATGGAATAAAACCTTTTACAGGTTCACTGTGAAACCAACGAAGCTTCTCATACTGAAGCGGTGTTTGTTGTCAGAAGTTCTCTTTAACCCAGACTCTAAAACTGTGAGCAATGTCAACTGAAAAAAACCCCCAACCTTGGCTCTAGTAGCCAGGAGGGTCCTCCTGATCATTATGCTAAACTAATCCCTTCCTGATGAAGGGTGAAGTTTCAGAGGAGTTTCTATATCTCATGGGAGGGCAGGAATGACCTGTCGCCCTGTTCTTGGAGATTTATATTTATCTTGGCTTTTGCTTTAAGTGACACTTTCAGATCTCCTGCAGGAAAAATACCCAAGGAGAGATAGAACTGGAGTGGTTTTCGAGCAGAGCTACGGCCACCCCCACCCTATTGGGAACACACAAAGGCAAGCAGTCAGGTGCAGTGCTGGAGCCTGTGGGCAATTCAGCCTCTTGTCAGCAGTTCTGATGACTCACAAGCTAAATATAGACAGCGATATAAACAGAGCCAGCCACAGAGCAAACACTGCTGAGCTGATCCATCTCTCACGCACAGTCTCTCTGAAACTTTTCCTTCTCACTAACTCTTGGAAGTCATAAGGCATCCAATGAGGCTCAGCTCTCTGCTCCAGAGACCTCTCATTGTGCTGCCAAAGGTGCAGCTCCCTGTCGACACCTGAGGCTGTGTTACATCATGCAGTCTAATCAGGGTTAATGAAAGCCCTGCAGCTTTAAAAGTATAGTGTAAAGCAGAGAGGAAAATATAATGTTGTTTTTAAATAAACCAAACTCTTTGCTGCTGGCAAGGATAGCTACTGGAAAGACAATGACAGGTTAGAACAGTCTTGTTCAGTGTCTACTATCAGAGTGTGGAGCAATTTCCCAATTCGACCGCTTCACTGTCTGCCTTCCATTAAGTCTGGGCAATACATACACACATTTCTCAACAAAGAATCAACCCAAACCTATCCTTACTCTTACAAATAGATGGCATGATGTCAGCAGAGCTGGGAACTGGAGCCAGGACTTATGTCCTATCAACTGCTCTGCTCCTCTTTTACTGGGAAACCTTGAGCAAGTTTCAACTTCCCCATCTATAAAAATAGGATGGTACTGCCATTTGATTATAGAATAAACTGCAGTATCTTAGACGCCACAGTGTGGCAATGCAAATGTTGACTTGCTTGGGGGTGGTTTCAAGTCTTCAAGACGAAGTTACTACTAGCAGGTTATGAAGGATGTTCAGATTTTACGGTGGCTCAAAATGGGTTGTAAGTTCCTTGTGTCAGAACAAGGCTGCACGCAATGCAAGGAATGCTTCGAAGCAGGGCTGAGCAACCTTTTGCAAAATGTGGGCCACACCTTGCAACCCAGCTGCCTTCGCAAGCCACCGTTCCCCTCTGGCCACTTCAGTGACAGTGAACAGAGGCTGCAGCAAGAAACAGCAGCCCTCCACATGGGCTGTGGGAGGTGGCTGTAGCAACTGGAGGCAATTGGTGCACCATTAACAAAATGCAGCCTGATCAAATGGCTGGGGAATCAGTATGCTCTTAGTTAAATACGGACTGGTTCAGAGCTTTGCACACCAAATCTGACCCAAAAGTTGCTGGCCCCTACTTTGAAACAATGCATGTCCTGACACTGTTGTCACACTGCATCCTTTACTGAGGGAGACCAAATTGTTAGGTTGCATCTCATTGTTGTTCCAAGTTTCCCCAGCAGATTCCATAGACCTTTTGCATTCCAGGCTAATCCTTCAGAACCTGCATTTTGCCTTATGGCCAGGCTGTTCCTTACTTTCCATTTTGTTTCTCTAGCAAGCAGAGCCATACAGGACACTTTTCTTTCCTGACATTTCCCCACCCCCCTTCTCCCACCCAACAAAGTCAGAATGAAAAAATGAAATAATGAAAATGTCTGTAAACTGAAGATCTTGAAAAAACCCCCAACCTTGGCTGTGTCAAGCTAACACTGGAAATTTCATAAACTTTTCTTTCAATTGTGACCTTTTAATTGTTTTGCCAGTCAGCGGTTTAATTGTTTAAGTCAGTGGTTCTCAACTTTTTTAGACTCAATGCACTCTTCATTAGATGCAACGGAGCCCTCAAAATGCCAGGTCTTGGGTTTTCATTCATTTTTTGATTACAGAAAAAAGAATAGAGCAATTCTTCTGTTGCAAAGAACTCAGAAAGAACAGAGCAGATCAGAACATTTTTATCACTCTGAATTCCTGTTTGAAATCTTTCAGGGATGTATTTGGTAACTGTGTTGGTCTGAGACAAAAAGAAATGCAAAACTCTAAAACTCTTGGTTCAGAGACAATACCTTTTATTAGACCAGCTACGAAATTGCAAAAAAATGTATGCAGACTGTAACAGAGGGGATACTCACCTGTAGGGATTGTCCCATGATGAGCCAAAACTAGGCTCGGAGATTTTTTTGTCCCCCTGAGGACACCAGAACAAAAGGCCTGGAGCAATTGTGCCTTCAGGCCCTGGAAACGGTTCTGCAGCCAGGATGGGTAGCTGCCAGGGTCTGGTGCAGAATGTGGGCCATAGGGGACAGCTGGGAGCAGAGGGAGGGACAAATCACTGAGAGGAAACTGCAGGGATCTCACTGGGGGACCAAAGTGGTGAGTGAGAGAAGTGAGAAGAGCCCACAGGCAAGCCCTGGCTCTGATTGAAGGGGGAGCACCCGGGGCTGGGAGTTGGCAAGAGCCCATTCCTCTTGTAGTGGACACATGGGGGGCCCCAAGGGAGTGAGCAACCAGGGTAGTAGACCCACCAGCCCTTTCTGAAGGGCAGGAAGGGGTGATGTGGGGAGGAGGTTGTTTATGTATTATGGGAAGCCGAGCACGGGCACCAGCTGTTGGCAGGAGGACCATCGAGGGAGCTCCCATCGCACCCAGACCTGAACTAAGGTGACATCAAGACATTGATAGTCAACCAGAAGACTGTTATTTTGGGTGTCTACATCAGACCAACAGCAGGTGCGATCACCTACCTATAAGTGTACATATGTTGTTACCAAGTTTTATGTATCTATAAGCATTGAGTTAATTAGTATTATCCCGTAAGTTAATTGATTTATGAATTAAACCTTAGAATAGATAGCAATGTATGTGTACAAATATAAATATATGTATTGTAAATAGTTACCTATTCTGTCAGAGTGATGTTACAGGAGGTATCCCCGTACTGGGATCCTGAAGTTCCTCGTTAGCCCAAAGGAACCAAAAGGACAGGTGTAGCTGGTGCCCCAGGGCTCCACAAATTGCCACTGGCAGTGGTTAGCACCCCACAGTGAGGTGTTCAATGTATCTTTCTTTTTTCTTGTTTGAAATCTTGAGGTTTATCTTGTGAATCATATTTGTACACCTAACAGTGCTAACTTTGTGTGGTTCTCTGCAGCACCCTTGAAAGAATCTCTAGGTACCTCAGGATGCCATGGCGAACTGCTTGAGAATCACTGTATCAAAGTCATTTCAAAACAAAACAAACAGTCGTTTCAAGGTAAAACCAAGGTAAAACACAAAAAATACAACTTTTGTTTAGAAAGCCTCAACAAAGACATTAGATCATCTGGAAACTTTTCCAAAGTGCTTTTAAAGGGAAGAAAGTTATCAAGACCAACTTTCTCCTGCAAACAATTTTGGTTTTGTAGAATTAGTGCTTCTTAACAAAAAACATTTTGTTGGGGGAAAAACCTGACCAATTTTCTTCATAATAGCATAAGACAATGAAGCAAGTGGGTTGTAGGAATGGATGAGTAAATACCGGCCACTGTCCTGTGTCCACAGCCCCCACTAGAGTGGTTTGGACTACATACTTGGCTCCCTACTGGATAAGCCCAAGCATTTGAAAGGAGGCATCAAGATTTCACTTGACAATGGAAGATATGTGACAAGTTTCACTTTCAAGTGGAAAGCTTCCAGGAGGAAGAAGAAAGAATTATTTTGCCATTACACTAGTGAAGCGGTCCATTTCCAGAAGACTTCCCATAACTTGTATAAATTGAGCCCTCAAGGTATAATGCTCAGGTCAATCCCTCTTTTCTTATACTTGCATCAAGAGATTATCTGCTGAACTGACTAGGGAATTTCCAGAAGGGTAGAAATAAACTGAGATTTTGTATTGCTGAGTTTCAGTACTTTTTGAACATGGTCAGCACGTCCAAATCAGTCGCAGGATTTCTGATGTGTTTGAAGGGTTCTTTGTTGTTGTTTGCAGTGCACTTATTTACCCAAGAAAGCTCAGCTCGATTCAGCATCTGGTTCTCATTGAGGCTCTGCTTTTTTTAAACCAAAGTTTTCCAGCTGGGGTGACTGAAGCACAAAGAGGTCAAGCGACTTGTCTGAGGTCGTGCAGCAAGTCAGTGGCTCCACTTGGATTAGAGCCCAGAACTGTCCTGGGCTACTACTCCTTTACTCTTAAAGGGACAATTTCACCTTCTGTAAAGTGACCTTACAGTTGGGGAAAAAGATGGAATAAACTGATTTCCACAAAACTGTAGCCTGTTCAGAGTCAGTTCAGCTGGAAGTTGATGAGTATTCTGAAGACTTAACATACTGAGAAAAAAATAATACAGAACTGGAGAGATTTGTGTTTCAACATGACACAAGCTCTGTCATCTCAGGCTTGCGTGTTGCATGTGCTCACACAGAAACTTTTTACCACACCGGGAAGCACCCAGCATCTCAATTACGCTCCGTACTAAAGTCCACATTTATGTTCCATTCAAGTCTAGTGGCCCAGAGCAGAAACTAAATTCTCTCCTAATCACAAAGTTGTTTTGGCTGCTTCTTCTGCCTTCCTGCCCCACGGTGGGGGGTTTTGGGGTTGAGTGAGGCTCCACAGCTTCTGGTTAGCGCAAACTGATGAGGGGCACTGTGGGTATACAAAAAGGAAAGAAAACTATCTGGGCTCTTGGACATACCAACTTTGCAAAGGGACCAACCCTAGCAGGCTCTGTTACTCAAAAATTCAGGACGCTTGCAGGGAAGAGTTCTTATAGTAATTAGTAAATATTTGAAAAACATTTTAAAAGGTAAGTCCACTGAGCGTTACGTAATGGTGCATTAGTGTATTGACACTACACTAAGAATAAAGATGCAAAGTTTATTATAATTATATTTTATTGTAACATACCACTGTCAAATAAAACCATAAAAGGGCTGAATGACAGGCCCTCTAATATTGGAAGTAATTTTAGTTTGGCAATATGCACTGATTTTGTGGACTCATACACCAAACACTTCATAAATTCTCTCAAATCTTACAGAGCAGTTTGAGCAATAGCTCCTCGGAACTAGTCCTACTTTCTGCCAGTCCTTAGGGAGGCTACACGGCATGGCTGTTACTTGAAGGCATACTGAATTGCTTCCTGATACCATCCAGGAATTAGTGGGTTGTGACCAAATTCTCAGAGTAGTTGGAATGGAGCATCCGCTGCTGGGACTCGTACCACACCGAGGCAGACATTTTCCATACAAGTCACAGTGTAGGTTTCTAAATTTTAGAGACTGCCCCTTCCACTGCTCAAGAACAAACCATAGCCCACTGTAAAACAGTCTGTGCATCTCCAGAGATGGACTGATTCTGGAATAGCTTGCAGCAATGAGTTCCTGCACAGGACCCTCTTTTGTTGTGTGTGTGATTTGTGCCGACAGCCATGGGAAATCCTCCATGCGGGGCAAGAAGAGAATGAGCTGGTACATATATGACAATAAAAGTCTCACTGGTCCAAGGCACAGCTGTACGATAACATGAGGTCTCCATATGTCCCTCACAAAGAAAATCCTTTGACAGTCCTAAAAGCTGATAACTATCTTAGGGCCAAGCTGTGGAAAACCACTGCTAAACTATTTCATGCTTGTATTTGGTCTACTCTTTTAAATGTTTGTAAATGAGAGACCTGTTCAACTCTTTGCCTTCCCAGTTCAAACAAAGACACAAGAGCTCTGCCTCTGCTGGTTGCCTGAGCTGGTAGTGCAGGCAGATGCTTTTGTTTACTAACTCTCCCACATGCTTGGCTGACACGCAATTCAATTCTCCTGGGTTGTCAGTCCCCACACGCCTCCCTTGCATTGCAGTCATTCGTGTGGTGTTCAGCGCCACTGCAGACCAAGAGCATGCTTCTTGCCTGGGGGAAGAGGAGCAGGGAGGGGACAGGCCAAGGTTTCTTTGTTGGGCTCTTTTCGAGGGGGGTGGAGATAGCATTCTTGGATGCATTTCCCAGACACAGACATCGGATAGCTACACTCCCCAGATGGAAAGGGTCAAGTTACAACCAGTTCCACTGCTTCCCTTTAGGATTCTGGGCAACAAAGATTATAGCTAGCTTTTCAAAGCAATGGGAAAGCTAACATTGAGTGTGGCTTTAGGGGCAGATTGTGAAAAGGTGCCGTTCACAAGGAACACCCCCCCCCCAAAAAAAAAAAAAAAAAAGCAAACCAAAAAACCAAAAACCCAAACCCCAACATACACTGCAGAGAAGAGAGTTCTGTCAGAAGTTGGTTATTTCTGAAGGCGCAGAATGCCACCCAGAGTCTAGATAGCAACCTTGAACAGGCCTCCGGTTTATCTGTCTAGAATAATTCATGATCAAGCAGCAGGACTGCAAAAGGAAGAGTTCCAAAATGTCCTTATCTTCACGAACTGAGGGCAATCCAATCTTTGCCCAACTTGGAGCCATATCAACGTCTGTCCAAGAGCCAAGTTCCCCTCCTAACTTGAATGCAACTGAAAGTGCTCTAGGGCAGTGGTTCCCAAACCCTGACAGATTGCATGTCACCAATTTAAAACAGTACAACCTTAAGCACCACCAGCAAATTTGTGTCATATAAAAGTATAAAGTAATTATAATAAATAAATTAATGCATACCATTGACCAGTTGCCTGCGTATCACTGGAGGTACTCGTACCACAGATTGGGAACTGTTGCTCTGGGGTGAGGGAAGCAGTCTATCATTCTCTGAAGCTTGCAGAAGAGTTGCTATAGAGGTCAGTGGTTAGCAAAATCTGGCCTGTGGACTGTATCCGGCCTGCCAATTAATTCAATCCAGCCTGCCAGCCACTACTGAAAGCCTGAGGAGAGAGGGCTGCGCCCCACACTGCTCCACTGTGCCACATCCAGGGCTTGGCTGTGCAGCATGCAGATTCCTTTGCCACCCCACCCTCCCCCACATTCATGCCCCATGCTTGGCTTCCTGTAGGTGCTGCAGTTGCCCACAGTCTTGGCATCGTGGCCACCACAGCCAGGCCTGCATGGGATGGGGCACAATGCAGTGTGCTGAGCAGCCATGCTGCCTGCCTGCTGCAATGAGCCACTGCAACTGTGATGCTGCCAGGAGGTGAGTCCATGCTGGCTGCAAGGGGGATTGACCTGGGGCAGCAACCCTCAACTTTCCCAGTGTAGTGCAGTGACAGCAGCTCATTGTAGTAGGCAGGTGACACAGCTACTTGACACAGTGCATCATGCTCCATCTTGTACAGACCTGGCTGCCAGCAGCCGTGGTGCCAGGACTAGGCAGCATCAATAGGAAACCGGGCGACAGAGGAGAAGGAGAGAGATGGTTTGAGAAGTTTGCAGGCTGCATGGCCCAGCCCCAGCTGCAGCAGATTGGAGCAGGGTGCAACCCTTCCTCAGGCTCTTGGCGAAGGCCCAGATAAGATCAATCGGCATCTCCCCACTGCCACCACTCTCAGCCCTCAACAGCTCACTAGAACTTGTTAAGCAGCCCTCCAGCGCAAATAATTGCCCATCTCTGCATATAGGTCCTAGCCTGTAGCCCTCCTTGATAAGATGGAGTTTCTTCAAGAGCAAGATGAAGCAAGCACACATTGGAGCCTGTGCACTCTGCCTGCTGGGCCTACAGATCAAAGGGAAGGTCACCCTGGCCTATGTCTATCCCATAACTTTGGGTGATCAGGAAGTTCCACTTCTTTTCTATTTAATAGAGATTAGAGGGCAGGGAAGGAAGGAAAGGACAACTTCAGAATTTTAAAGATAAGTTTTTGTCATTATATTTTTTAAAAACCAAGCAAGAACATGAGATGAGGTTTTGAGACCTGATGGTGTCATACAGTGCCACAAACATGACAGGCACTGACAAGAACTCTCTCACAGCAAAGACTAGCATAATGGTTCTCTACCTTTGGACTCAAGGCACCCCTCTTTAACATCTGAATTAAACTGCACTCAATTTTAAAAAACAAATTGATATATAAACAGAGCTTACCTACTTACAGAGGGGCTGGGAAGTGGGGGTCAGGGATCATCCAAGCAAGGACAAGCCTCAGTCTGCACTTATCTGCTTATCTCCTCATACCTCAGGGGCACCCTTCAAAGGATGTGGTGGTACCCTGGGGTACCCCAGCACCCTGTTTGAGATCCACTGCCCTAGCAACTCCAGTGTGACCTACATGTATTCTGAATAATCAACAAGAACAATAACTGCCCATAGAAAACAAGAAGGGGAAAATTAATCTGATCCAAATGTTCACAGAGTGCCACACTGGGATAACAAAATCCCCATCTCCTACAAAAAACAGCTTACCCTTTGTACGTGGAGCCGGTGGAACTGGTCTGCAATACACTGTAATTTCCGTGCAATTTGGACCTCAGCACGTACTTCTTGGTGACCTTCCTGATGTTCCTCTTGGAGGTGTGGACTCAGAGCAAAGCCAACTGGGGGAACACGTAAACGGTACCCAACGTTCCCTGAAAAACATTAGAGGGGAAAAAGCTCAACAGTGAAAACTGCCAAGGTAAAGTTTGGTTCCCTTATTGCACATTATGAAGGAAAAAACATGCATGTTATCCTCAATATGCAATACAGGCAGAAGTCTAGCATCTGCAGCCTAAACAATGAATATTTATTCTAAGTAGTCAGTAAAACATCTACTTGGTTTTCCAACTAGATTTATATTAATCGAGCATAAAGTGTTATGTTCTCTCTCATAACCAAATGGCCAGCAGGAAAAGTATCTCATGCATGGATCAGGGTTGTTTATAATTCAGTCAAGTACTGGGATTTTCTCTGCAATTACAATATTACAATTACCCAACACTTGTGTGCCTCCGCAACACAATAATCTCATTGCATTAACCCTCACTGCAACTTCCAAGTCAGGCTTGCCATGATACCCAGCATTTAGGGCCAACCGGATACAAATGCATGGCTCCATTTCAACAAATGCTGTGTGAGAGAAGCCACAGGAAGAACATGACTGTTAGCATGGATTCTATTTTTTACCTGAATGAAGGTCAAGAACGATGCATCTTTTATTCAGCTTTAACTGAAATTAAATCGTAGAGATGTGGTAACCTGTCAGTTACCATAGAAAAAATATTTGATCACATTGTTTCCCCTCCCCACCCAATATTCTCCCTCTACAAAGAACTCAAAAATCAGGCCTGTGACATTAAAGTCTTTGTACTTCCCCTCTCTGCACTGAGAACTCCTAGGCAGTCCCAAAGACATGGAAAGATTCACATAAGTAGCATCTAGATTGGAGGGAAATAATACTTTGCAGTCAAAGGGAAGAAAAAGTACTTTTAAGTGAAGGAAACACTCCACCAAACTCTACTGCCTGCAGCTTTACAACTGCGCTTAAGTATCAGAAGCAACTCAACTTCAAAAAGGCATAGGTGCATAAAGAATGGCAGACACAACGAGCAAGAGGATAGATTCTTCATTGAGCAAGCAATGATGAGAAACAAAGGAAAAAAAAATCTTTTGTCAGGGAGCATAACAGCAGTAAGTAACCCTCTGCTGTCTGGTTGAGGTGGAGGAAAGAGAGAAAGTCCTAGAGGGTGACTTCCCTTGCTGCAAAGCTAGCGACTCTGGAAGTCTCTTACCATAGAAGAGTCTCTGGGGCTCTTCAGTGACTCCACAAGGCAACATTACATCCTGACTGGAAGAGGATGGGTTGAGTGTTTGAGTTGCCTTATCCTGCTGCTCAGTATGCCTGCTGCCAGGACCACAGCAGTGAGTAAGTGGGAAAAGTTGAAATCTCCCCAAAAGGCAGCTGTAGGACTGGTTCTGTGTGAAAATGCCAGTAGAGGTCATCTCACCAGGCTGACCTGCGAGTCCAAAGTCATCAGAGTGAAACACATCATCATCCAGCCCATCCAGGCTGGAATAGTCTTCTTCCAGGTAGCTGGAGGGATCCATTTTTCCTGAAATAGACAAACATTTGAGAAAAGAGCTAAGACACGGACAGATTACAGAAAAGCCTCTCTAATTCCAGAAAGGAATACACAGTTCTCCCTGCTCCCCCAGTCTTACTTTTCAAGAACTGAAGACCAGTCCACATGGACTGGAAAGATGAGTAATAAAATAATAGTTAAAGTCTGTGATCAAGTTCTGCAGGCCTTGAACAGAGAGCTCTGAAGTCAACATGTGTCTAAAGCTCCACCTATGGTTCAAAGTCTTAAAATTCATTGACTGGTCACAGAAATAATGTTCCCAGCCTCATTCTGTAAAAATCACAGGGGGGCATAAGGCCATTGCTTTGAAAGTCATGCCAGTCCCTCATGGTGTCCCTCTTGTCTCCGCACCCACCCATTCCATTCTGGAGTTCTTATTTGCCTTCTGGTTCTGAACTTTCAGATCCACTCAATCTACATTTTCTCACTTATTTTGTGAACAAAAGAGTTGGCACCTTCATTAACTGTATTTTAACAATTGAGATACTATGGTAATCACAGGACTATAGCAGCTAGGGCTTTAAGAGAACTAAATATCCAAAGATTTGCAAAAAGCTGATGAAGCTGCTTCTGCCACTGTTCTGTAAGATTCTTCTACTAATTATAACCTAAGTTTCCCTCCCAGTTACCTTATTCCCTACCCTCAGCGTAAGCAAAGAAGTGCCCAAATTTAATAATCCCACTATTGCATGCCCACTTCTCTGTCATAAAATCTGTGGTCAACACTATTTCTTTAGTCCCATGTAGAATTAGAGAAGTCAAGAGACACGTTTAGTTTCAGGGTCTAAAGTGGGGGTTTTATATATACCAGTGATATTCCCAACCTAACACCAGCCAAAGAGGTTAAGTAAACATGAAATTGCCATTTCAGAGTTCATTGTGCACATGTGATAAGTAGAGGAAAGTTTGACAAAAGCCAGGAGTCCCTTACTATTACCTTGGCATCTAACCCAACTTGAAGACAGTCTCCTAAGAGATCCATCTCCAGGATTTCCACCCAGTTCCAACAAGGAAGTGTAATTCAATTCTTCTGAGCCTCTTCCTTTGCTCTGGTTTACGAAGCATTTAACAGGATGGAAGACTAGTAAAGGGAATCCCAGCCCTGAAGGAGATGTTAATAGTAATTTTATAAGACTGGATCCAGCAGGTCCCTCAAGCCCTCCCCCATATAAATAGAAACCTGGTATTTAATTTAATTAATCCAATTAAAGAAGTTGTAGAGGTAAGACAGCACAAAAATATCTGTTCCTCAAGAAACAATACAACACCTAATAGTATTAGAACTGAATACATAGATCTATAGATATTCATGAAATGACTTAAAATGTGACCAACCCAAATCCAAGCTTATCAGGTAAATTAAACATTTAACAGAAGGGCCTTAACAGCAGCAGGAAATCCTGGTTCATATCCCAGTCTGTTTGGCTAAGATCTTAAAAAATCTTAGCCCAACAGATATTTCTTCTGGACTCTAAAATGAAAATGTCAAGGTTGACAAGTCCAGCCACTTACTTTGAGCAACCTGAAATAAAATCTTTTAGTCCTTTTCAAAGGAAATCTTACCAACAAACACAGGCTATCATAATTTCTCAACTGGGACATGCAAACAAATCAGGGTTGTTTATAGCAATGTAAAAACATATGCATACAATTTGCCTACCGCATCTTTCATGAGAAAAAAAGAAAACCTGCTGCCTAAGAAAGCTAGTGTATTGGCAGTGAAATTCTCGTAGGCTACAGTTCATGCCTATTTTTGAGAACTGAGCAGGCAGGAAAAACAGAGGGAGGGTTCAGCATACACGTGCAAGCTAGCTTCCCACAACAAAGCTTGCTGGTCTAAGTTTAGGACTACCAAATTCCTTTAACTCTTCATTTCCTTCCCCTTCTGGGCTGGAAAAAGTAACATTCATGTGGAGAATTTCAATATAATAAATGTTTGGGTTGTTTTTTTAAAAGGAACTTTAAATTCCTGAACAGACTCAATAGGAGAAATCTTCCCATTATCTGGATTATTGGGTGTTAATGCAACATGGAAGCATTCATTCCTGTGTGTACAAGTTGTAAGGCACCATGTTACAAAAATACTTTGTGCTCTATATAGTCCAAAGCATTTATTTCAACGGACATTAGCTGCCACCATTCCAAAAGCAATTTTTTCCTTATGATCTTTAATTTATTTCAAATTACTCATTTTAAACCCCTGCCTATAGCAAGCACCTGACTTACTACTTTGTCAGTAATGTGGCAAATAAGTTTACTTACTGCTAAGGAGGCAAAAGGGCAAAACCATTTTTCCCCCACAACAATGTGCCTGACTCTAACAATAAGGAAATGATCTCATCAGTTAAAGAAGCTGCAACAGAGGTGTTTTTTTTAGCCTTCAATAAACCTTTTGGGAGGTGCACAGATACTATGGTGATGAGCGCTGTTACAAAACCCTTGATGAAGTGAGATATTTATAGGAACAAATGGGGACAACACAAATATGCTTTTATCTGGTGGAAGAAGAGCCTGATCAGACCAGATTGTTCAACCCACTGCAGCTGAACTCCAGTAAAAGGATGTAACGCAACAATAACTTTGTGGGCTGCCCCTTCAGGCAAGAGATGAACTACACAAAGTTCCCTAATAAGCGTTTTTCTCCTTTAGTCTCCAGGAGTCCAGTGACTCTGCTAGTTACATTTGAAGGTACAGTTAAGCTGAGTTTGAAGAGAGATGTCACCCCCCTATGCCCCCACCAGTATGAGGTTGGTCACAGCAGAAAGATGACTATCCCAAAAGACCAAGAGAGGCCAACAAATAAAAAAAAGGAGGGGGAAAGGGGCATAATGAAACAAATTCCGGGTGAGGGGGAGAGGAGCATAATGAAAAACAAGATCTTCGGACTACGTGGAGTGGGCTACTCCCTGCTGGCACGAAGAGACCTGGAGTTTCCCGTGCCAGGGCTGGGGAGACTGAAGTTTACGCCTGTCCTCGGCAGTCAGCTGCAAACTCCGCAGATGCAGGCACAGCTCCTGAGCCCTGCCAGCCTCTGCCTGACCCCTGGCCCGTGGCACAGTTTGCTGCCACCTGCCCAGCTCAGTGTCTGCCCGGGACCGGCCCGGAGGCAGCAGAAAAATCAGTAGGCACCACAAGTGTCCTTCCTCCCCGCTCGCCCCCATCTTCTGTCCGCAACCCGCAGCCCTTTGAGCCTGGTGCTGCAGCCCCTGCCCCGGCGGCGATGACAGGACCGGACGGGCCGGCACTCACCTGCGGCCGGAGCGGGCAGGCCCCGGGTGCAGCCTCAGGCAGCGCCGCGGCTCATTGTTTCCAAAATACATCGGCTTCCTGGCATCCCCCGAACAGCTGATAGCGGCCCCGCCCCCCGTGACGTCCCGCCAGGCGGCCAGCCAGTCAGGGCAGGGCAGGAAGGGCTTCGGGGACCGGTGCTCTGGGACTCAGGCGAGTGCCGGCCTGGCGGCGGGGTGGGGGCGGGTGGCTGTCCGGCCCGGGACTGCAGCCACGACGGGCGGAGCGCGGGAGAGCGAGCGGCCGCGGCCCGACAAGCAGAGGCCGCGAGGGAATCCCTTAGCGTAGAGGCCGAGCGGGGGGCGGCCACGAGCCAGCGGAACCGCTCCGGGGTCCCGCGCTAGCTGCCTGCCGCAAACCTCCGTGCGCGCAAGCGAGGGGGCCTTGCACAGGAAATGTGGATGGGGAGAAACGTGATCGGGATTTCTCGGGGGGAGCGGACACAGAAGAGGGGAATTACGTATTTTCTCATCCAAGTATGTCAAGGCCCCAGAAGCAGAGCAATGCAGTCTAACTGATGTGTACGTGAAGTCCCCTGGCCTTCCAGAAGCACCACTGCATCTCTCTGGGCTCTCTCGAGGCTGTCGGGACATTTTTTATGTCAGTAAGCCCTTTATTTTTTATGTCTGCTTTGTAAGTTTGAAAGTGAAAAAACCTGTTGCTCTAAGAGTAAAAGCCTGTTTTCCAGTCCTATGACAGTAACCCCTTCCAGTCACCCGAGGATCTTAAACAATATATAAAACGTGCCTAAGTGTTATCATTCCCCATTCTTAGAGACAGAATAAGTGAGGCACAGGCATGAAGGCTAGTACTTCAACACTGGAGTGTGGTTTGATTGTGCTTCAACATATCCAACCAACTTAGGCCTGACTTCAGTAGTGCTGAATGATCACAACTACTTTTAGACTTAGTTGGTGCTGTAAAGCTAGGGACAGAAGTTGCACGCAGACCCATTTAAGTGATCAGAAACTGGTTTAAATCTGTAACAGAGCAGGAGTTCAGTGCACATAAACCAGTTTCAAAATGGCTGAAACTGTTTTAAGACAGACTTGGTTGAATGTAGTTTATCAGACTTAACTAATTTAGGTCAGACTGGTTTATGAAGCTTCTGTTCTAGACCCCATCCTGGTTTAAGTTAAATCGCAGTCCCCCAGCATCCCAACATGCTTTGCAGCCCTGGGCTGGGCTGTGCCAGAGCAGCGAGGGCTGGCTGACAAGACAGCGGGGGTGGGAGACCTAGGAGGGGACCATAGCTGGGTGTGGGAAGCAGGGAGAACAACCCCTGCCAGACTTTTCCCCACTGGAGTGGAGGTGTCAGCTGGCAGGTTGAGGCAGGGAGGAGAGTTTAAATCTCCTCTCCCACTAGCATGGGGCCCTAGCTGGGGTTTGCTTAGCCAGGAACACAGCAGCCCTGTCAGGGTGCTGCTAGAGTGGAGGGGGGCATGAGGCAGAGAGCCAACAGCCTGGGAGGGACTGCCCCCCACTTGCCAGGCCCCAGACGGGGTTTGTTTGGCAGGGGTGGAAGGAGGCAGTCCATCCCAGGCTGTTGCCCCTACCTGCAGGGAAGTGGAGGGAGCACAGGAGCTGCTACTGAGCCATGGGGAACTGTTGGTGATAGGCAGCTGCCTCAAAGAAGTGCTGGAGACCTACTCAGCCATGCTGTGCCTCAGAGTGCCAGGCCGGCCTCGTGGGTTGCACTATTCCCTGTGCCATGAGCTGTGTTGAGGCCGCAGCCAGGGCCAGCCCAAAGCCAGTGGTGGCTGCCAGGGCTTCTTGAATGAGCTGCCTGTGCCACAAGCTGTGGGCCCGCTACCACTGCAGGCACCTCCCTATGCTGCAGCTGCTGTGTGCTGCTACCGTGCTCAACCAACTGGCTGAGAAGTGGTTCCTGGGCAAGCGCAAATAGGTGTGGGGCTGCAGGTGCCTGGGGGAGCTGCTGGGCCAGTGCTGCTTCTGAGGCACTGGGTGCTGCCAGCCAGGTGCAGTGAGCAGGTGGGTGGGCATGGCCCCCAATGCAAATGATGTGGCTCTCATGGCATGGCCTCACTGCCAGCCCTGCTCCAGGCTGGAGCTGGCCCCAAGCACCCAGCAGTCACCTCAGGGCTCTCTGCCTAGGCACCAGGAGGGACAAGGAAGGACTCACCCATACAAGACTGCCCCGTCATGTCCAAGCCTCCCTTCCCCCACTCCCTGTCACTGCCTGAGCTCCCCTCCCCATTGCTGCCCTGTTGTGCCTAAGCACCTCTTCTCCCCCACCCCACCATCTCATACACTGTTGCTGCCCTGCCGTGTATAAGACCCCCTTCCACTCCACCAACTGCTGTCCCATCATGTCTTAGACCCCCTTCTCCCCTTCCCATCACTGCCCCATCCAAACAGAGTGGGAGTTTCTCTGACAGGTCCAAGTTTTCCAGTGTTCCCAGAGTTGCCCCTTGCCATGCTGCCTGCAGGCACCACTGCCCCTTATGGCTTCATGTAAAGGGATGAGTCTGTACCCAGGCCCAGTGCTTTAAGTCCTTGGGTCTAGACCCCAGCTGGGGTTTACCTGGAGGGGGCAGTCCCTTCCAGGCTTTTGGCTCCCTCCCTCCAGCAGAGAACAGGGGGTGTGACCATATCCCCTCAGCTAGCACAGGAAGGGGTGAAAAGCCTTGGAGCCATGGCTGGCAGGCTGGGAGGCATGCTCTAGCACCCCCTGCCTTCTGGCTTGAGCCACTGCAGGCATGTGGCTGCGTTTTCTGAATCAAAAGTGAATGTCTGTTCACTTGCTTCTCAGTTTAATCTCCACAGCTTAGACTAACCTGCAAAGACTGAATCAATTCAGCCTCAAGCTTTTTGAATGTGTGTACTTAGCCTAAGTGCTTAGCAACTCTAAGAATCAGTTCTAAGTCCTGATGAAATGGACTGCCAGTGAAATCTCCCCAACTACAAAGCATCTAGAGCAGTTTTGGCTTGTCAGTTGCATTCTGCAGCAGATGCCTACTTTAGACATTTCAAAATCTCCAGTAAGAACAAGGTGCTTGGAGAAAAAATATGATTAAAAGATCCTCTAGAGCAGGGGCCAGCAACTCCCAGCACACGTGCCGAGCATGGCACGTGAGGCCATTTTGTTCGGCACACCACCACCAGCCCGAGTTCTAAGCAGCTGCTTCCAGCAGGCTGCTGGGAGGCTGCAAGCCCTGCTGCAAGCACACCAGGCTCCTTGGGCTGGCTATAGCCGGGAGGCTGCAAACAGCTGCTCCGGGCTTCGGCATGTCAGCACTCCTGCACCTTCCAAGGTAGACATTGTGCTTTTTCGGGCACTCCAGCCAAAAAACATTGCCTACCCCTGCTCTAAAGCATCTTTGACCCCATTTGTTTTGGGAGAGAACACTGGTTCAGACCTGCTAGAAAGGTAATATATCCTTTTAGTAGCATTTTGTAGTTAAGGATAGGAATTGGGAGCCAATTTTCTGTTATTCTTGAACTCAGCTCATCATAAGAAAGGATCTTTATTGACCTCCTATTTTCTACTTTGCTCCCAAAGTAGAAGAATATGGCTAGAGTGCAGCAGTGACCAATGCTGTGTGCAGGAAAGAAATAACAAGAGCAATAAGAGACTGCATAAGAGAGAGATTTTCAGGTTCAAATTTATCTAGTCTTGCTGTTCAAACACCATTGTGCCTAGAACCCAGTAGGGGTATGCACAGTATTGCCCTCTCTTCTGGGCCTGTGGTTCTGACTGTGCCAGAAGAGCCATTGTAAGATGCTCTGGGAAGCTGTTGGAAGGCTTGAAGCTGATATAAGACTGCCTCCAGCAGCAGCTAGTTATTTTCAAACAAAAACATTGTTTTGTTTGTTTTAAAAGACTTTGGTGACTTCCATAGGCTTTTGAAGTCCAAGAGCTCCACTATTAGGGTCAAAGAAACACTGAAACACAGCACTGTGTGTCATCTCCCTGAATGGAATTGTGTTAATATGCAAAAAAAAACAGAAGCAGGAGGAATAACAGGGGTTAATATGGGAGGGAAGGCTCTTAAGAGGTCTTCCTGTAGAAGCCACCTCATAAGAATACAAGGTAGGAAAATATACTGTGGTTTGGGTAACAGTACTATTGTTTTTATCTGACTAGAATTGCTTTCTTGGAGTCTTATCCTGCTTCCATTGAAGTCAACAGTAAAACTCCCACTGACTTTAGAGGTGCAGGAGTAAAGCTCTTAGACACAGAATGACACTGCGTTATGCTGTCTCTAAAACCAAGGTAACAAGATCACTTGGAAAGGATTTTTAAAACCCAGCTGGCAGCTGAGTAATGTTAATTGCTGTCAAGTCTGCCACAGAGTTATTGAGGTTTGTAATCTAAACTCAGGGGAGAGGTTAGATTTGAAACTGATTACCAGAAAGGTGAGGCAAGTACTGTGGGATCCTCATATAGCATTCCCCCAACTGGGTCCTGTGACCCTCTTTAGTTAAATACTCCAGTGTCACATTGATTTTTGAGGGGATATTTATAACTGGCATTGCCAGATCCATGCGCTAATAACATGCATCCTCTCCAAAATACCCATTTGTTTACAGCTCCGGTTCCAAAGTCTAATCCTTATTCTTTTCTTTGCCAAATTAAAGGTTGATCTTGTTTTGTGCATATGTACTTAGCTAGTATATCCTTAACAAGTGACCAAAAAAAATATTTTCAATGAATTGCTGAATCTTAATTTAATTAAGCCTAATTTTCTATATTTGATATTTGGGGAACTGGAGGGATGTAAAGCTCTCTTATTAGAGAAGTATAAACTTTGTAAAATAAATGGTTAGGCACTGGCAAACTTCCACACACCTGAGGTTGCATCTAATTTGCATCTGCATTGCTATAAATAAGAAACAAATGCACTCCCATTTTAATAGATTGTATCCTCCATCATAAATAAAAATTTCCCGTTGGTTGAATTCATTAGCAATAAAAACTGTAACTGATGGGCTTTGTCTTCATTCTGCAGGTGAAAGCAGTTAGAAGCCACATTTTATATCCCCCGAGGCTGCACTTTGGGAATCCCTGCTGTGCAGAAATGTATGGTAACTGAAATCCATGTCTATAATCAGGCTAGATGGTTATAGAATTCAGGAAGGAGATTTGTGCCTTTCAGTGATTAAAAAAAAAAAAAAAAAAGATATGGCAGCCTTTCTGAGAGACTGGACTCAGAGGGATTCCTTGAGGAAATTAGACATTGTTAAGAAATGGCTCCGAGTAAATAGACCGAAACCAAGACAGAGACAGTGTGTCTGAAATGGAAAATTGTGAAGAGGGCAAGTTATACTAGCGACCTTATTGCATTCTGCTAATAGAGCTGCTACAATAGCAGAGACAGGCTCCTTACTTAGGAACTGCAGCCCCCAGTGTTGATGCTTTGCCAGTAATTTCTGCTTATACATACATATATATAGATATATATATGCATGCTTATTCAAGAAGGGTTATCTGGAATTACTTGTGATAGTCTCTCAGTGACATATGTAGTGAAAAAATATCACAACATCCCATTGCAATCAATGAGAACAATCATTCAGTGTTAGACTGCTGGAATCCTCAAATAAGTGGTGGGACAAATGGCTTTTTTTATTTATTTGCCAGCTATATCTATTCCCTAACATGTCTTCAGTGACATTACTTGCTTAATTTACTGACAAAAAAGTGTTGATAATATTGCCAACATTAAATAATTGCAAAATAAATTGTATTCTAAAGCCTGGATCCTACAAACTGCTCTGCATGTGCAGATGCCTGAATCTCAGCAGAGGTGGCTTTCTACTTGAATCAAGCAATTGCATGATGTCAGCTTTTGCTTTAAAGCAGTACGTTTCTAGCCTTCATGGCTGGAGGGAAGAGCTTCCACAGGTGCAGCTTAATGGCTCAAAAAATGAAGGTAAATTTGAAGATAAATAAAATAAACTATACTTCTTTTCTTTTAAAGCTGATAATTATTTTTAGCCCGTGTCATGATTTTCTGGGGGGGGCCTGAACCACTGGTGACTGCACAACTGGACAGTAGTGTTGTTTTGACATGTATTAGCAACATTTCCAAGTTACTTCTATCAGTTCAATAACCATTTTTTAATGGTGCTTTATAGGGCAGAAGAACAGACTAGGTTTTGATCTTCCTCTTGCAATCCTCAGGGGCTAAACTTTCATCCACTTCCAAGGGAGTCAGGTCTATATGTTGACTGCAGGGTTTATAGGGTTGAACTGATAGAAAATAATTGCACATTAGGAACTGAGCAAAGTTTACAGTTAAGCTATTCGGAAAAAAAGAAAAACAACCCCTCATATATATATATATGTTGATTTTTTTTTCCTTGAAAGAATTATGTTTTTCCTTGAAAGGGGCTACATTTTAAAACATATTTTTCATAGTCATCCTTGGGGTCCTATCCCTTTAAATTTTTCTGACACCAAAGCCAAAACACGTTTTTCTTCCCAGGTCATGGAAATCCCCTTGGAAACCCATTCATTTTGTTCCAAGAGGGCATTTTGTCGCTCTCTCTCCCCCCTCCCAAATGGGACCTAAGACATGGCCCTCCTTTTTGTTTTCAACTTGGAAAATGTAAGTTTGTATAGTCCATTCTATGTTTCTCTTCAGCTAGTTCTGTAACCTCAGGAATGAGCCTAAAAGCAACTTGTTGAAGGAAATACTGTAACTTCAGTAGACATGTGCATGTCAGGGTATTGCATGCTATTTCCAACTGTTCTTAGGTTCTTTTCCCTCCTTTTCTCTTTTTTCCTTCCCTATTCTTGGGGATTTGCTATAGCATCACACTTTCTTTGGGAAACTGGCCCCATTCTTTAGAGTTTTTCCATAAAGCAGAATTTTTATAGCAAGTTTAAAAAAGGATTTCTCCCACTTTACTTCTGGAAAAAAATTTAGTACTCAAAGATAATGAAAAGGCTCATTGTTTTCAGTGGGTAAAGGATCAGGCCCTACAAATGCTTAGTACAATTCTTGGTTCTGTACAACAAACATTAATACTTATTAATGGGGACTGAAATTGCTCAGCCCTTGGCCAGAGGCTCTCTACAACTTTCAGGATCAGGCTCATTACTTAACAGAGGCAGACAAGGTTCTTTGGGTACTTAACAGTACTTAAGTTACTTTGGGTAGTTATTTAACAGAGTAGCTTTCTACAATGACGCGTTATCTTTGAACAGTGTTACCTTGCAACAGCATTTAACTTTGGGCCTGATGATGCACTCTTTACTTGGACTCTAATGGGAGCTTTGCATATGTAAAGACTAGATCTAGAATCCCCCAACTGGTTATAGCTTTAAAGGAATCCCATTCGTCTGACTCAAAACTCCTGTTAAATATTAGTCATGGGTTTAAAAAGTATCCCTGGTGTCTTTAATTAGCTTTATTAAAATTTCTGATTCCCCCAGGTCATTTAGCACAACAGTAAGTGGCTTGCATTTCTATAGCTCTTGAAGCCCTTAACATGTGAACGTTCACACACAGGCTTGACTGTGTCTTATGATCACCCACAGTGTGTATAGTGCCTGAATGTCTACAGGACTGGGACTTACTGAAATAAATTTAACATCTTCCTCATATATCATCCCTATTTGGCAGAAGAGAATGGTGGGTTTTTTTCCAGGAACCATTTGCTCCAAGTATGACTTCGATACCATTGGTAGTCTTAGAGTCATACTGTAGTCATGACTGTCCAGGAATTAGGAGAGGAGCAAGGATTTTAGGGTGAGATCTTTTTTGGACCGACTGCATAGTTCAGATAGAGTCAGACAAGTTTTCAAATCCAAGACCTTCTGCATCAGATTCTTTGAAAGCTTGTTTGACTCTATCCCAGCTATGCAGTTGCTCCAATAAAAGATATCACCCTAAGAAATCTCTGACTCTGATACCATTCACACCAGAACATGTAATTTTAGTATTAACAGTGTTGCTATAGCTTCATTATTACAAATTTAGAAATCATAGACGTTTGAGCCTCACAGATGTTGAACACATTCATTTCTTATTGTACTGCGAGTGTTCTTGGTGTTCAACACCTTGTAGGGGATGGGTCCTAAGACACACAATCAAAATAAAAGAATAAGAGAACAAAGCCAAGAGAACCATACTGCCAATTTCCCCATGTACTCTGAGGGAGCATCCAATTTTGCTCTTTTGTCCACCAGCAGTTTAACATTTATCTACTTCTTTGAAGACAACAAGCAGAGAAATAGGGCGGGATTCTGTTTTGTTCCATGATCCTATGTTTGATTGACAATTTCCCAAAGGGCATCTAGGCTGTCAAATATAGGCTGCATCCTGTAAAACGCTCATGGGAGAATTTTGCTGAGAAAGGGTTTGTAAGATCAGACTGTATTTGTCCATTTAAAATTATGTTATTTTTTTCATCGTCTAGAGTTAGTTTATCATAAGCATTTAGGATGTACTTTTTTGAATTAATGGTAGTGTTCTCTTTAAGTGTATTTTTTAAAATTATGATAATACAGGTTTTAAAGACTGATAATTAAGAGACAAAACCTATTTCTAGTGTAGAGAGGGTGAAATTATCATTTTCTCTAATTTGTACAGTACTAATCCTCATTGCAAATTGGATACAACTTTATATCTAAATTGATGGGATTAGCATGCAAATTAGAAACTCCTGTTCCTAAAAAGTTCAGTGGCAAATTTCCTTTAAAACTTCAATTTTGAAAGGAGGAAGCCCTATTTTTTAGAGTAAACTGTTTTCCTACACAAATTCCTAAACCTGGACAATACACTGAAAACCAGAATTAAAAGAAAACTGACCAAAACAGAAAATCACAATGTCATCAAGCAGTTCTCCCATAGAGGCTTTCTTTGTAATACAATTCTGAAGCTGCTTAAAGCAGCAAGCGCTGTGCTGAACATAACGTGAAGTATACCAAACATCAGAACTCACCTTTTCTCCCCGACCTAGTCAGGCGCAGCCTTTCTGGTGCTGAGATCCTAGAAGCAGCAAAGCTATCATCTGGAAAGGATCCCCTGGTTTGGCTCCTTTATTCCTCTCCCCTTTTTAACAGATGCTGTTAGGAAGGGGGTTGAAAGGCTCAGACAGATTTTCATTTTTAATAACTGAGCTTCAGGTTCCCAGGGGAAAAAATGTCTTCCATTGGAGACAAGAAGGTCCTGTGTCACCCAAATTCTTTATTTATTAAAGAGACAGAGGAGATCCTCTTACAAAACCCCAGAAAAGACTCCTCCATAAATCTGGTGAGGTGTTCACTATTTCTTTCTTTCAGTCACTTTAATTTCCACTTCTCTGTCATGTTAAACCAGCAAGCAGCCCAATGCCAGAATTGAAGAGGCAGGAAGCATTGTCTAGTGGTTAAAACAAAGAGGCTGGAGATCAAGAGATGTAAGTTCTATCCCTGGCTTTGTGATTAAGTGATCATGTGCCCTGAGAAATGCGCTTAATCTCGATGCCTCAGTTTCTCCATCTGTAAAATGCTGAAAACAATCTGTATTTTACCTAGCACGGGTGCTGTGATGTTCCAAACACTGCAGGCTGAAGAGCATGATATCACTCTGAAAAGGTGTTACAGAAGGACCAAATATTTTTGTTCACCCAAAATTTCTGCAGCTTGCAGAGGAGCAGGAGGGAATCTTCATCTGAACTCCCATCCCTACCTTACTGCTCACCAGTGAAGATATGCAAATAAAGATGCAGGTCAATAATTTTGGATGATTCTTCAATTCCATGGAAAAATTCAAAACAAAACATGAAAGTCTCCAAAGTGATTTTCATTATTTGATTTTAATTTAAAAAATAACTAATTTTTGGAAAATAAAACATGCTGAGGATTTCTTGCTCAAAACTGGGCCAACATGGACCAAGATAATGATCTACTCCCACTCAAAAAGAGTCTGACCTTTAGAAGATAATGAGACATTTTCAGAACATTCATTTTCAGGCAATTTGCAAATGAAAAACCTGCTCCCTTTCAAGAAGCCGCTTCATAGAAATGTGATAAAACCCCAAAGACGGTATTTTGAAACATCTGTGAGCGAATGGCCTGACTTGTTACAAAAGTCAGGCCTCTGACGTGCAGTTTGCATGTTCGCAGAAGTGTACACCCATGATTAACAATCTGGCTCTGAACTTCTGGGTTATGAATGGGCATGGTTGGGGGGGAAGTTTTTCCTCATTTATTTAATATTTGTTGCACAGTTATTATTGAAATACAGGGAAAGGTTGAAAAAAACGCTCTGGAACCTGGGGACTGCAGCAACTAAAGTCTTGGCAGAGGTCTGAAACAGGGGAGTTAGAGCTGATGTCAAAGGAAACAGAAAGAGAGCACAAAGGAGGGGGGGAGAAAAGATGCTAAGAGAATCAGCTGATAAGTTCAAATCCCAACTGTGGGCAGTTAGTTATATTATAGGCAGAGAGAAGTGTGATAACAATAGGAGCATAGCAGCATCTCCTTCCTCTATATTACTCATAATTTGTTTTGAAGCACTTCAGTTTCACCACCCCCACCTTAGTGCTGCACTGGCTAATGCCTCACTTGACTCATCAGGAGGCAGTGCTTCCTCTTTGGGACTAATGTGAGCTTCTATTTCTGGCGAGATGAATTTTCATATTCTTTCTTTTATCTCTTTCCTCTCTTCTTTGATCTTTCTCCTAGGTTTTTTTTTCCTCTCCCCATTATCTCCACCTGTTTATTCCTGTTGTCTCTCTTCTCTTTTGTTTTTTTCCTTTGTTCTTTCAACACCCTTGCTCTTACCAACTCCCTTTCCTTCCACCGTCTTAACCTATTTTTTTCGCATCACTTTTCTCTTACTCCGTATCATTTTGCCAAAAGGTGTTAGAGATGCTTACTCTCAGCATTACTCTTTGGGGTAATTGCCATAATTACTGCTTTCCACCTTCAAAGCACTTTACAAATACTATGGTATCTTACCACACACATATTAGGTAGTTAAGTAAGTATCACAGCTCTATTTTACTGATGTAAAAGCCAAAGCAGAGAGACAGCTAAAAATATCAAAAAGCACCTATATTTTGGACACCCAATTTAGTTGGGTATGCACACTAATTAGTTACTTTTGAGAGAGAAGTTGTAGCTATCTGAATTGTTTTAGACTACACAAAGTTTGTGTCTAAGCAGCATAACTAATTTAGATGACTTGTTCAAGGACATCCAGCAGACCAGGATTAGAAAGCAGTTCTTAGCTATTGATTTACTTCCTGTAGTGGCTCCCAACCTTCAATGACCTATGGAGAACAATACACAAGTAATGTGCTGAGCAACATCCTTCTTTGCTTTTTGTTAAAATGGACCATAAGTGTGGTAGCCACAGTTTTAACATTTTAATTTCCTAAGGCTGCAGCAATATTGGAGGGTCTCCCAGTTAATTAGTTCCCCACAAGCCACAGGTTGAGAACCACTTCCCTAGACTGTGAGTTTGGGAACAAGGCCTCAAATGTCTGTAAAGCACTAGAAATTGCAAACATAGTAACAAAGGAGTTTCTGACTCCCAACTTTGTGCCCTGTTCAGTAGACCATGCTGCCTTGGATAACAAAAGCTTTATAGAAAAATTCCAATATTCTACAGGTCCAAACTGCTAAGCAACATTATTGTAAACTGAAGTGTCTTGGTGTTTCCTGTAAAATGCTGTATCATTTTTAAAGGGGAAATTACAATTGAGGGACAAGATGGTTCTCATTTGAAAATTCACCAAGATGCTGGGTACTTGCAAAATTTTACTTGTATTGCAGTTTTCTAGAAAACTTAAGTGACAACAATCCAAAAATACTTTTCATTCATTGTTTCCTTTTGATTCATATGAACTTGGTGAGCACTTACTAAGAAAAGGTGTGTGTATTAAGAAAGGAGAAAGGCTAAGCATCATGTTTTCTTTCTGTTTGTACTAAGTCAGTTCCTGTAGCTACACCCCTAAGTTTTGGAGGGTTGTTTTTTTTCAAAATGTCTGTCCAGCTTCCTCTACACATGGTGTATACAGTAGCTTTTGTTCTTAGATTGTTCAATCCTGCAAACTCCTGAAGTAATTTGAGCTTTTCATTTAGGATCTAACAGCAGTGGTGTTATAATCCAACACCACTTAAAGCAGTGGTGCCCAACTGTTTTGCTGTGCAGGCTAAAGGAGTCATGCCACGTTGGTCCATGGGATCTGATCTAGCTACATAGGACTGGCCCTGGTCCGGGTTCAATCCAGCTACGTGGGAACAGGGCTTGATCCCACTCTGTTCAGCTGGCCTGGCCAGTGCCAATCCAGCTGCATGGAGCTTGGAAATTTGGCAGCAGGGTAGTGGTGGCAGTTTTAATTACCACCAGTCCTGCACTGCCAAATCTCCGTACCCATGGGGGAGCCCTGAGGCCAGGCTGGGCTGGGCCAGATAACATGACTCCATGCACTGGATCTGGCCTGTGGGCCAGGGGTGAGCCTTAGTTCTTAGTAACATTATTTTATAATGTATAAAAATTTGGAAATGAATCTGAACAATCTGATGTGTTTGCTGGCTGAGACCAAATAAGCATATCCAGTTGCTATACCAAGGGAGTAAGAGCCAAGAGACACTTGGATACTCTTCTAGACTGGCATTAAATCTCTGTGTGATCTCTCACAAGTCACTTCACCTCACTTTCTGACTGTGAAATAGTGATAATTTTACCTAATGAGCTTTATAAAGCTCTTCAAGATCTAAAGATAAAAGGGGTTATATCAGTGTAAAGTGTTATTATAATAATTACATTGTTGGATAAGTAATTTTCCCTGTAATTGGATTAAAGGCCTTGATTATCTTCACACTTATCCCAGTTTCATATCTGTGTAATTCTACTAACGTAAACGCTCTTAATCCTAATATACACTAGCCTGACAGAAAAAGGCAGGAGGCAGGATCATAGTTTCAGATTTACTGAAGAATTCAGAGCCACAATAGAGAATGTATTCTCAATTAGTCCCTTTCACAAACTAGTATCTCCATTAATTCCCTTTATCTAATCTAGAGGTTGGCAATTATTTCGGCTACCAAGCCACTTAAGTTTTGGCGAGCTGTGGAAGGCCACACATAAAATCTTTCAGAAGATATCATCTTAACAAATTATGGATAAAAACCAAAGCATACACTAAAAATCAACCACCTACTATAACTAGGAACCTACTGAATTTACAGTTTTGCAGATTCCACAGAATCTGAGCAATGCCCACAAAATCCATGGGGGAAAAAACCTTACTGAGTGCTCACCAGGGTGGGGAAAGTGGGGCCACACACTCAAGGGCTGCTGCCCCCACCCCTTGCACTAATTGGCTGCTTGTCATGTGGCCCCACCCCTCTCCACCAACTGGCAGTGAGGGGCCCTGGCTGCATGGACAGCCCTCACAGCCAATCAACAGCAAGGGGTAGGAGCATGACAGGTAGCCCCCATAGCCAATCAGGGGGCCTGTTGGCCAGTTAGAGGCTTGGGGGAGGGCCTGCTGGCTCCACTTGCAAAATGGTTGCCTAGGCCCACGTTCTGCCTGCAAACTGGGGGGTAGACCCTGTGAAGTAGGTAGCTCCCTAACTATAACATATGTTAATTTTAGTTAAAAAAAATGTGTATCCCAATTTTGTTTTTTTTAGTAGTGTATATCAAAACAATAGCATAATAGCTCAAAATAAAGTATTACTCTTGTATATTGTGTGTATGGGGTTGGGTGTGTGGGGCTGTCCATGCGGTAGGTCCTGGGAGCTGACTGGGGGTGAGGAGAAGAAGGGGGGACTGACAGACGTGTCCAAAAAAGCTTGCTTGGACTGTGCAGTGCAGGTGAGGACCACTCTCCCTGCTTCCTGATCTGGCCTGCAGCTGCCGTCACAGTGCTCTGCATGGGGCTGAGCCCCATGCACTCCTGCACAGGGCAGCCTATGCCATGGTCTTGCTGACAGCACTGCCAGGCCCTAGACCTAGCCCCAGCCAGCATTCACAGCTTCCCCGTGGGGCTGCCTTCTACCCACTTGGCCACCTGCAGATGGCTGCTCATCACACTAAGTGGGTGGAGTGGGTGAAAGGTGGATGGGAGCTGAAGCTGGAGCCTGATGCACTGGGGCAGGAGCAGCCCAGCTGCAGCTTCCCCCCTGCCTAGTTGGGTCTGTGATGCCCAGCATGCACCACCATGGCTGCTTCTGCTTCCTTACACTACCTGCTGCTTGGAGCAGTGCAGCAGGGGCAGGATGAAGAGGAGATGCCACTGGAGGCAAGGGGATTGAGCAGTACCTGTGTAGCTTGAGCAGCATGTGGAGCAGCCCCACCTGTGCAGCATGTGGAGCAGTGCAGTGGTGCACACTGGCTGGGGCAGTGCCATTGGTAGGTGTGGGGCAGGTGCAGGTGGAAGCACAGTGCAGGCTGCCCTGGGCAAAAGTGGGCACAGTTTGGCCCCATGCAGAGTGCTGCAGGGGCAGCTGCTGGCTGGATACAATTAAATGGCAGACTGAACTGGTCTGCAGGCCGTATGCTGCTCACTCCAATCTAATCAATAAGAAATGCCATGTGATCCTTGGGATCACAAGTAAGCAATTACACTTGAATACCAAACATAAAAAGTATAAATAAGATAAAAAATATAAATAACATAAAAAGAATAAAAAGTACTCTCCAAAAATGTTGCTGAAAAAATTTCAAACACTAAAACCATATGTGGCTATTGTCAAATGACATTTCATACAAAACTGTCAAAGTTCATCACATCATTTATCATCAACTGTTCCCTCAGTGTTAGCATTAACAGACTCTAACAGGTGCTGCATCCAGTTCTGCATAACTGGAATTCTGATGGGTTGTCTGAAGAGCAGGAGTCTCACAATGAGCAGTGACGATCTCTGGGGAACATTAAAGAAACTGACATTCTATTTAGTGAAATTGGGACAAAGGACCTGACTGGCTTATGAATGATGGAAATCTTCTAAATAGGGGGAATATAGTTTCATAAAAGATAAAACAGTAATAAACAGGTTTGATCATATTCTATGGAGCGAAAAAGATGACCCCAAATTTGCCCCCAGTATAACTCTACTGGTTTAGGCTACAGGGATGAATCCATCTCTAATATCTAATATCTAATTAACACTGCATGTACTCAAAGCTCATATTGTATATAACCTTTTGTTTTTTTTAAGTGTACTTACATAATGTGTTGTGACTTCCATAATGCACAGAACTAAGATTTTGTGAATTTGTGTCCCCCCTGCATGCATACGTGCAGCATGGCACAATCTACACTCTCTGTAGGCATCTATATATAGAAAGTAAATATATGCATGCAGGCAGAGGGGGCGGGGGAGGCCTTGGCCCTGATCCATTACACCTGGCCTTTCTAGAACACTATTAAAATTTCATGTTGTTTTCCTCGTGTCTCCTGGGTTCTTTGTTCCACTCAGGCCACTGCTGACCAGTCTGACTCTTAGATCAGACAAAAGGGTTGGAGGGGGGGAAGAAAGAGAGATGGTCTACAGTTTGTGTTTCGCTGGTCTTGCAAGTTCTAATGAGCTGTCAATCAAAGGCCAATTTCTGCAGAGCTTAACTGTGACTAGTGAAAGGGGCCAGCACAAGGGATTCATTCTTACTTGAGAGTGTGTCGCTGACCCAGATGCAAGGCAGTGCATTACAAACACTTTTAGCATCACAGCCAAAATTCCCCTATGAATTTTTGTCACATTCACTAGCTCCCAGGAATACTTTTTACTTAGTCTGACAGCAACTAGATGAACTACATTACCTTATCATAGAATATAGTACACCCAGCTCCATAGTTAGGTTGGCAGGACAGACTGTCTTGTGCCAGACAAACTTGCACTTCAGGAGTGACCTGGCTTACCTTTTTGGCAGTAACAGAGAAGCAGCTAATTTCTTGAGATGGGTCAAAACTGGAACCATTAGCAACACCCTTCCCCCCACAACAAAAAAAAACCAACCAAAAAACCCAAAAACTATAGTGGTTAGTTAAAAATCAGGGCCAGGATCTAAATCACTATTACTTAGGTTTCCAAAGTCAAATCTCAAACTGATACTGTTTTACAAAACCAAAGTTTTATGATTTTCTTCTTTTACATACAGAAATAACTGTTTGGCTGGATAACAGTACAATATTCCTCCTGAACTCAGTAAGAGCTGCAGATACTTAGTTAGCACTGCTCAAGATTAGGCGGTAAGATTTGCTTATCTAGGACTGTTGGCAGTTTTCCTATTAGCCTCATTAAGTCTGGTATCTCTTGAAACCACGCTGACCCATGTGAACTGACTACTGAAATCTCTTTTTTCTCCTTCTTGACAATGCAGTCATAACCTATGATCAGTACTGATTCTTAGGGGGAAGAGGGCAGAAGCTAAATTGACACCCCACCAGTTGATGTGAGTTTAAGACTACACCTGGATGAAGCTGCTACTAAAAAATCAACAAAAGACTAAACCAAAACCAAAAAACAACCAACCACATTTTGGAAAAGATCTGTTCAACTTCAAAAAAAAAACCAAAACAAAAATATAAAAACAGGTTTTCCTTATGATCCATTGCAACAGATACTTCTTGGGTATTTTTCTGTATTATGATACTTACTTTATCCAACAGGCTGTCTGAACAGTTTTCTTCATTCTCTAGAAAGGGCAGGGGTCCTTGTCACTTAGGGTAGTGCAAATCAGAAATAACTCTGCTGAAGTAAATGCATTTACAACTGGTTTTACATCAATATAAATTAGGACTGAATCTGATCAAAAGCAAAGACTTCTGTCAGATGCAACACCAATAATAATCTGAGACACGATGACTCATTACGAAGTTCTTTAGGGATCCAGAAAGCTCACAAAGCGTGGCAGACTTTGCCAGCTGAAATGTTGTTTTGCATGAGAGAGAGAGAGAGAGAGAGATTGCCTGTCACTTTATGGTTTCCTGAATCGTTTTTAACATAATAGAGTGTTCCTGGTTTAGATAAAATATCTGGATTTTTAAATGACCAGCAGTTGATTCTGTGACTGCTTCGTCATTAGTACGTAACTCATGATATGATATGGCCCACGTTACAACCATGTCTGAGTGTACCTCATAATCTCTGATGTGTTTATCTCACAGCATATCTGTGATTTAGGGAAGCATCATTACTTTTCTTTTCAAAAAAGGAGAGAAACTGAAATTAAGAAAGGCTAAAGGCCAGAACCACAAGAGATAGGAGCATGGAATTTCTCAGCAAGATCAAGCTTAACTTTAGGTGTCCTTTTCCCAGAGTGGAATTCATAACCCTTAGTGAGGAACTCAAGTTCCATGGAGAGACTGAAAATGCTGAGGGATGGGATTCACAATAGGATATGCTAAAGAGAGACTGAAGTCCAACCTGTCTCCTGGACTTCAGAACCTATCTGCTTCTCTAAATTAGGCACCTCTTAAAAGCTGGGATCCATGGGCCAAATGGACTTTGCTGGATATATTATTCTTTTGGAAATAAAAGACTGATTTCTTTTCTTTCAAAAGCCAGCTGTCAAAGGAGGAGGAGGTAGTCATGCTGCACACCTTTTATATATTAGCCTAGTGGTCAGAGCACTTACCCAAGAAATGGGAGACCTGGGTCAAATCCATATCTCCCCCTTCCAGAAGAGTGCCCTAATCACAAGGGGCACTTTGCATTTGAAGCTATACCATTGGGTAGAAAGGAATGGATGATTCTTGAGGCCACAGAGACACTGGGCAAGAAGCAACCTGACTTTATAGCCTAGTAAAAAGAGCAAACATTTGTGAGAACCAAGACCTTGCCTGTTCCCAAGACTGATTATGCATTGTGCATTAGAGTCATTAGATAAAACACATGAACAGTTTCTAAGCCTGGTGATTAGGACATTCTCCTGGGAGGCGCAGTTTTGACCCAGGTCTCCCCAGCTAGGGATAGAAGTTACATATAAACCAGTTTAAGTGATTAGAAACTGGTTTAAACCTGTAACAGAACAGAAGTTCAGTGCACATAAACCAGTTTCAAAATGATGGAAACTAGCTTGAGATAAACCTAGCTGAATGTTGTATTGGATTTAACTGACTGAGGTCAAACCAGTTTATAGAACTTCAGTCCCAGACACCTTCCTGGTTTAAGTTAAATCAGTCCCCCAGCATCTCAGCATGTTCTGCAGCCCTGGGCTGGGCTGTCTGTTCCAGCCAAGCAGGGTTGGGCACACCACTCTCCTCCCTAGCTGAAGCACTGTCATTGCTCCAGCTGGCTGAGAAGAGGGTGGGGGTGCAAAACCGTGCTCTGGAGAGTAGCCGGGTCTGCCTGGCAGGGGGGCAGCAGCCCTTGCCAGGTGTCCCCAGACTCCCCACCCCCGCTCACTGCTCCAGCAACAACAGCAAAAACGTGGCCAGAGGCTGGGGGTTTAATCCCCTCATTGCAGGCAGCAGCGGCATGGACACCAACATGATGCTGGCTCAATCCCACGCTGAAGATCCCCTTGGGCAGGGCCCGCACCACAGTGCCTGGGCCAAGTCCCTCAGAGGAACAATGAGTGGCGCCTGATGCAGAGGCAGGTCCAGCTGCGGGGACGGGGCAGGGAAGGAAGGATGCGACTTGGTAGCAGTGAGTTGGCTCCATGATTAGTCCAAGCTTCCTCCCACCCCTCTCCGAACCTACATCTCGGTTACATCCCTCTCCCCTGCCCCATCCCGTGGCTGGACCTGCCTTGGTGTTGGGCACCGCTCGCTGCTCCTCTGAGGGACTTGACCCAGGTGCTGCAGCACAGGCCCTGCCCTAGGGGATCTTCAGTGTGGGACGGAGCCAGCCCAAGCTATGTTGGTGCTTGCATCACTACCCTCTGCCCCTCAGGCTACTGGCACCTGGCCACTGCAGCATGTGGCTGCATTTCCTGAATCAAAAGTGAATGTCTATTCACTTGCAAATCTGTTCAATTTACGCAGTCAATTCAGGCTTGGGCTTCTTCTGCATGATTTAACCAGTAGGATCTTCTGTAAATGGTAGAGCCAGTAGAATTAGTGGAATCTTCTTCCTTCATCATGCATTTTTGAGTGGAAGCAGCCATGGCTGTTGTGCTCTGTGCTGAACTCGGTGCTGTTAGTACATAGTAGATGTGTTCAGAGCACGCCTACCAGACGACCCCTCAAGGGACATAAGACTTATTTGCTAATCACACACTGGTTTAGGCATTAAACAGGTGCTGAGCCACAGAACTCTGGCAAGATAGTAGTCGCTCAAAGTCAGCAGTTCTCAACCTTTTTAGATTCAAGTCACACCTTGAAAAATGCCAGCACTTAGCTTTCACTCTTTTCTCAACTATGGAAAAATATTAGAGCAATTCTTTTGTTACAAATAACTCAGAAAGACCACAGCAGGTAAGGAAGTTTTTGACACTATGGATTCCTATTTGAAACCTCTGGATTTATTGTGTGAATTATGTATAGGTGTTTGAATATCTAACAGTGCTAATATTGTGTGGCACCCTTAAAAGGCATGGCATTTCACCATGCTGCATCACCCTGGTTAAGACCTACTGCTCTAGGTCCACACAGGAACAAAACTGTAGGTGTACTGAGAACTGACAAAAAAGGTAGGTACCTATGGACTTTCCAGTTTTTAAGCAGCAAGGTACTGATTTTGTAGATCATACTCTCAGACATTGTAGTCTAAATTCCACCAAGTCTTATATTAAACCCTGTAACAAGGAGCCAGAGGCAGCAGGAAGGTCTGCCAGCAGACGTGTAAGGGTTTTCTATGGAAGAGTAGGCAGCCAGGGAGCTATAGGGCTGCAACAACTTGGGAGCTAGTTGTGGGGCAACAGGCCAACAGGGCAGAGTTGTAAGTAGGTAGGTAGGAGGGGAACAGTAACAGTACAGTGAGAAGAACAGCAGCTGGCTGTTTGTTAATTTGAGAGAGCATACCTGTGGCCCATCAGGGAAACACGTGACCAGAAGAGGTTGTGCTCAGGTGATATAAACTTGGGTTCCCAAGGCAGAAGGGCCAGTGTGGCCCTGAGCTCTGCAAGGAAAAGAGCTCCCATCTGTTCAGGCTGTTAGGTAGTAAGCTGCAGGCCAGAAAAGGTACTCAAGGGGCTGGTAGGAAGCTAGTGAGTGTGGTTAAGGCTCTTGCAGCAGAATAGACACCCAGGGAAGCATTTTGGTTTGAAATGGCTTGCTGGTGTCTGTTTCTTACTGGAGGACTGGACTGGGGCTCTGGGGGTGGACAGGAAGCCAAGCAGCAGGGTTTTTCAAACCCTGCAAAGAGCAAAGGCATGAAGGGGCTAAAGCTGAAAGGGCTGAAGCCTGAGAGAAGCTGATACCAGGACACAACCAGGGACCCAGGGGTGAGTTAAGGCTGAGGGACGATGCCTAAACAGAGGGAAAGAGAGAAAAAGCTGGACCAAGGCTGAGGGCCAAAGCCTAATTAAAGAGAAACAGGGCAAGGCCAAGAGGGCCAGGGCCTGGGTAGAGAGGCTGAAATGTGGGAAGGGCTGCAGCTAAGACAAGGCCAGGGAACGAGTCTAGTGAGCTGAGTGGGTTGAGACAGACTGGGCCAGAGCACCCAGTGAATGAACTGAGAGTAAGATCTGCAAGACATAGGCATGGCTATGGCTGAAAGCCATGGTTAATGTCACTAAGGTGGGTTAGTGACCAAAGGCCAAGATGCGGCCAGTAGGACCCAATCAGTTAGTGTGATGCGAGTACCAGCAGGGCATAGAGTGAGGTAGTAGATTTGTTGCCACAAGTAGGACTGGGACCACGTAAAACAGGTGAAGTTAGGCAAAGTGGGGATCCAGTGGGTGTACCTGGGAACTCTAGGAACAGCCTCCCAAAGGAAAAGCCATCAATGTATGGCAGGCAGGATAGTGAGAAGGTTATCCTGGGGAGACTGAACGGGGCAGGATTGGTTTGGCCACCAGGGGATACCATGGTCACCACTGGGGTTGGTTCTTTTACAGACCCCCTGAGTGCTTTTGTGGCTCTGGGCCTAAGACTTTTCCAAGATCATATGGAAGTCTGTGACAGCAGGGAATGGAACCCAGGCCTGCTGAAACTTCCTAATAACTGGACCAATCCTTCTCACCTCTCATTTACATCTGAAAAGGTAGGTTTCTCTTCTGACCTGATAGCATTTTAGTCACACGCTGAACTCTCTTTGCATAGGTGTAAATGGCTGTCTGACCCTGGAAACTACTATACATCGTTGTCTACTCACTTGATTTTACTGCGAGTCTCATGATATTCAGCTATTTTATCTTATTTTAATTTTTATTTTATTTCCTCCACCCCTTCCCCTTTGAAGCTCCAGCTCTTGGAGTCAAGTGATTGAGACAAACCCAGCTTTCCTTTAAAACAAAAACACGGAAGACATATCTCCATGTATTACAGAAATGCAGAGCAATTGCTTTTGAGCCATTATAATACCTTTTTTTGGCTTGCTTCATGATTTTTGAATGCTTGGAGTTGACAATACTGTGGTTCCCATATGTTGTCCCAGTAAAGTATTTGCAAAAATAGGTCCTAGGATAACACAATAAGATACGGCACTAGTAGGGTGGGGGGACAGTAAGACTGTGTGATCATCTGGATGAGTGTGATAACAAAGATTCTGGAAAAACGGTTGGGTGAGAAGAGTCCAAAACTGCAGAGACTTAGAAAGATATTTAATAAAAATCCCAGCTCACTAACAGATCATTGAAAGGGATCTCAGGAGGTCACCTAGTTCAATCCCTTAGATAAGGATGATGTATTTAAATCGCCTAATTACAAATCACCCTATGCAAGTTTATGTCTAACCTGGGGCTATCCAAGTGGTGGACCACAGACTGTGCATGTGGCCCCAAACATGGGGCCTGTCGGTTCTCACCCAGTTGCTATTCCCCCTCATACTTGCTGAGTGCCTGAGCTGCACATGCAGCTAATTGTGGGGGGGGGGTGGGGGTGGCAGTTGTACGTGCAGCAGAAGGGCCAAACTGCCTGTGCTGAGTGGGGCAGCACATGTAGCTGCAAGGGGGTGCTGAGGAGTGAGTTAGGCTGCCTATGCTGTGCACCTGGTAGGGGGTGCTGAGCACACTGGCTCTCCCCTCTGCCAGCCACATGTGCAACTTCCTCCCACCCAGCTGCAAGGGTATGGCTTCCCCTCTCAACTGTGTGGGCAGTATCCCCGCCTCCTGGCTACACATGCCGTGCAGGGGAAACTAAGCTCCTTGCATTGGGAGGGAGTTGGCTGCACTCTGGGCAGCCCATATGGTAGGGGAAAGGAGGGGGTGGAAGCAGGGGAGGGTACCAGCACAGAGTATGGCCTCATAATCTGTGACCCACATAGCATGCCCCTGGCTGCTAGAAAGATTGATGCCCCTAGGCTAGACCAAGGCTATTCAACAAAAGGCCTGTGGGCTGGATCCAATCTGTGGATCACTGTACTGATCCTAGCCCTACATGCTGCATGCAGGCTGAACCTAGTGCTACCAGTTCTGCATGCAGCATGGGGTTGGTCTATGGCACGCACTGAGTGCTGTGCCTTGCTGGACCAGCTCTGTGTGCTGCCCCAGATTGGGCTGTGCTGGATTCAGTTTGCGGGGCCAGTTTGGTGGGCTGCCACATGCACTGCATGCCCCATGCCAGCCTCCTGTGCTGTGTGCAATGTGCATGGCCAGTTCAGCCCAGCCCTGGGGCTCACTGTGCATATGGCAGGTGAGGCCAGCGTGGGGTTTGCTGCATGCACAGTGAGCTCTGGGGCCAGCGTGCACTGCACACAAGCTGGATCCATCACTACACAGTGGGTTGGTCCCAGTCTGGCCTGCAGCCTGGCCCAGTGACCCTCATCTGGCCTGGATAAGTCTGACATACCTGGTCTAACCTATTTTTAAAACTCTACAAATAATCCTCCTGTACCTACCTAGCACAATGCCCAAAAAGATCAACACCCCCCCCCCCACACACACACACCAAAACTTGCCATAGATGAAGGAAGACAAGGCCATTGTAAATGTCCTGCCACTGCAAGGACAAGAAGCTTATTAAAATACACTCAAGACGTGCCATCTTCCTTTTCTCACAGGATAACAACTTGCATGTGAAAGTATTGGTTTGGAGTCGTATGCAAGCCTTGAGCTCTGCTTAGTCTGGTAGTCTTGAGGGCAAGATGCTTACCCACTCCCTGGAGCTCATGCTGTTCCAACATTATTGTCATCACATAATTTTAAAGTGAACGGTATTTTTATGGGACTTTCCTTGGAGGCAATCTCACAGGAGCCAAAGCAAAGTTCAACTGGAGGTCTACGGCAGTACCAGTTCTGTGAAGTAGATGTATGATGCTGGAATTCAAGCCCATTGGACCATATTTCCATTCACCCTTTCTTTAATTCATGAACTGCTCTTACAATACTGCTTTCATAATAACATCCCATTATCTGATCTGAAATGGGCCCTTGGTATATACTGCATCCTTTTTCTCCTTAACCAACAACATTAATCTAGAATTGAACTGGACCTTATTGCAAACGTTATTCTTTCAATAACACTCTTCTGCTTAGAACATAAATGACTCTGCCTTATCTCATGAGGCCAAATAAGGACCTGGAAATTTGCTTCTATTTAACTGGTACATAAAGTGAAAAAGCATAAGTGGCTCTTCTTGCTAGTCTTCACCAAAACCACCTGTAGGACTTTGGCTCTGATCCATTACAAGTCCAGTAGAGATTTTGGAGAAGGGGTAGGAACCAGAGCCCTGCACTCAGATTAAATACATGTCAGCCCTGGAGCCCTTTCTTTATGGTTAGGGCAGAACATGTCTTATTTAAAAGAGAAGTGAAAGATACTGCAGTACAATCCTGGCGTGAATAATTGAAGTGGAATCTGGAATGCATACCACCGTATCGGGAGTTCTGAAGACCACGTCTGATCGGAAGAAGTGACTGTTACCTGAGAGGTAATAGAGAAGATGCTGGCCCAAGGCTCTGTAGTCTCGGCCTGCTGTGGAACAGAGATACCAGGGTTAGGGGAGTGGGGGCACCCCCTATTAGTGCACAAAGTATATGGGATCTGAAAACTGGGCACCAGTCCAAGGTCTAAACACAACTTCACAAAGTGATTACTCAGAGATGTCAAAGTTTGCCTCTGAGACAGATGCTACAGGAGAATGAGACAATCCAGCAATCTCTTCTGCCTTACACTAACCATCCTCTCAACAAGTCCACCTGACATGGTATTAAAAGAAAAAAAAAAGTCTATATCCTGCTGTACTGCAGTTTAAAATGTTGGTGAAACATTTACATTATTATGAAATAGTTAAAGAGTTTTCAAGTGAAGATGGGGCGGTACTACTGGCTAGCTGAATGATACTTTCTTGGAACTCCCACAGACCGCCCCTAAAAACCTTTCGGGGTAGGTCTTAGGAAGATACCTGTCTTAGGAAGATAATCAAGATGAAGTTTCAGTGGTAGGGGATGTGTTTTCCTGGAAAAAACAACTGTGAGCAAGAGCTAGAAGGGAGATGCCAGCTGTAAAGAGAGGGGTTCTCTGGCTTACTGAGTTGGTATCTGCCTCCTCATTTTCAGGAACTCACCTGGCTGAACTAACCGATCAACAAATAGATCTCCAAATCACACAATGTGTTATACATGGTATCTAAGCATTTGCAGAATAGAGCTCTGTTTACTTGCATAAGTAGCCTCATTAGCTGGGGGCCTCAGGCAGAATGGAAATACAGGCTCCTCGTGCATTGTACACCTTTGTTGAAATTTATCACCTTTAAGCTTGCCCCATCCTTTTATATCATGGAAAGGGTCTCCACACCAGTTGGCATAAAGAGCTGAAAAGGAAGGCATTCTGGGCAGGCCATATGAATCTACATTTATATGCATTCAGTGGCCTCAACATTCCACATCATAAGTGTGGAGGGGTTGGGGATGCTCTTCCAGAACAGCTGGGGGGTAAGGAGGAAAAGAGATGGTGAGATCACCTAATCATTTTGAATAAGGTGCTAGAAATTTTCTCCACAGCTGCTCTATGCTCCTCCACACAGAGCTTTATTACTGTGGGTTTTTGGGGGTGTGGGGGGAGTGGTGTTGACCTCCCCTGACAATACTCCTAGTCAAGCACTTCTTAGTGATCATCTTCTTTGCCTGCACCCCCACCCCATGGATTCCCCTTGAGTCTGCCCAACAGTTCATTGCATCTAACTACTACACCAGAGGCAGAGCTAGGCAGCTACGCATGCAGTAGGGCTGCTATTTTTGCATGGCCCCTTAAGTAAGCACCTGGGGCTTGTGCCCACCTCCTTCCCTTAATTATGCTACTGCCCTGCACAACACTTAATCAAAAACAAGGCAGAACATGCAGGACACAGACAGCTAATGTTACCAGTGAACAGAAATGCAAATTTCACCGTAAAAATACAGTTGAGTTTTTCTGGGTTTCTAGCTTAGGTATTTCTTAACTTAATGATTACTTCTTTTCTACAGGAGCCATTAATTTAGCTGAAGACATGGCAAGAAGACGAGTTTGGGATTATCCCAAGCATCCTGCTGGGCAGGGATCAAATGCTGCAACTAAAAGACCAAAGCTACTATTTCTCTGGAATGGAGAAGAATATTAACAGGGAGGGAGAGGCATCTGTACAGTACCATAGTTGTAGGGGGAGAAGATGGTTTATTTACTTGCTTCTCAGTGATATATCTATCTTGGGTGTTTCTAAGACGCCCATCACAGCAGGATCTAAGCTCCATCTCAACTGTCTGGGACCTAGTAACAGAAAACTGTTATTTGATCTCACTCCTCTTTATCCAATCTCATCTATCAGGAGCATGCTAAGCTGCATGGTATCTGAGCACCTCGAAGAAATTACACAAAGTCATTAACCTTCCTTGGAATCTCATGTCTGTGCTTAGAATAAAGACATGTTAAAAGAAACAGGAAATTCAAATGGGTACTTTCTGATTTATCCATACCTGCTCATCTGATGCATAAAAAGAACGTACTGTACAGTTGGAATGCATAAATGAACCTGTGTTGAATAATCATATCACCACCACCACCAGACCTAAAGTTTCCAAGTTTTGTGCAAATCTTAACACCACCACATGAGAAACATTAGCCCTATTCAATAGAAGGGGAAAAGTGAATTAAGAGGAAATCATATGTCCAAAGTCCTCCACTAGACAGTGACAGAGCCAGGCACTAAGTCCTTGGGCCTGGATAACCTACCCTCAGTGTAGGATCCTGAGGAAATTAGAACTGGGTGGTTTTACTGTACCTATATACACACAATCCCCAATATTGCCCCAGGGGACAGGCTGACATCTTGAAGAAGTCAGAGAAGCCTCAGTAATACCCTAGTAGCCAGCTTCCGCAGTTACTGGGCAACTGGGAATCACCAGAGTAAGTGTATACTCACAAGCAACACCGCCTGCACCAGGACTGTGAAGATGGAGGAACAGAGCTGGAGGAATCTGGCCACTCAGGTAAGTTCAAGGCCATACCAGAAGCACTCACAGCACAGCCTGTTAGATTCCAATGAATCTGCAAATTCTGCTAAATATTTTGTCACAATGAAACTAAAACAAAAAAGACCTGCCACAAGGCCTGTTTGGTGTCTCCAGAAACATACAAAGGAGCTTAGCTAAATACCTGCCCCTCATCATATGTATAACCATGATCTCATATACTCACGTACATAGAAGAACTGCTCGTTTCAGCTTGTTCTTCAGCCCGATTTGAGTAGGGGTGGGCAAAATGCAGCCCACAGGCTGCATCCAGCCCACCAGGCCATTCCAAATGTATATTTATCTGCTCCTGGCTGCCTGTCAAAGATAACAGCAGCCGGGGGCAGTAGGACCCCAAGGGGAACCAGCAACAAGGCCAGCCTGGCATGCCCCACCCCCAATCCTCTCTTCCCCAACTGGAAGACTCTGCCTGCCGCAGCTTTCGGATTGCTCCAGCACCCCATAGCTGTATCACCAGACCACAGAAGCACGGGGCTGTGCCAGTACCCCAGGGCCAGGAGAAGGATGGAGGTTGGGCATGTGTCCATTCAATGAGGGAGGGGAAGAGAGAGACAGAGAGCAATGAGGAAGGGGGAGGGAGAGAGAGACAGAGAGAGACTGTGTGCGCAGTGAGGGAGGGGGAGGAGGAGTGAGTGTGTATTCATAAGGTGAGTCCCACCCCCCCCTTGCACTGCCATCCACGCAGACCCCCACACCCCCTCACACACCC
>NW_017728947.1:57146391-57158982 GCF_001723895.1 Crocodylus porosus | reverse complement strand
CACCCCAGCCACCCTTCCCCCCACACAGCTCATACCCCCCACATCTCCATACACATACACACATTCCCTCACCCTACACTCACACCCACACCCCACCCCACATACCCACACACTAACAGCCCCATGCCTCCATCCTCCCCACAACATACAAGAGTAAGACTTCATTTTAAGCTATTGTGCTATTACCTCCATGTACACTACACAAATGCATGTAAATCAGGACAAAAATATTTTTTGAAATCAAATTAATGAATGCTGTAGATGTCCAATTTTTAGAATATAATTTGGTATTTTTCTGGTTCTGAGATAGCAAAACCTCTAGCTGAAAGGTATTTCTGGAGGCAAGGGGAGGGACTTCTGGTGGCAAAGGTCAGGGGTTAGGAGGTGGGACTTCTGGTCACAAGATAGTGACCGGGGGAGTGGCACTTGCCAAAACTCAGTAAGTGGCCCTCTGCCCGAAATAACTGCCCACCCCTGGTCCTGAGAGGCAAAGAAGAGTCCTTTACCAGGCTGTTTTTCATCATTCTCACAGCTCAAATTCATTCTAAACTCTACCAGAGTAGGTCTCATGAGAAATAAATAATACCCTTGGTGTATAGCCATTATTTTAAGTTTAAGAATGTTAGGCAACTTACTCCATACTGTGTATCAGGTCCAGAGGTCAAATCCCTATTTTTTCTCCTTCTGAACTGGGTTGACCAAAATATCTCCCTGTGGCACTGGTCTTAATTCACAACTTGTTACAGTGCCAGCTGAAGAGACCCAGAGCTATTACTACTGTATTTCAAGTCAGCTAATCTAAAAGAGCCTGCAATTAATAGGGGGATCATGTGCTCAAGTCCTATGAATAAATGAAAGAGACAGAGTCATCCCTCAGAGGCTCGTCACCTTTTAGGCACTCATGCATACCTTAAATGCACTGGGCCAGCACAACAGCTCAAGAACAAAATGAGCAATTAATTAAACAAATGTACAGTAACAGAGGTAATGGAGTAACTATCTACACAGTGGGAAAGCTTCCCAGAGCCATGTCACCTGATCAAAGCCCCAGCTGAGAGAGAAATGAGGAAAGGAAGAGAGTAAAGGAATCCTGAGTAAGCATATGATAAACCAAGCAGTTATGACTCCAACATGTGATGGCCTAATTCTGGCCTCAATCAGATCAATAAGGGAGTTAAGATACTGGTTTGGGTTCTACTATATGGTCATAGTTTTCTTCTTCCAACTTGATGGCAGTTGTACTGGTGACCTTAACTCTTGTACCTCAATTGCAGTAGCTTCATGCCAAACAGCCTGCTACTTAAACTGCTGTACTCAAGTACAACTGTAAGCTATTGTGCTATACGCAAGAATTATTCTTTGGCCTGGTGACTGGTTATACAATAGTTATAATGGTTCTTTCTGGCCTTCAAATATACGTGTGCATGCATTTTTGAGTGTTGTAGATGCACTGACTTCAGTTAAATTATTTCTGAATTGTGCCAGAAGGAGGATGAGAATTAGGACCAGTAGTTGCAGAACAGCAGTCCAGGACAAACATTCTGATACAAAGAAAGAACAATGGAATCTCCTTTCCCACTGTTTTCAGCAACAGGGATTAACAAGATTTTTTTTTTAATCTTGCATGAAAAATCACAATACTGATGTCAACACTTGGTCCCCTCCAAAGTGGGGAATTGGCAGTGTTCATCAACCACTGGTGTCAGCAACTGATCTTTGAAAACGGTTAACAGGTAATATAAGCAAGCTGACCAGTATTGGGTAGTGTGCATGGAATATGCCTTCATTAAGTTGTTGAAAACCGCTTGAGAGAACTTGTTTCACTATTGCAAAAATAGGGTTTCACTATTTGAAAAACAGGGACTTGCCAAGCAATGTTGGCACACAAGTATTACCTGAAACTGTGTTCAGAATTAATGGCTGAAAATAATTTTTGTACATAACTAATCTCCCAGTTTCGCACGGCCACAGAAAATGTGTAAGAAGCATTACCTAAGTGCCATCCAATGGAAGGGCAAGACAAAGAAGCAGGTGATGTAGTAGATGGAGTCCACAAAGGATCTGGCAGGGAGGGGGTTAAAATACTTCCCCAAACAGCCAGCTTTGTCTTGCACTCAACTGGTAATGATGAGTTGATTAACAATTGGTTCCCATGGGAATGCTGAAGAGTCTCACTGCTAGCAGTTATAAGACTAGAAACCTTATTCTCCACTCCTGGATTTATTTTAACGCAATGCTGTTGACTTCAGTGGAATAATTCCTGATTCACCCTGTTGCAATCATATTAGCAGCATTTTTAAAGCAAAATATGGTGACGTACACATTTTCACCAATGAAACAAAAGTGCTCAAAAGATTTTTCTTTTAAATTTTTACCAGAATTTTCTATGGAATAAACCAATTTTTCAACTAGCTCTAATTAGCAGGATAGTGACTAAACTAATTTCCATATGAAATCTTTCTGTGTATCCTGTAGGAATGAAATGTTTCAAGAAGCCTAAGCAGACTGGATATGCTTTGAGTATTTGTATGGCTGATGCCTACTCACCCATATCAAACTGAGAAACAAATTGGGGAAGCTATTCTGGGGGAATATCAGGGAGATCTCAGGAGTTGTGGCAGGAGAGGTGGGAACAGAGCAGCTTCTCCATATCTCCAGAGCAGCTTCACCACCTCATTTCTTATTTGGTGCATGCAGAAAAGGAATGTCTGCAATTCAGAATGACACCCTAGGAGCACCAAAGAAATGGCGTAGATAGGCACTAATATATTAGAGGTCTTCCTTCCTAAGTGGTGTGAGTGTTTTTTTTAACTTACCACTATTACAGCAGACCCGCATATTTCCTAGTAAGGGGAAAACCTGGGCAGAGACTGAGGTTCTCCAAGTAAGGAAGGCTAAGGAGGGAAATTATGGGGGGTGGGAAAGCATGTATGTGTTTTGGTAGGGACCAGAATGGGATCCAAAAATCAAAAAAATTACACAGAAAAGGTGGCAAAGGAACAGACAAAGGTAGAACGGAAGATGAGATGCAGAAACTTCATACAAACACACAGGAGCACAAAGAATGGATGTCTGGAGGGATCCAAGGGAGCCTGGCTGTGGCCTTGGTGTCAGCCTGCCCCAAAGACAAAAATCCAAGCCAAAAAAGTCTGGGAATCACTATATTATGCTGAACTGCCCCTTAGCCTGAAAGGAGACTCCCAGATCAGCATAAGAAAGTAACATGTATATGGGAGGAAGCATGTTTGTCTTGTAATCTTCTCTACAGTTAAATTTAATAGCTTTCTTAATATTGCTAGTGAATTCACTGTCAAGCCATCCTGACATTGCCCATTTGTCTCACAAGTATAATGGGAACATGTGGCTTTGATTTTCATCTCCACACACAATTACTGCTAGACTAGCAATGGAGACAGCAATTTCAGGCTAAGACAAGGAAGCCCAACATATATTCTTTCATTTGTTCCACAGTGTGTTTAGTGTGGATGACAGAAAACATGAAGCTAGACAAAATAATTGCCAAGTAGCCTTTGCTGTATCTAAAGAAACTCATTTAGAGCACAGCTCTGAAATAGCACATTGCCTCAGGTCATCTTTGCTCTGCTTAGTCCAACTCCCATGTTCTAAGACTCCCATCCCAACTGCCCCCAATGATGCCCCCTATCTCTCCTTTTCCACTTGGTCAAGCTGTGCACAGTTTCCCCCTTTGCTCCCTCCTAGTTCAAATTCTTCCACTTTTCAGGATCAAAATACATTTTTCCTCTACTTGAAACTCATGCCCTCATCCTTTACCTCTGCCTTCTAACTAACCCCCCCACCCTGCCATTTCACTTAAGTTCAGAATAGTCACCCCAACTCCAGGATCAGAAACTCACTTAGCATTCTGGTTCACAAAACCCCTCCCAGTTTAAACTGTTGTTTGTATAACACGCCCCTTGCAGATGGATAAAAACTGATCAGAATGCATTCCACAACAAATCTTGGGCTATTCCCAGGAACTGACGTGCAATGTTTCTCACTCTTTTAAGTATGCCTATCCTGTTTTCCTTGGGCATGGCAGGAATGCTAATTACCTGGATGTATAAAGTGCTCTGTATTGTAAGGATGACCTTTCCATGCTGGCCCAGCCATCTGGATTTGAACCTTTCTAGCAACAGTCAGAAAAGATTGGAAGGGTATAAACACTAAGCATGGGGAGCAAGAGTTTAGCTCAATACAAAAGAGGGTTAAGTAGAAGCAATGGGAGAAGGAAACAGGCTGAATATCAGGAAAAGTTCCTGCCAGTGAGACATGTTTGGCTGTAGAATCATCTCCCAAGGGGGGAGGTCAAAGACTCATTGTTTGGAAACTAAACTGCTCAGAATTGTTTTTTCAGAGCAGTGGAGGGAGCGATGAATGTGCATGGAAGAGCACCAAACACATGGAAGGGCAGTGGATGAAGAGGAAGTAGTGAGGGAGTGATAAATGTACATGGACTAAATGAAAGGAGTGGCAGAGGACACCGTGGACACAAGAAAGGGCAAGTGACAAAACAACATATACTGCAGGGAAAAGAAATGGAAGGATCAGGGGCCCCACAGCAAGGAGCAGTAGATGTGCAGGAAATAGTAGTGTACAGCTGGTAGAAGCACAGGGATGAACAGCATAAGGGATCAGCAAATGCACATAAAAGAATGGTGAAAGCTGCAGACATGCAGAGATGAACAATATTGAGGCAGATAGGTATACAAAGAAGAGCAATGACATCAAGGACCCCTCTACACATGAAACTAAAGGTGCGATGGGATCTAATGTACGATTCACATGACCCTGCCTCCTGCCGTGCCACACATGAATGGCAGGAGGTGCAACTGTAGGATTGTGCATTGGATCTGATCACACCTTGTTGTTGGTACAGGAGCCCAATCCCAGGCTCCCCCTGCACCAACAAACTCCTGCAGCTGGGAGTCTCACACACCCCAGTTGAGGAGCTTCCAGCCATGGGGGCGCCCCATGTACCCCTGAGCCCTAGGGATTGTGGCAGCCACGATCCTCAGGGCTCAGGGGTTTCATGCTGTGCATGATGCACCCCTGCAGCTGGGAGCCCTAAGCTGCAGGGGACATCCTGCTACACATACAAATTAAAGCTCAACAGCAACCAGCTATGAAGTTAGTGCACATTTTTTAAGTCTAACTTTATAGCTGGTTAGAGCTTTTACTGTGTAATAGCTACTTTGTACTCGTAGCTGGTCCATAATTAACTGTGCAATACCTGTAACACGTAGAAGGGACCAAGGTCTCATTTCTTCTCTTCAGGGCACCCAGCAGCCTTGGTACAGAATAGCTAAATATTACTTAAAAGCTCCAGGATGAAGGCCATTCTCAACATCTCCAACCTTCAAGGCAACAAGGAACTTTCTATCTTATGGGTACAACTCATCTATAGAGCCAAATGAGAAATGGTTTTCCCACCCCATGAAACTTTTGGATGTTACAAATATCTCCTCAATCTGCACCAGGAAAAAAAATCAAGGTCTTACAAAGCTTTTCTTGAAAAATGAGGTTGTGAGACAGACAACTAATAGCCCAGTGCTCAGGGCATTCATCCAGGATGTGGGAGACACTATTCTGCCTGATTCAGACCAAAGATGCAAGGCTGTTCCCCATATCACAGGCAAATATCCTAGTCACTGGCACACTGGCTGTTCCAGGGTGGCACTCTCTCTGTTTGAACAGAAATTCAATCTTGCACCTGAGAAATTAAAATTTTGCTGAAATTGGTGTATACCTGCAAACAGTTCCACTTTTGATGAATTGGCAGTTTCCAATAAAAACAATTTGTCAAATAAAATCCTGACCAATTCTAGTGCTGGACACAGAGATTCTTTTGAAGCCAATCCCAGTCATGGAACAGAGGAAATAAAGCCATCACTAAATTTCTACTTCAAGAGCAGGGTTCACATCTTCAGGCTGATTTGTCTAATATAAACACATAAGCAGATATATTTTTAACAAAACCCCACCAAAACAAAACTGATCCAGCTCGTTCAATTAGCAACCATGAATGATCCATATCACGTAGTAGTCATATTGCCTAATGCACTCTGGAAGCTGTTTAGATACTACAGTGATGAGGGCAGCATAAGAACCTATATGGAATTATATTTAAAAACCTAAATTAAAAGAAAAGCAAGGTTTCACAGTCAAATACTAAAAGCTGGAAAATGAGAGAAATCAGGTGACTTGTTAAACCCTAATTCAGCCCTGTTAAGTCAAATGCATGACGATGGAGTGTTTAGTTACTTGATTTTTTTACTATTTTGCACAGGCCTCCTGCCTCAGCAAATGTCTAGTTATTTAGAATGTATTGTTCTTGTACTCCTTGCCCAAATGTGGCTCCAGGTTTTATTAGCGTATGCCATCCAAAACCTCCCCAAGCACAAAGTTACTGTGCTGGTCTGACTGTCAGTCGATCTTACCCTCTCCCCCAAAAATAACCATAAAAATCGCATTTGACCTATATACAGGGTCAGGCTATAATCTGGTCCTTGACAATCTTGACTTTGTACTTGCAGTGGTTTTGTGCATGCAATACAAATACCAAAACAGGATTTATTTTCCAGTGCAGTTTTTATTTTAGTATTATTCGTGCATTTACTTCGAGTCCCTTATCTGATTCTCCCATGGAATTTTGGCCAGGCAACAGCAGTTCAAGGACTTTATTTGTACTTACTGAAAAAAACTGTTTTTCCTAAAACTGAACCTGAAAATGTGAGATCAACTTATAATGGAGCTTGTGCCATGCCAGGCTGCTCTACAGTTTCACCACCATCACTGCTGCCTCTGAGCTGCCCAGCACAGCAGCAGTCATAGTGCAGAGCAGCCACAGGGCAGCCCAGGCAGCAGTGATGCAGGGCACCCCGGTACGGCGTGGACTCTGGGAGGCTGCACCAAGAACTGCTCGGCAGTGGTGAGGAGGAAGGGCCACTTTTCCTACACACAGAACAAGTTTCTGCCTGGCAGCTGCCATGGCTGAGCCTGGATGGACAAATCTGGAACCGGACGCGAGGTCCACCAAGTCAGAGCTGAGCCCATGGGTTTCCACCAGTACTGCGGGGCTGGAGACAGTGGTGGCAGTAGCCAAAAGGAGCCACTTTAGCCCCACTGTGTGCCCAAGGGGCTGCAGAATGCACTAGAACAGGCGTGAGGCAGGCTATGGCAGTGACGGGGAGACACTGCAGAATGCATGGGCTCAGGGCTGCTGCAGGGCGGAGATAGGTTGACTGGCTCAGGGGGACATGTGCAGGGGGCTCCCATGCACACCCCACCATACCCTCACACCCTCCCCCACAAACTCCATGACCACACCCTTCCCCCACACACAATCAAACACCCCATAAACACTCCACCCACTCACACCCTACCTCCACCCCACCACACAACATACCTGCATGCCTCTGGGGGGAGCCCCACTCTGTGCTACAAGCACGCACTGCACCCCACACATACCCACACACACCCAGCCACTCTTCCCCTCCACACACCCCAGAGCCCCCACAAACCCCATACCCACCCACCCACATCCAAACATACCCCCACAGCCACACCCTCTCCCACACCCTATATACACACATACATACATCCCCCCACGAACCCTTTACCCACCCCCACATACCTCCTGCAATATACAAAAGACTTCATTTTGAGGTATTAAGCAATCACCTCTATATTCACAATGCAAATATATACAAACCAGGACAAAAATATTTTTTAAAAATAAAATTAAAATATGTTGTTGTGAACATTTGATTTTTAGTACATAATATGGGGTTTTTTTTCTGGTTCTGAGATGGCAACCCCCTTATCCAAAAGGAGCATTTCCGGGGCTAAGGGGAGGGACTTCTGCTGGCAAAGGTTGCGGGGGGGTACGGGACTTCTAGTCCCAAGATGGTGACCAGGGGGCAGGGTGCTTGTCACCTTGCAGCCCTCAGCAGGTCACCAAAACTCATTAAGCAGCCCTCCAGCCAAAATAACTGCCCACCCCTGATATATAATCAGAACAATATGGTATTTATTTCTTGAATGTGATGTGGTGCTCTTGCTGTATCACTTGAGTGATTCACAAATGTAAATTAATCAATGTTTGCACCACTCCTATTAAAGTTAGCGGTATTGTTATCCTTTGTTAACTATCCTTATTACATACATGTGGAACTCAGAGAGAGAGAGAGAGAGAGAGAGAGAGAGAGAGAGACTTTAATATAATTAAGGTGCACTAAAATGGGTACCCAAGTAAAAACAAATAGGCCCTGATTCTCCAGGGTACTTAGAATTTTAATAGCACATTATATATTCACAGCTACAAGCAACTTCAGTTGCAGGTGTGAGCACTCAGCACTTCTGCAAAAAACTCAGCACTTCTGCCCTGGGGTCTCAAATACATTACTCAGAAAATGAGAAACAGTAGTTAGCAGCCAACTGAAAACTTCTGGCTTAAGTGTCTTGCACAGCAGCACATAGGGACTCTCTGACACAGACACAAAGTCCAATCTTCCAGGGTGGCAAATCAACAGCTTTAATCATAAGACCATAACTTCTTTTCCTGTAATCCTTTGCTTCCTTCACTTCACTCCTTCCACTTTCTGGAACAAGTGAGGCAGTAGTTCTATAGACAACAGTCCCATTAGATCAGGGGTGGACAATTATTTGGACAGGAGGGCCACTTAAGTTTTGTTGAGGTGTTGAGGGCTGCACACACACATGCGCACATGAGCACTACCCAGCCCACGTAGCCCACCTGATAAAATCAACTGGCGGGCCACATTTTACCCTGCATTAGATTCACAATCATGATTCATCCTCAGATCAAGTCTCTCCTGTACACGGAATGAAGCAGAGGCTCTGGGAGAAAAACATGTGCTCACATATTCAAAGACTGTACCATAATGAATTGACAAAAAGGAAGCTTTATTAAGACTGCATTCCTAACTTTTGAATGCTTGTTGATGTTAGCTGAAGCCAAAACTAGGTCTTTCCCATTTTAATGTTGTATAAAATTGTTTATTATCTGACCTTTTCTTTCCATTCTGTTTTGTGAAGAACCCCCCATGTGTTCATCACTACTAAAGATTTATTCCTTTCACTCTACACTTCATACAATGCAAACTCATTACAAGATGTCTGTTCAGTAATGCAGTACTGACTCTTTAATTCAGACTTACCATCACTACAAGGATCACTCCTAGAAAGTTTTTCCATTGGAATCAGACAGAAAATTTCCAGGTCAATGTATACTCTGATTTTAATACAATGCTCCCTTCTCTTGGAATCTGTCTGTTGTTTTTCTCCATCAGGAATTAATCTCAAATGCCAATATACAATGTGCATGGCAGATTAGCTATGTGGCCTGCTAATTTAAATAGAATTCAGAGATTCTGGACCATAACATTTTAATTCTCTTCCCATTCTACTTTTATCTTCACTATTAATCGTCTTTCTAAAAAGCAGTATCATTTGGAGTATCTAGTATAACCTCTTTATTCTCCTGACACTTTTCCCAACTGCCTTCAAAGGAGTACTCTAAAAGAATTTTTAAGACAGAGCTGCAAGATGGCAAAAGTGCCATTAAAAGGGAAAGCCTTGAGCAACTCTATGGTGTGGAAAGCATAGCTTCTGCAATAACGCAGATGAGCTCCTGATCTTCAAAGTCAAAATAGTTTTAAAATTCCTAACACAAGTGGGATCAATCTGTTGTAAATCCACAGAAGTTACTGGATTTCTTCATTTCAGATTTATAGTATAACTGAGATCAGAATCTGTTGCTTTAATTTTGTTGCAGTGTTGTGAGGAAATTGTTTCAAAGCAAAAGGAATTATCAAGTTTGCTAGGTCATAAAATGAACTTTATTAGGCAGTGGATGAGTCAAGGGGCAGTCTGTGATCATCCCTTGATTGCTAGCCTAATTGAGATGAATAATAATCAAAGTAAATTGTTACCATCCAAGTACCACTGAGGTGGCCTATATGAAATAAGTTGGTTCCTGCTTAGTTCCCAGCAGACAAGTCTCTAAAATTGCCTGTCAGTGCCAATCACATGGTTATCTCAACTGAAGTCCAAATATTTTTTAAAAAGAGACTGAATTATTCTGTCTAACCTTAAAATGTTCCTTCATGTCAGGGATGAACCCTATTGATAGTGTGATGCGGGGTAAGCAGGAGAAATTGTGTAATGGCAGATTTAATTTTCATTATAATAATGTGGCATTTAAGGGGTTAAAATATAAACCATGCTGCTAGAGGTATGTGAGCAACTGGTAAATCTAGAATGGGGCAGGCCATAAGAAAATGTCTGGGAACCTCTATTCTACACAGAAGTCTCGCCCATTAACCCATTCTTTTCCACAATCACAACTTAAAGAGCATCACTGATGCAGTCTCAGTGTGGCTTAGTGCTTAATCAGCTGGCAGCCCATAGCTACCCACCCTGCACAGAACACTTGCTCAAGTTGCAGCAGTCTGTCAATCCCAAATCGGCCTTGTCAGCCATCTTCGGACCCAACTGAAAGGGACTACCAAAGGAAAAACAGCCCTATGAAGAGTACATTAAAAAGAAGAGGTGCCTAGAGACATGCAACGAGGCTTCTCCAATGCACTGTGTGTTAGAGCAGAATTGAGTCGTGGTAATATACTACTACACCCCAGCAGACTCCAGCAACATGTGTCCCAGTGTACTCATGCTGAAAAATTGTGGCGGGAGCGCTTTAACTAAAGCTTGTTCAACAAGTGTTAATTAAAGCACCCCTGCCACCGTTTTTCAGCACAGGGTTGCTGATACATATGATGCTCCCCACCCCGCCAGCATATTTGCCCAAGGTGATAAAGGCCTTGTGCATGGTAACAATCATACATTTCCTGACCTTTAAGTACTCCCTACTTTAATGTTTTTTTAAAAAAAATATGTATTTTAACACATTTTATTACATTTGTCACAAAACAACCAGTCCCCATCTGACTTTACAATCCTTGTGTTCAAAAAGAATTTTCAGAACACCTACAGAAGACAGGTCTGGAAATAGAAATTCGTAACCCTAGCGGACAACAAATTGCCCAGACGTGATACAGACAGTGGATTTATGGCTTGTTACAACTTAACAAATACGGCTTCTAATCTCCCTGCACTTCACAGGTAATAACTACTCATTCCCTTCTTGAATGGTCTCTGCCACTAACTAGATTGCCTATTCTACTACACTTTTGTCTTATGATGGCTCTTGACAATACCTCTTCACTGCTGGTTCACAGCCTGGAATCTTTTCTCTTTTATTTAGCTCAGTCTGTCTGCTCCTCTTAGACCTGAGGAAGGGCACTTAATGCTGGAAACATGTCCAGCAGCTCTCCAAACTATATAGTAAAAGATGTAATAAAAATCCTTGCCTCTTATACCTTTTTAACAGTTTATGTAACAAAAATTTATGCCAACATGCAATAGTTTTACGTTTACACTGATATTATCTGAAATCATAACTTTAGGAAATTACTGTATAGATGAATCCAAATATCTTGTGAAAGGCTGGATTTGAATACAAATGAAATTCATCATATCCCTAATATTTGGCACCTCTCAAAGTCAGCAGAAAAGTGTTTCTGCACCTTCTTCTGCACACCATCTGCTTTATTCTGGTCATCAAATCCAAGAGGAACTTATAATATCTGCCAAGTACTATTCCTGTAATTTGTGTTTGAGTTGTTGCATGTGATTTACTTCAGCATGTAGCTGGTATGCAAAGAGCCCACAAAATCTGCCCCTATACCAGTGATGGTACACTATTAAAGTAATTGGAATAACGAGCTAAAAATTCCTATTAATAGAACTGTTCTACATATCTCGCCTCCAAGTTTATAAGCATCAGGCATATGCTGTTTGATTTAATATACTCTTTGGAAGTTCATAGAATCCTAGTAAAGAGCACTTTTATATGGAAGCTATTGCTGATCTGATACAAACAATTTGGATTTTTAGTGGTAAAAATTGTGCATTCTAAGCACTCTCTCCTCTCAATACCATAACAAACCTATGTAAAATAAAAGCTGTATCACAGCATCATCTAGTGGCCAGAGATAACTTTGTAATCATTCCTATTTTAATCCAGAAGGCAGCACAGGTGACACCTTTAAATTTTGCTTTACTTCAGATTAACACTGCTAACTACCTCTCTCTATCTTAATCTAGCTGCTGGACTAAACAAATGAGAAACACAGCTAGGAACAAGAGATTAAGAATAAAGGAGATCTGATAAATTCAGAGGAAATATTAAATTAAGGGCCTACCTACTTCAAAGTTGTTTTAGCCCCTTTTATCTATTACAGTGCAGCTGCACAGCTCAATAGATTTCATAGACATTAGGGCTAGAAGGGACCCTGGAAGATCATCGAGTCCAGCCCCCGACCCAAAGGGCAGGAAGTCAGCTGGGGTCATAGAAGCCCAGCAAGATAAGCATCCAATTTGCTCTTGAAGATGTAAGTGCTTGAACCAGGGTGTTCCAGACCTTGGGGGCTCGGACAGTAAAGAAATTCTTCCTTATGTCCAGCCTGAAACGGTCTTGCAGGAGTTTGT
>NW_017728947.1:57114534-57146291 GCF_001723895.1 Crocodylus porosus | reverse complement strand
AGGAGTTCTCAAAGATCCATGCCAAAGGCTGGGCTATGATGCTCGCCAGCTCCTTGAGTACCGTGGGGTGTAGACTGTCAGGGCCGGCTGACTTGAAGGCATCCAGCCTCTCAAGGTATTCCTTCACAAGGTCAGCATTTATGGAGGGCAGGGGGTCTCCCTCACTCAGACCTCCCTGTCCCATAGTGGGCATGGGTGTCCCATGGGACTGATGAAAGACTGACGCAAAGTACCCATTTAATAGGCTGGCTTTTTCCTGGGCGTCAGTTGCCCCATCTGGTTCAGCAGGGGTCTGATGTTGCCCTTGCTTTACCTCCAGTTCCCCACATATGTGAAAAAGGACTTATTGTCCTTGATGCTCGAAGCTAGTTGGAGTTCAGTTGCAGCCTTGGCTTTCCTGGTTTGCTCGCTGCAGGACCAGATCAGTGCAGCATAATCCTCCTTGGAGGTGAATCCCATCCTCCATCCTTTGTAGGCCTTTCTTTTTAGCCTCAGGAGGTCTGCTAGATCCCTGGATAGCCAGGGGGGCTGCTGTGCCCTCTTGCTGCCTTTCCTCTGAGATGGAATAGAATTAGCTTGTGCACTGAGAATCGCTCCCTTGAGGAGCAACCAGTCTTCTTGAACTCCCCTCTCCCTGGGATCATGGTCCCTTAGGGCCTCACTGACAAGCCTCCTGAGCTTGTCAAAGTCAGCTTTCCTGAAGTCAAGGACTTCCGCTTTGCTGACAGACTTGCCAGCTTTACGGTGGATGGTGAAGGCGATCAGCTCATGGTCACTGTCACCCAACTTCCCATCGATCACGAGGTTGCCGATTAGGTCATCCCCAGTAGCCAGTACCAGGCCAAGCAGTGCTTTACCTCTCCTTGGCCCATAGACTTCCTGAGTCAGGTAGAGGTCATCCATGCATGAGAGGAAGCTTTGTGACTGCTCGGATTTTGCTGAGTGATCCTCCCATGAGATGTCCAGGTAATTGAAATCACCCATGACAACCACGGTCCTGGAGCATGTGGCCTCAGCCAGTTCCTGGGCAAACTCCTGGTCAAGCTCAGGACTTTGGGTGGGAGGTCTGTAGTAGACTCCCACTGTTGTGTCCCCTGTGCCATGTTCCCCATGGATTTTAACCCAGAGGGTCTCCAGTCATCTACCCTGGTCGCCAATATCAGCTTGCAGGGATGTGTAGCTTTCCTTAACATACAGAGCTGCACCTTTTATCTACACGATCTCTCCTGTACAGGGTACAGCCATCTATACCCGTGGTCCAGTCATGGGTGGAGTCCCACCAGGTCTCCGTTATCCCTATGACATCATAATTATTTGCACTGAGCAGAAGGATGAGCTCCTCCTCCTTGTTCTTCAAGCTGCTGGCATTTGTGTACAGGCAGGCAAGTGTCTGCCTGGGAGCTCTTGCCTTGCCCATAGATCGTACCAGGGCTGGGGCAGGGGTGGGCTCCCTTAAGTGCCTTGGCCTGCTGGCTTTGCAAGGGTTGCTCAGCAGGCCAGTGGTGGCGGCAGTCCCCCTGTCCCCCAACTCAATACTTTCCATTTCATCTGTAAAATCCATGGGGGAATATAGGCAGAGGCATTACAGCAGTGATTCTCAGCCAGGTGCCATGACACCCTGGGGTGTCTTGCAGTCCTTTCAAGGGTGTTGTGGGATGCCACACAATGTTAGTATTCTCTGTGTGAGATGCAAACATGATTAACAACATAAACCCACAGACAGCAAACCGGAATTCAGAGTGTTAAAAGGTTGACAGCCCCTGTACTACAGAAACGTGCTTGAGGTTCTGGCTCCTGAAGCCATTCAGTTTTACCATATTGGCCAATACCAATCTGAGTCTAATATGCTGCTGGGCAGCTTGGGAAACCAGCCTTGGGCTGGTAACTCTGCTGTGGGGGAAGGGTGAGGGCAGATTAAGGCCACCATAGTGAGGGAGGGCATGGGGCTGGGGCGTCGCTCAGCCGAAGCAGGGTGGGGCATGGGACAGAGCCGTGAGCAGCTTGTCCAGGGAACACAGGGGGGAGGTGGCTCCTGTCGCTACAGGCACCCTGGGAAGGCATATGGGGGGGTGACCACAGATCTGCACGTGGAGCAGGATGGGTTGCTGTTGGGGGCTGGGGCGGCGCCGGGCTCTTCCCAGCGGGCTGGGCTGGACCAGGTGGCAGCACTGCTGGCAGTGGGACTATTGGGGGGGAGAAGGAATGACATTGCAGCCACCCCAAAATTTGCCATAGACCCCTCCCACATGTAGCCCCTCTCCTAGCATTGCCGCTGCCCACCCCAAGCACAACCCAGCCAAGCCCCTCGCCAGGAAGACCCCAGCACTGTCCCGGCCCCAACCTGCAGTGGCAGCCCACCCTGGCCCACACAGATCTGGGGGCACATGCCCCCCATGAGTGCACTTAGCAGCAGGAGCCACCTCCCCCCTGCCCCTTGGATGAGCCGCTCATGGCTTAGTCCTATGCCCCACTCCGGCTGAGCAGTGCCTATCCCAGCCCCACTCACTCTCTCACACTCCACGGGGGCCTCTATCTGCCCCCTCCCCCACATCCCCTTTCTTCCCCCCTCAACAGACTTACCAGCCAATGCTGCTCTCCAAGCTGCTGGGCGTGCTACTGGCCACATGCATGCTGCAGCTGTGCGTGTGCACGGGGCATTTATGAGCCACATTAGGCAAAAAAAGCCGACTGCCGATATTTCCCTATATTGGTGCCAATCCGATATGGGACCGATATATCGCTGCATCTCTGGTTCCTATTCTTGGTGCACTACAAAGACAAAGCCCGAAAATAACCTGAGTGCAACCAGTGCAGAGATAACTGCCAGAGCTGGCAGAGACTGAAAGAATAGGTGTGAGAAGTGTAAACTGCCCCATGCATACCAGTGGAGTGCCACTTCTCACAAGACAATCATCATTCCCTCTTTAATCTCTCAGTTCTAAACCTTAAAGAGAATTTACAAAACACCTTTTGCAGACAGGCCTATGAACTTCATTTCATAAATCTACCAGATACAAAAAGTTTATTTTCTGTCTTGGAGAACACGTAACACCAGAGTCTCCCTATGCCTGAGGAAGAGTGTTTGTGCCTGAAAGTTTGCAGACTACTTTTTTCCATCTATTTAGTTGGTCTAATAAAATATATCACATCTCCCCAAAAAGCCTTGCCTACCAATGAAGTGTCATCTCTAAGATCTTGGGAGCCTGCCAACACCACTATCAAAACTGTTTGTGGCAGAAGCTGGGGTAACTATTAAGTGACACCCCTGATATTACTCCCAAAGGAGAGCAGAATGGAAGGAAGCCCCAAGCTCCTACCCCTAGTTCCCCAAAAGAAGAGGGGATCACCTCTTTCTGCAATTTAGTAGGACCAGGAATAGTGAAGAGATGGGACCACGGTGGGTGAGAGGCCCTTTATCATATGCTTGGCCTACATTACAAAGTCCTGTCATTTGCAGAGTTGGTGGAACTGGCAGCAAAAAAAAACTCCTTCCAGTATATGCTGCATCTTCTAAGAAGTTTTGCCACTAGGGAAAAAAGTTAAAGTGTCAGAAGCATTATAGACCAGTCTATGGTATACAGAGCTCTAGACTGTTTAATCCACCAGTGATAGAGTGAACACCAATTGCTGGAAAATGCTTTCTAACTGAATGGTAGCATTTTACAAAACACCCGCTTAGTAACAATGCCGCACAAGTGTGAATGACTAGGCAAAAGGCAAGATACCGGTGCAGGATGTGCTGTACAAAAAAACCTGCTTAACGCTGGGTTTCAAACCAGGGAAAGCTGCTTATATTCTTCTTTCACTAGTGCATGCTATAAGTAAAACCATACCGCACTAAAGATGCATGGTTCTAAGCCTTACTATTATTTTTACTAAGGATCACATCTTAAGGGCTGGACATAGAGGATGTTAACTCACGCATAATTTACATAAATTTTGTACACTAATGTAAGGGATACCTGGATCAGAAGGTGACAGAGGATCACTTATTAATCATGGGGTAGCTGCTGCAGTAGGTATAACAGTCTTGGCAGTAGGTGGCAAGCAAGCATGTAAGAGCCTGCCTGCACTCAGCAGATGACTACCCCTGGGATAACTATGGGCACACAACACAATAGTGGTGCAAATTACATATGTGAAGCTTCTCAAAGAACAGTCTACCTGGACTCAGATGCCAGCTGTAAAACCACCTCACCAGCACAGCCACATCATCACCAGACTAAATAAAATCAGATGTTCGTTCACCAGTTTCTCTACCAATGGCATACATGCCATCACCTGCTTACTCACCATTGCATACATTGGGTAGACCAAGTCATTTCTGTGCAAAAAGAAAGAATGAGTGAACAAACACAGATTTGACATCAATTCCAGAAAAACAAACAAGCCTGCGGTAGAACACTTCAGCTTCCCTGGTTATCCTACCACTGACCACAGAGTAGCTGTTCTTAAACATCGAAGCTTTGAAAACTGACTTGAATAAGATACCGAGGAATAAGAAATCAACAATGGACTGGATTGTGTTAAGCATGGTATATCTGTCTATATACATCTGCATCTCATTTAGTCAGTCTATACAGGTGCTATTCTGCCTTCTGTCAAGCATGGTCTAATCCAGTACTGCTCAACCTTTTGGCCTTGCAGGCCAGAAGAGTGGTACAGGGTCAGTCCATGGATCAGATCGAACCCTGCATGCTAGCGTTGGGCTCTCATATCTGAATTGGTCCCTTCACTAGCATATGATGAAGTGAACTATTGCTTACAAAAGCTTACGCGCCCTTGATTTAGTTAGACGGAAAAGGATCTTGGAGTCGTCATTGACTCCACGATGAACAGGGGCCGGCAGTGTGGGGAGGCAGTCAAGAAGGCCAACCGTACCCTGTCATGCATCCACAGATGCATCTCGAGCAGGTCCAGGGAGGTGATCCTCCCCCTCTATGCGGCACTGGTCAGGCCGCAGCTGGAGTACTGCGTCCAGTTCTGGGCGCCACACTTCAAGAGGGACGTGGACGATATGGAAAGAGTCCAGAGGAGGGTCACTCATATGATCAGGGGTCAGCAGGGCAGGCCTTATGAGGAGAGGCTACGGGACCTGAACCTGTTTAGCCTCCACAAGAGAAGGTTAAGGGGGGACCTTGTGGCCTGCTACAACTGGTCAGGGGGGATCAGCAGGTATTGGGGGAGTCCCTGTTCCCCCGTGCGCTGCCAGGAGTGACCAGGAATAACGGTCACAAGCTGGCGGAGGGTAGGTTTAGATTAGATATTAGGAGGCGCTACTTCACAGTCAGGGCGGCTAGGGCCTGGAACCAGCTTCCAGGGGAAGTGGTGCAGGCTCCTAGCCTGGGGATTTTTAAAAGGAAGTTAGATGAGCACCTTGCCGGGGTCATCTGACCCCGGTGCTCTTTCCTGCCAAGGCAGGGGGTCGGACTAGATGATCTACCTAGGTCCCTTCCGACTCTAGCTACTATGAAACTATGAACCCCATCTATAGATTCAAGAACCATATGTGGCCCTGCCGTGGGTAAGCATCCTCCAGCCCTGCCTGGGGTTTCAGATACTTCCAAATCCTTTGGTGGGTGTCCTGCCCACAGGCTTGGGGTTTGGATGCCCCCTAAGGCTCCAGAGCAAGCTAGGGAGGAGGCTCTTAAACGGTTTGAAACAGAGAGGAAGGTAAGCAGGCAAGTCTGGAGCACCTTTAAAAAAGAAAGCAGGACTTTTTTTTGGTGACCGTCTTGTTCCTTCATAAGCCCCAGGCACCTCTAGTCAGGCAAGCATCTCTGGCTTGCAGATTCCTTCTGCAGTCACCCGCGCCGCCCCGCCGGGACGGCAAAGACGAGCTCTCGGGGATGGAGCCGAGGCTGCAACTGCTTCTCTCCCCGCCCCGCGGGCGGCCCGGCCCAGCCAAGGTGTCCAGTTCCCTGCGCCACCGGGCACGTGGCGGCCGCCGCCACCGCCAAGCCCACGCGGCCTCAGGAGCTGCTCCTGCCCCGCGCGCGGGGCGCCGGGATTTACCGGGGGCTTCAGCGGGGGCCTCCTCCGCGCCGGGCGGGACTCAGCATCGCGCCTCGCAGCAGGAGGGGAGCGGCGCCGCGTAGGAGCACGAACCGATGGGCGCCAGCGCTGCGCTGCGCTCCCCGCGCGGCCACACAGGGCGGGCACCGCACCCCTCGGGCTATGGCGGGGCGGTCGCAGCAGCTCGAGCCCCGCAGCAACGGCCGCCAGCCCCGCGCGGACCCGGGGAGAACTACCACTCCCGGCATGCACAGTATGCCGCGCGCGGGGGCTGCTGGGGGGGACCAATCGGAGGCGCCCGTGGCGGCGGCTCGGACCAATCGGGGGCCACGGCGGTTGCAGTTTGAAGGTGGAAGGCGCTGGGCTGGAGCGGGCTCCCGGGAGTCGTGCAGGTTCTGTTGCGGTAACCGCACCGGGGCGGGGCGGGGAGTGCGGCTCGGCGCGCGGGCCCCAGGGCCGCCTGCCCCAGCGCCCGCGGGCGGAGGTGGTTGAGGGCGCCCCGTGCCCTGCCAGCTGAAGCCGGCGGGTGTGCAGAGGCCCTTGCGGGCGTGGGGCTTGTTTAACTCGCCTCGCCTCGCCTCGCCTCGCCTCCGGGACTCCCAGGGCTGTGGGCGCCCATGGGTGTGAGCTGGTGGAGAAGCAGCTTGTTCTCTCAGGGACAAGGAGGGGGCATACAGGAAGAAGCAGGGCATGGAGGTCTTGCCCCGACTGCCCATGCTAGGCACCAGCCAGATTCTAGTTCACTGGAAAAATTCTGAAGGGTGCCTGCGGCTGAGGGGGTTGAAGACTGCTGCTCTAACCACCTGACCATGTTTCCTTTCTCGCTTTTTCCCTGCAGGTGCAGTAGTCATCTATGGCAATGTGGCATGATGGGAATGAATGGGAGCTGAGTAAAGAGAACGTGCAGCCCCTGAGACAGGGGCGGGTCATGTCCACCCTGCAAGAAGCTTTGGCTCAGCAGGATGCTTCCAGCCACACAGCCATTCAGCAGCAAAAGCAGTGAGTGTTAACTTCTTATCTGCCTTTCCCTGAATTTGCTGAGGCCACTACCTGTGCTGGAGCTGTCAATAGCTGTGGATGTGTTTGTCTGAGACAAAAAGAAATGCAGAACTCTGGAGCTCCTGGTTCAGAGAAAATACCTTTTATTAGACCAATTAAGAAATTGCAAAAAAATATCTTTTTCTGCAAGCTTTTGGACACATGCACCCTTCCTCAGGCTCAAGAAAAATTAAAGATGGTAAAAAGTCCCCATAGGTAGAAAATAAATGTGCAGAATTTAAGTTAATGTCCTATCTATGAGGACTTTTTACCTTCTTTAATTTTCCCTGGCAGTTTGTGGGGTTTTCTTTTTGTACTTCAGCAATTCTTCACTTTTAACTTTTTCCCAACTATTTAGTTGGTCTAATGAGAGACATCGTATCTACCCAAAGAACCTTGCCTACCTATGTCCTTAGACCAACACGGCTACAACCAACATCCCTGTCTTCATTATAGTAGCGCACCAGAATGCAAGAGGGATCCTGTCAAGTGGGACCATACCCCTCAGGATAGTTACTTGTGGAAATGTATTAAAAAGCTGTTCTTATGCTGGCTCTTGACAATACCTCTTCACTCTTGGCTCACAGCCTAGAATCTTTTCTCTTTTATTTAGCTCAGTCTGTGTCTGCTTCATGTATCTCTTCTTGTTCATGTTTAATGTTAAAGTGAGAAATTTGTTTTCTTCCTTATTAGAACCTGGTCAGTTTGGTTCAATATCACAAGATGCAAAACTGGATTCTTGAACCATTTCTTTGGCACAAAAATGCAAGAGAACTTTTTAATATTAAGTACCATTTGAGACACTAAAACAGCCTTTCAGTATTAAATATTTTTTTCATTGGAGAAGTAGTAATATGAGGGTGGGTCCAAGGATATTGTTTTCTACTGTGCTATCTATATACAGTGATATTTATGTGTTGTGATATTTCTTCTAGGGAATTTGAATCTGAAATCCGCTTTTACTCTGGAGATGATCCACTGGATGTCTGGGATCGGTAGGCTTCCTTCACTTTCACTACAATGGGATAGTTCAATCCCTTGTCACTGACATTTGTAGAGAATTCTACTGAGGTGTGTTAATGAAAGGGAAATACAGTTATTTTTGTTAACAGAAAACCCACTGAGGGCAAGGTTTACTAAATAAGTGCTTATTGCTATTGAAATCCACTATTTTTCATAAATCTCACTTTCCTTAGCTGTCCTTATATTGTACGTATATTGAAGTCCTATTATCCTGTCTCTAGATATATCAAATGGACAGAACAGACATTCCCTCAAGGTGGAAAGGAAAGTAACCTTTCAGCAGTGCTGGAGAGAGCTGTGAAGGCACTTCATGAGCAACATAGATACTACCAAGATCTTCGCTACCTCAGTCTTTGGCTGAAATTTGTGAGTGTCCCTCAGATTTATGGAGGGTTGGAGTGCATTTTTCTGAAGCTTTTGGATGCCACTTCAGACATAACTGACCTGCTTTTCTTGGTACATTGCTGTCTTGGGGATAGCTCATTCAGTTTCTTTAGGGTCTTGATATCAGCCTCTGAGTTTTTGTCCCATTAGTCGAGAAGTCAACAAGAGGACATGCTTCATGTTTATGGCTTGCTTAAAAGATAAAAATTGGGTATTACTGTGACTGGTTCTTGTACAGTGTCAAGATACATGTTTTTGTTTATCAGTGCAAAAAGGCCACTGACTAAATCATAGAATTACAGAGAAGTAGGGCTGGGAGGGCTCCAGAGGTCATCTAGTCCAAGCCCCTGCCTGTGGCAGGATCATCCCTATCCAAACCACCCTTGTAACCATAATCGAAACTCTGCATAAAACTATTATCAAGCCTGTGGCAACATAGACCTAACACCCTAACCTGCCACAGGTAAAATGGGAACCACAGTAGCCAATGTCCTACTTCTGTAAAATGTTGCCAGTATACTCTCAAGAGGTCTGCGGTAGAGTGCCCTACCCTCACACTACAGAGGAAGGCAAAAACCCTCACAGTCCCTACCAATCTGACCATGGGGTAAAATTAATTCCTGACCCCAAATATGATGAGATCAGTCTGATCCTAAGTGGAGGAGCAAGACCTTTTAGCCAGGAACCTCCAGCTTTGCTTCCAGCAGAAGCATTGTCACACCCCAGTCAAAGTCCACAACCATGGCTTGTAGTCAATACCCAATGCCTCTGAAAAAGCTTAAAAACACCCTGACGTAGCAGAAAAGTGGGTAGGAGCAGGGACAACCAGCAAAGCTCAGAAGCATGGGAAGTACCCACGGTAGAACATAGACATAGTTATGCTTAGATCATCCCTGACCAGTGGCTGTCCAACCTCTTCTTGAGCACTTCGAGCACTATGTTGATCAATAGCTGTGTTGTCAGTGATGATGTGTAAACTTTCTGTGCAAGTTGAATACTTTTTTTTCAAAAATATTTGGCTGAGGAAAATATGTAGGAGGAATTTTTTTTTTTTGACTGACCTAGTTCTACTATTCAATATGGGTAGAATTCTCAGATGGTTTCCAGGATCATTAAGCCTAAATAGCTATGCAGCCTTTTTCAGAAGTATGCATTTAACAAAGTAAAACCACATCTTTCTTTAGTTTTCTTGGTTTTCACTTAGTCACTTAAACCTCCTCCTGCTCTGTTTGTAAAATCAGATCTGAGTTGAAATGTGTTACTTTATTCTCGAAGTTTGAGGCCCTGTGATTCAGTATGACTTAGAGCTTTTTATTTTTTATCTTTTTATTTATTTTTTACAGAATTCTTCTCTCACTTGTTGCTGCAGGATAGGTCCACACACTCAGAGAAAACTAACAGCAAAACTCGCTATACACAGAGAAAATGGGAATTGGGGTTTCTTCCTTTTACTCTTCCAGGGTTATTGTTTTTAGTAATCTTTCACTTGTACTTATTTTAAATATTATTTGTAAAATAGTGGATGTAACACTTAAATACAGGGTTTTAATTTTGTTTGGTTTCTATTTGTTTAAAAGACACAGTTGGATCATTTGCAATAGTTGCCCAGCAGCCTCTCTCTGACTCATTTTCCACTCTATATAACTTTACCAAGTGAGAGTACTTCCTTTGATGTATTAGTATTTCGCAGAACATTGTATTTGCCGAGCTCCCTTTTCTTTATTATTTGTCAGGAGGGAGACTATCTTTAAGAATAAATGTCTTGCATAATAGACGGTTTTCTTGCTAGTATCACATAAACACTTTATAAAGTTCATATCCTTTCTGCTGTCCTTAAGACTGATTTCAGTGGTACTTCAACTGGAAAATGAGAAATTGATCCTGAAACGGTTCCAGACCTCTGTAGTCAAGATGAGGTGAGAATCCTGCATTGTGAATGGCAGCCATTATCTGCCTGTTAACAAACAGCATAGCTGGTGGTACAGTCAAAGAATAGTGAGAAAGAAAGAGAAATTTCTTTTTTTTTAACTTTGATTTTTTACTGGAAGGAAAGCAGGCTTGTGGAAAGACTTGAATTGTTGGGGCAAAAGAGAGTGTCCTTTCTCTTTGTAATTTATTTAAACCAAATTTAAAAATGTGAGACCCAGCAAAATGGCCATTTTCATTGTTCTGTTTTGTAGATGGTACATGTGTTGAGTGCACTGCATCTAGATGGCTTGAGGTTAGTAATGATGGTCTTAAAGTCACTGATCTGAATTCTATCTAGGCTGGGAGTGATTTAAAGTTGCTGCTATAAAATGCACACTTGGTGGTTTTGCTCTGGTTTCCACTAGTTTCTGTTCTTTTTTCAGCCTCTCAACATTTCTGGCTATTGACAAGTCTAGTCTTGTGATTTTTTTCCTGAGGATTTACAGGATGTCTGCCCTCAAACATTCATAAAGAAAATGATTAAAGCAAAATATCTATTGATAAGTTTGTAGGTTGGAATTAAGTGAATGGCTATAACAGTATCAAATATAGTAAAGGTCAAGCAAAAAATAGATGTTAAATACCAGGAGAGAAACTGTTTCCTACTGAATTATTTTCTGTATCTTCTATACATTTAATATGATTTAACACTATCTACTGCCCTTGAAACTACTCCTTTGAAACTTGCCTTCTAACCAGTGGAAGCCTTACAAGAGTATCAACTAGTGGGAACTAGCCCAGAAGTTTTTCCTTTGAGTTTGGTACAGTGAGACCTAAAACATAAAATTTGGACTATTGCAGGGAAACTGCTGCAGTGAACCCTTGGATCTGTATAGTTATCTGCACAGCCAGGAAATTGGCACATCATTGGCATTATTCTATGTCACATGGGCAGAAGAACTTGAGGCAAGAGGAAATTACAAGAAAGCAGATTTAATATTCCAGGAGGGGATACAGCGGAAGGCTGATCCTCTGGACAAACTACAGTCCCATCACAGGTAAGCATGACTCCCTAATGGACAGAAAAGCACATTTGTTTTGCACAGTTCTAAATGGGTGTCATATACAGTGGAGTTCACATTGGTTTCTGAATTTCTTTAGGCAGTTTCAGGCCCGTGTCTCTCGGCATATCATTCAGGGACTTGAGGAAGAAAGTAATGATGAAGAGGAATTCAGTCTTCCGGGCCTTGCTGAACCTCAAAGAAGTTCGCTGGCAGATCTGAAAGGCAAGGGGAAAAAGACAATGAAAGCCCCAATAAGTCGCGTAGGAGATGCTCTTAAAGGTAAGGTGAGCTGGGCAGTTGTCCTGGTCCTTAAAAAGTGGTGTTTTATGTTGCAAAAATATGCAAAAAACTGACGTCTGCATTTGAATGTTTATATCCAACTTATTTCCTTGCTACTTCTAGTCTCAAACCGAGGCCATAGCATCCTGAATCAAAGCTCTCAACAAATGTCAAATGGTCCAAATTTTGCTGTGTTTGATGAAAATACAGCTTCAGCCTCTGGAACTGAGTTTCCTGTACTTACCCCTCAGCCGTGGGCAGCACTTCCAGCAGCAAGGGCTAAAGAAAATGAACTAAGAGCAGGACCTTGGAATTCAGGCCGGGTAAGAAATGTCAAGATTTGTTTGTTTGAGAGAGGATGAGGCTATATGAATAGGTGACTTCCTCAGTCTCTGATACAAAGCCTATGTATGTATGCTGTTAAAGGCCATTATTTTTCCTTCATTGGAGATTCATTGTTTGAATTTTCATATTTTCTGTATTTTCTTGTGTATCTCACACCCCCAAATAAGGTGCACATCTTTTCTTTTTTTTTTCCCCTCCAGAAGGTGCTATGTAGAAAAATAAAATTTTTTTCAGTCGTGGCTGACTGTGACATAGATTAAATTCTTCTGGAAACAGTGTGTGTCCAGGAAGTGTGGCATCACAGGAGGCAGTCTGGGTAAGGCAGCAGGAACTTGCTAGTATGGCAAGATAGCAACATACCAAGAGTAGGCAAAATGCAACCCAGGGGTTGAATGCGGCCCTCCAGGCCATTCTATCTGACCTGCGCGGCCTCTAAAAAATTTAGAATATTAATATTTATCTGCCCCTGGCTGCCTGTCATGCAGCCCTCTATGGCTTGCCAAAACTCAGCAAACGGGCCTCTGCCCAAAATAATTGCCCACTTCTGCCCTATACCCTTGCAAGGGCAGTAGCAAGACTGTTCTTTATTGTAAATTGTTCTTTATATAAGTTCCTCTATATCATAAGCTGTTTTCCACACCACATGCCTCGACAAGATACTACAGCCTGCATGCAACAGACTTGCTCTGAGCCAGCTCAGTTGCTGTTTCAGGGATGAGCTACACACCTGCTTGCTAGGACCAGAGAGAAGTGGCAGCTTCAACCTAACCAAACTTCACAAGAAAACTTATTCCTAGAATTTCCTTAAAAATCATCCACTCACTTCCTCTAGGTTGCTCTCAGACTCTTTTAACTCCATTGGGGTTAACTAACCTTCTCTTGTCATAATGAATTATTGGAATTTAGCAGCTTTCTGCAAAGTTCTAATTCATGCTAATTAGGGTGGCAAGCCTCTTTTACTCTGTTCCTGACTCCATTATATGAGGAGCATGAGAGGTAAAGAGTTGGTGGCCCAAGAATAGGGGTGAAATTGTATGTTGATTGTTGCATTATGAGAACCAAGCGGAAAGGTTGATTTAACTTGATTAGTTAAAGCTAAGTGGACCTTATACAACCTGTGGAATGAAAGGTGTTGGGCTGCACTGTTTTTAAATTCATGAAAGGGTAGGCAGCAACTTTCAGCAGGTTTGATATCTAGAGAACTCCTAAAGGTATGAACTGTTGTAAGTCAAGCTTGAAAATAGACTAATAAGGAGTTGAAATGTAGACTTAATAAATAATTGATGGGAAATTGTTTAGGCAGTAGTTTGTTCCATCACTGTATGGAAGTTTGCAAGTACATGGTATATACAAGGGTATAACAGCTGACTCCAAGATTACAGAAAACAGTTGCAAAAAGGAAAATTGAGTTAAAGATGAAGTTCTTGAGGCTATTCCTTACCCAAAAGAAGCAATTTAATCTCTGATGTTGACTGAAGAAAGCTGAAATGAAGTTCATTTTGTCTTTGTAGGCACTTAGACGTCCTTTGTCACATTCCTTTGATCAGGGCAAATGGAAAGCGTGTACGGGAAGATGGGAGGAGCTGAGCATCGTCAGTGTAAAACTAGTTAAGCCTGAAGGTTAGAAATCAGTAACTGAGTAGGGAAAAAAAAACCCCGTGAACTTTGTGGGAACCCAGGAAAAGAGACTGACAGCAGATAGAAAAAGGAACTTGGTTAAAAGATTAGAATAATTCATATAACTTTTGGTTTAAGTAAGTTGAAAGGAATGAGAAACTGAAAAGGTTGATTGTTTGTTTGATAAATTTTGTCACTTCTGCTCTTGTCGGTTTCAAGTAGAGAATGCAGTAATTATACTATCTCAGTCACTTGTTGTTGGCTTGCTTATCAAATTCACCCTGCTTAAGCCAGATCCAGACCCACTGAGAGGTGGCATGAGCAGCACTTTGTCAGCACAGCCATAGCTTACCCTCCAGCTACCAAAGGCCGTCTCCAACAGGGCCCTGAAATTCTAAACTCTGGAGTAGCCCCTACGCCCCGCTTGCCTTTCTTCTGAATTCCTGGATCTGCTGGCTTGGTATGGTCCATGGGCTATATGTTTGGTACCCCTGCCTTTCTTTTATGCCAAGGCACATTTTGGTACTTGTAGAAAACTTCACAGAGGGCTGCAATTAACAAAGTGTACTTGGATAAAATGTAGAGCAGGGGTTTTCAGGGAGTGTACCCCTTCTGGTTACCCTTCTGGCAGAGCAGAAAGTGGAGACTTCCCCCTCCTCCCCCGTGTCCAGTCAGCAGGGTGGTACCTGTGCAGCCTGCAGAGGGGAGCTGCTGCACTCACCTGGACCACCCCCAGCCGCCCTCCTCCTGGAAGGCAGCAGTACAGGGTGGTGGGTAGTGGCGCTCTGTCCCCGCCTACCCATGCGTACCCACTTTCCAAGTACCTCCCGTTAACAACCCCTGATACAGAGCATTGATTTATTATTTTTTGTTAACGTATGTTTTTACATTTGTCTTGCTTATAAGCAAGCAGAAATCTTATTACTTGAAGCTCTTTGTGCCTACATATTGCATTGTATTCTGAGATGCACAGAGGCAAGTTGTGTCTCTACTATAGTCAGAATGAAATGTTTAACGATATAATGCGAAAGTTAATGGGAAAGGTCAGAGGAATAGTTTGCCAGTAGTTTCAAGACAAAGGTATTGTGTTGTAGAGTTAAGGGAAACTTTAAACAAGCAGGTAGGGAGGAAATGTGAGGACATGAAACCACCGTGTTCTATCTTTATCATTTTGTCCCCAGGACCATTTGGCTTTGTTTAAGGGCTTTTGTGATATCAGATGGTGTGTGAGGGAGGAAATGGTGGGAGAATGGTCTAGAGGCTTTTAGCAAGGAAAGGAGAGTATAGTGCCATGTAACAGGTGAAAATAGGAGAATATAAAGGTTTGTTGGTATCATCTGGAAACAAAACAGGAGTTAGATATCTTCAGCATGTCCAGTTAGCACTTAACAGGGATACCTACATTTCTTGGAGGACATGGGGAAGGGATATGTAACTACTTTTCCAGTTGCTAATGGCCACTTAGATGTATAGGTGGCTTGCATTCCAAAATGAAACACATTCTGCATAAATGGGTTTTGTGGAGAAAAGGTTTCCTAAGGACTGTGGATGGTTATTATCATAAGGGTTGGGCAGAAAAAGATCTGAAGACTAAATCAGGCTTGAGAATCTAGGAATCTTTATGCTGTTAACATGTGATTTCTTCTCCCTTAGCGCCCTCGAAGTAACATGAACTGTGGTGCAGAAGTGCCTTGTGTACTGCCTGCTTTTACCCCATATGTAGAAGAGTCTGCCCAGCAGCAAGTCATGTGAGTTTCAGTCTCTCCACATTTGTTAGATGGGAGCTGGCAGGGTGAGAGGAAGGATACAACTGCTTTGAAAGCCTCAAAACTGCCATCTACAATTATGGCCACTTTGTCTGTGGGTATATCTACACCGCAGCCTGAAAGTGGGATTGCAACTCTTGTAGACTAGGGATGTGAAACTCATCTGGCTGCATGGCCACATAGAACCGTGTGCCCTTTACTGGCTCCCTGTCACATCCAGTGTGCATGGCCAGTCCAGCCCTACGTGCTGCATGCAGCACATACAGGCCCCCCTCTGGGGGTTGCGTTGCATGTGGTATGTGGGCTGGACCTGGCAGCACAGAGGGTCTGGGGCACAGGCTGTATGTGGCACCCATGCTGGACTGACTATTCATGCTGACTTCAGGGCCAACCAGGTTGGGCCCCAGGATGTCCATGCATGTCCTGCAGTGCACGCCCCATGATAGCCTCCTGTGCTGTGTGTAGCATCTGTGGTGCTGGGTCCCCCCCATGCACTAAACTGGCTCCTCATGCTGTACGTGGCATGCAGGGGCAGTCCGAGACCCATAGGCCAGATCATAGGGCTCTGTGGGCTGAATCTGGCCTGTGGGGCATATATTTGAAACCCCTACGGTAGACAAACCTGAGCTAAGCTTAAAATTATTAGTTTTGGTTCTGACAGTCAGTTTAGCCATGGCAGCAGAGGCTCTTGTTCAAGTTGCTCAGCCCTGCTCAGGTTGCTAATTGAAAATGGTCTAAGTGTAGCCGTACAGACATCTATATCTGAGCCAGCTACTACAGGTATGCGAAGCAGGCCTAATTCGATTTGGATTTGGCCTGAATCAGGGACAGTGATTCGATTTATTGATTTGTATCACTGTCCCTGATTCTATTTGGCTGAATCTGAATCTGAAGATTCAGTGTTGATTCAGACAATCAGTGATTCAGACACAGATGCAGCTTTAAGTTTTTTTTACATACCTTGAGGTAGCAGGTGCAGCTTCTGATTTTTGCGATGCTGGGGCATGTGGAGCATCCCACAGGATGCAGCGAACCCGGAAGTGAACCAGAAGTACTTCTGGGTCTCCCAAGAGTATGCTGGAGGGGGGTGGTGGCGCTTCTCCCCAGCTTGGCAATTGGCCGTGGAGAGGCCTCCCAACGTGCTCCTTGGCAGACCCAGAAGTGGACCTCATGAACTCATGAGCTCCTGCTATCTAAGGTATGTAGAAAAAACATAAAGCTGTGTCTACGTCCAAATCTCTTAGAATCGATTTGGAGGGTTCCAGTTTGATCCAGAGAGATTAAAGGGTCCTCCAATTCGATTTGGATTTGGAGATTCGGCCACTGAATCAAGCCAAATGTCTGCTGAATTGAATCAGGGTCCAAAGCTTTGCAGAGCCTTACTAGCAACCTCAAAGCTACCTCAGGTGACTGCATGTTCTGCAAAAGGACCTTTGGACTGTTGGCATCATATTCAGGTTTGTAGCTGTTTTCTGCTGTCTTTGGACTTCTTGAGACTGACTGTATATAGGATTTTGTTCTGAAATAGACTGTCGAGGTTTCCATGACAACCACATCACTTAAGTATGGAGAAGTATTGTTGTTTTCCTTGAAATTAGCTTCCTGCTTGCATGCAGTTCTTGATAAAAATGCCTTTAAATCCCAAGAGACAGTGATGTTCCATTGCTTCATATAGCATGGAAAATTCAAAATTTATTTTTAAATAGCAAGTCTCTCTCTTTTCTTCCTTTTATTTTTGTAGGAAAAAAGGGAAGCTGTCTGGGCAGTAGCTATGGCAAGCATAATTGTCTTGCTATAGAAAAGGAGAGGAAGATGTTAAAATTATATTCTAGGCTTAGTCAGAAGGGAAGAAAACAAGCTTTAAGAGCTTGTGTATAACTCAGATTTCCTCTGACAATTTCATCTATTAAATGTGAAATTTTAGTTGTATCCAAAGGTATACCATAATTTTAAGACAAGTACTTTAAATTTAAGACACCTTTAAAACAAAGCTACAAGACAAGCCATCCGGTTTTTTTTGTTCTTCCTCCTCACATGTATTGTATGTTCTTCTTTTAATACGAAGGTGTATGTCTTTATCTAATGAGCTCCGCAATAGTTCAAGGCTTGTGCTTATTTGCTAAGTTAACACGATGTGATATATATGTTAGGGGTAGTGACTGATGGCAAATGCTTGCATACAGGTTCTTGGACCTAAAGATACAATATTCCGCTCTAGAATGTGCAACCTGTGTAAAGTAGCATGTATATTATTTACATATTACTGTACTTTATCCGCACATCTTTTAGTACTGCTTCCTAGGAGCACCATTATATATAGCTAGATTTCTCTTTCTGTGATTTTGTTCATTTTTTTTCTCTGTTGCTTATTTTTCTTATCATATTGCCCATATTGTTCTGAACTTAGTTAGATCTTTCGTACAGTGACGATCCTTCGTACAGTGATTATCCCTGTTCTTCAGATCCTTTGTACGGTGATTATCTCTGTTCTTCATCTGTGCTTGCTTCTCTGGGGGTTATGCAGCAAATATTAACTCTATTTATTTATTTTTTTAGTACACCCTGCAAGATTGAGCCCAGCATAAATTTTGTTTTAAGTGTCCGTAAGCCTGGGAAGGAGGAGGATCCACTACAGCGAGTACAAAACCATCAACAGGACACTGAGGATAAGAAAGAAGTAGTTATGTACTGTAAAGAGAAAGTTTATGCTGGAGTGGAAGAGTTCTCTTTGGAAGAAATCCGAGCTGAAATCTACAGGAAGAAAGCAAAAAAGAGAAGGGAAGGTATGCATCAAAATGTTTTGATCTCCAGCTTCCTCAGATTGACTCGGGGAAGAATACACTTCTGGATTCCACATAGGCTGTGTCTGTTCTTACATTCGTCTGGTGGCAAACAACAGCTGCTAGAACACATGCAAATCTGCATCCACAAGTGTCTGGTGGCTTCAGTTGGTAGTTATGCTGTTAGAGCAGGAGCGGGCAATTTCAGGGGGAGAGTCACTTACTGAGTTTTGGCAAGCCATCGAGAGCTGCATGACAAGCAGCCAGAGGCAGATAAATACTAATTTTCTAAATTTTTAGGAGCCCTGCAGGCCGGACAGAATGGCCTGGCAGGCCACTTTTTGCCTGCCCCTGTGTTAGAGGGCAAAGTGCACCCTGGGAAAGTACCAGGTGCTGATTGGCCCTCATTAGGTGATTGAAGGTATGAGTGTGTGTATGTTTATCAGTGGTTCTCAACTTTTTTTTTTTTTTTTTTAGATTCAAGCCATCCCTGGATAGACTTAAGGCACCCCTCAGAAAATGCCAGCTCTTGGTTTTCACTCTTTTTTTTACCTACAGAAAAATAGAGCAGTTTTTATGTTGCAAAGAGCTGATAAAGAACACAACTCTGAATTTCTGTAGCCTATCTTGTGAATCATGTTTGCAAACCTAACAGTTCTAACATTGTGTGTCACCCCCTGGCACCCTTGAAAGGATCTTAAGGCACCCTGGTTGAGAATCACTGATTGTTCATGTTCAGTCAACTGTTGAATCACTGCAGAAACCTTACCTTTCTTGCCAGAGGCAGAGTAGCTCTGCTAGTAGAGTATAGGATTCTGCTGCCTGGGAAGATATTTAAATCTGAATCCACTTTGTTTATTGGCAGAAATGAATGTTTGCTGACAAAACTGTTTTTTTTAGACCAGTTGTGCTCACCTTCTCTGGCCCTTTGGGCTGGATGAGTGGTGCAAGGCCATTCTGCAGGCTGGATCCAGTGTAAAGTTAGTCCACAGGTGCAATTCCATGTGCCAGAACAAGCCACAGAGTGACTGTACACCAGCATGATCCAGAATGTAGGGCCATGTCAGGTAGAACATGGGAATCCCCCTTCAGGTCTGGAAATTTGGCAGTGGGAGAGCAGTGACAGTCTTAACTTACCATGACTCTGGAAGTAATTAATGCTGCTTCTGCTCCCCTGCTGCCAAATTTACTGGACCTGTGGAGAGCCCCATGGGGCAGAGATTGCTGACTGCTGGTCTAAACTAGTGGTGCTCAATGTTTTGTGATGGTGGGCCAGAATGGCGGGCTCCATGGTGAGTCAGTGCTAGGACCTAGCTGCTGCCACTATTGCTTCTCCATGCCTTTTTAGCAGCAGCATGGCACAGCAAAGCTCTCTGTCGCCTAGCCATGGTGTGGTGTGGCACTACATGAGCAAAGTCCTCGCTGCCAAACACTACTGAAGCTCCAGTTCAATGAGTTTAATCCAGTGGTTCTGTGAGCTGCTTTCTCACCTGTGAGCTGTAGATTGCTGATCCCTGGTTTAGACCGTTTCATAGTGTGGGAGTTTCTGTTGCTGTTCACTTAATACATTTATTTTATCCACAGTGAGATACTAGAAAGAGCAAAACAGCTGGCCACACTGTAGCTGAACATTTGTTTATGCTCAATGTAGAATATGAGCAGCAGAGAGAATTCAAATGTATAAAGAAAACTTACATAGTGTCCCAAAGATTATGGGGTGGTGTATGTCACTGTGCTACACAGTGGCTCAGCCTTACTGGCTGACAATCCCCAAAATGATCTGAAAGAAGAAAGCGGATCTTTTTGTCTCAAGTAAAAGGGTTAATCCAGCACCATCAGAAATTGAGCTGTACCTGGCAAATGTACCTTCTTATCTACTCCCTTCCCCCTTTAGAGGAATTTTGGGCCATAGCACAGAAGAAAGAAGAGATGCAGAAGAAGATTAAAGAGCTAGAGAGAATGCTAAGGGATACACGAGACAACCAGCAGCAGAGAACACATGAGCAGGTAACGTCTAAGGCTTACATTTCTACTAAAGTATTGAAATAAAAATATACTGAATAAATGATCTCTCCTTAAGTTAAAAGTATTTACTTAAGACCTGCTTTTTAAAATCAGAAGGTAGAGGACATCTCTAATTTTTTTATCTAGCTTTATAAATATGGCATAACTTGTTATGCTTTAAGTATAATTTCTGTTGTAACTGTTTTAGGAGAAAATACTTTTCTTCCTATTTTAAATGTATGTAAGAGTATGATAACTTAACTAACTGAAATGCCTAGAAGTAGTTTGTTTTAAACAGAATTCTAATTTCCATCCAGTGGACACAACAAAACATGGGTAAAAAAGCAATTGTCTAGTAAAAGATGCCTAGAAGGATACACTATAATTCAACATGTTCAATATTCATTCATACATATGAGGAAGGGTACTGTGATACCTGGAAGCTTGTCTCTGTCTATCCCAACCTTTCAGTTGCTCCAAAAGATATCACCCACAAGAATTCTTGCCCTTATGCCTTTAAGCAATTTTATTGTTTAACAGAAACTAAGAATCTGAACAAGTACGCTTTTTTTCAACCATGATTTTATGGCACTCTGGAGTGTCTTTGAGATTCTTTTAAAGGTGCTGTGGGATCCTGAGTACAGTTAGGTGTGCAGATACCTACACGCAATTCACAAGATTAAATTCGGAGATTTCCATAGTGTCAAAAGCATTGTGACCTGTTGTAGTCTTCCTGAATTCTTTGGAACAGAAGAGTTGCTCAGTTATTTTTCTGTAGCTAAAAAATAAGTGAAAGCTAAGAGCTGGCACTTTCTGAGAAGTGCCTCCAGTCCAGCAAAGTTGAGAACCACTGATCTAGACCAATATAAAAAATATATTTTTTCAAATAAAATAAAAAAACATACTAACCAATGATAATGACATTTTACCTAGGGAAATAACAAAACCGTATAAATAAAGCTATTTAAAATTGTTTTTAAATCATGATTGAAATGAGTAATTTAAATCAGTTCTGTCTGGCTTTAATTTTGGACAAGGCTGTTACGTGCACTTTATGGAAGTTTCATAGATTTCATAGATTTCATAGACATCAAGGCTGGAAGGGACCTCGGGAGATCGAGTCCAGCCCCCCGCCCAAAGGGCAGGAAGTCAGCTGGGGTCATAGGATCCCAGCAAGATAAGCATCCAATTTACTCTTGAAGGTGTTCAGTGTGGGTGCTTGAACCACCTCCGCTGGCAGACTGTTCCAGACCTTGGGGGCTCAGACAGTAAAGAAATTCTTCTTTTTGTCCAGCCTGAAACGGTCTTGCAGGAGTTTGTGACCGTTCGACTTAGTCATCCCTTGGGGCGCTCTGGTGAACAAACGTTCCCCCAGATCCTGGTGGTCACCCCTGATAAACTTATAGGTGGCCATCAGATCACCCCTGAGCCTGTGCTTTTCCAGGCTAAAGAGTCCCATGTCTCTCGTCTTGGTAGCATGGTTTGTTATTCCATCACAATCTTTTTTTTTTTTTTTTTTCTCCTTGATGGCCACAGCTAACAGAAGAGAAGGAGCCCATGAGAATGGAACCTGGTTTGATGGGCGCTTCAGCACCTCTTAAAGAGCAAGAAGTATCTTTCTCCAGTGAAACAATGCCTGTGAAGGAACTGCCTCATGTAGAAAGGTAGTGAAGTGTTATTTTTGAACAGGCAGTAAAAGGTTAAAGAGGTCAGCCTCTTTCCCTTTTTGTCAGCCTCTTTCCTTTTTTCTTTCTTTTTTTTCTTTTTTTGTTTCCTTTTGCGGTAAACTTGCTTAGTCCTTCCACAAGCTCTTGGGCTGGGGGTTTTGCGGGGGAGTGAAGGGGTCTCCATGTCGAGAACGAAGGTCTCCTAGCATATCAGCTTCTGAGCAGAATTCTTCTGAGGAGGTTAATGTCGATATATTAAGTGGCACAGCTTTTTTCTTTTTCTTTATTTTTAAAGTTTGCTTGGGGTTGAGAGAGGTGTGAGAGAGAGTAATATAAAAATGTACCTGTATCTTATTCACAGCGGTTCCCAGCTGGTGGAAGATAACCAACAGCACAAACCACCTTGCTCTGACAGTAAGTACTCTTTAAACTGATAAAATTTGGGGAGAAGATTATACAATATTTCTTTCAATTTAATATCAAGAGAAAACCATGCCTTAGAAGAATGAGGATCAGAACATGCTAATTATAAAAGGTTCTGGCCATATTCAAGAGCTTAACAAGCTCAGTGGTGTGTGTTCAGAGAGCTGTGATTATTTAAAGTGACTTTCAAGTTGAATCACTTTTTTAATAGTTGAGGGTCCTTCCCCTTTTCCTGTGCACATTCGAGAATTTCATATTGTCATTGAGAGCAATACCAGTGTAGAAAAGCTTTTGGAGGAGCTGGAAAAATTTGGAAAGAAAAAAGGGTTCTATAGCATTCCAAGTGTAGAATATTATCTATTTTATTTTCATTGTTGTGGAGGATGTAGACTAAATACATTTTTCTTTTTTACTTTTAACCTGTGGTTATACCTAACTAATAGAGATAATGGAGCTGTTAGCTGCATGCCAAGGAACTTGGAAAAAATGTGTTTTTTGGATGGTGAGGTTGACAACAGAAAGTTGAGATCAAGCTTAGAAAAAAAGGGTACAAGTTATAAAGAATACTCCAGACAGATTAGGTAGACTGACAGATCTCGGAGGGTAAAAGTATCGCTCTTCAGCACAGCAAAACCAAGTGTCATTTAAACTCTACTGAGCTACTATTATGCTTAAATACCATACTATAAAGTTAAACATCCTGCTAGGACTGGTTCTTTTTGTAAGATCTTGAGTGGGTCCTGAGAACTACGGGGTCTTTGAAAAACTGTCCATACCATAAAGTCTCTTGTTTTCTTTTTCAGGTGAAGGTTATCTTCTCTCACAGAGACCTACTGTGCCTTTCTCCATATTTGATGAATCCTCTGCTTCAATAAGCCAAAATGTCAGGTAGAATCATTGGAACTATATATTGGAGAGTGTGGAAAATCTTATGGCCTAGTCTTACCCCTTACCTACTCTCCTTTCTGTTAGCAAGATTACTTTCTGTGTCTGTGTTGTTCCTTATTGTCTATCTTTTGGCTTGTCTTATACATTTTTCTTTAGGAGACTCCATAGTCTCATAGATATCATCTGGAAAGATTTCCCTAAGATTTACCCTAAAACTTTCGTATATGCCACCCTTAAAAAGATTTTTCACTGTTACTGGTAAGTAGGTTTTGCGGTCAACGGGCAGATAAGCAACACCTTCCATATCAAAGCTGAAGTGGTGAACTTGAAGTGCTGACTGAAATAAGTCTCTGGAACAGAGACACTACTTATTTATAAATGTTTCATGAAATATTGTTTCCTCTTAGTTGTCCTCTAGGCCTTCCGCAGAAAAGTGTCCATCGCCCACTTGCTGTTCGTAAACCTTCAGAAAGTACCACCTCCAAGGAAAGTACACCGCCAGAAGCCTGTGTAAGGACAAATATCCCTTATAGCAACTTTTGTGGGGAAAGAACAGGTATAAAACAGTAATAATGTTAGGATATCAGATGAAGAACTACTGATAGTGATTAAGTAACTCTTGTCTGCCAGCCCCTGAAGAGCTTCAGATGACATTGTATATGGCTTGCTTATTCTTTCAGGCTTTCTGATTAGTCTCTTTGAGAGAAGTACTATAGCTTTTATGGGGTGGGAGGGATGCTTTGAAATGGTGTTACATAATCAGTGTTAACATAGTACTATAATTGCATGATTCTTTAGTTCTTTTGAGGATCTGAGTCCTAGTCCTTGTGTCAGAGTTATCAGCTTTCTTATTTTGTCCAATTAGATTGTTATGGACAATAATATTTGCACAATCATAGAAGTTCTAATAATTTTAAAGTAGCAGGGGAAATTGCATCAGAATGGAATTTGGTTACAGAATAAAGCCAAAGAAGTGGAGAAAGTGAAGAAAACTTTATTCCAAAGAAAGTTGTTATTCTGAGCATAAAAAGTTTCATGGAAAAGGCATTAAGATGAGAAGGGAAATGGTTAGAGACCAAGAAGAGTAGCTGGGCTACAAAGTGAATTTGGGGAGGAATAATGTGGGAGGGCAGTTAAGCAGTCTCAGATGAGCTTCAACTTTGAAGGAGGTAATGAACAAGTAAATGGATTTGAAGGGTGTAGGAATATATAAACAGAATGGCAAGATGGAGACTACTGGATATAGAATAGCTTGACGAGAATAAAAATGAATGTCAGGGACAACAGAGTTTTAGGAGGAAGCTGATGAATTCATTTTTTGGCATGTAAATATGGTGTGATATCTTTGGAGATATATGCATCTCCTCAGAGTAGAGGGGTAGACAGGAGTGTGCATCCTAGTGGTTGGGCCTTGCATGCTGATGTTGTCAACCAAAAGACTAATGGAGAGATCCAAGACAAGCTTATAGAAAACAACCCAAAGGAAGGAAAAAGGCTAATCTACTGAAGATGGTTCTAATAGTGAAGGACTGGCTAGAACGTTAGGAGGAGAACTAGGAATAAACCATTTTGAAAGCTGAAGAAACTGTTTCAAGGCAAGTAGGAGACCCATAGTGTCAAAGGGGCGGTGGGGGAGCGTGAGTACAGAAAAGAAATCTTGGGGAGATTAGACATTAGTGACTTTGGGGGTCGTGTATTTTGTGTTGGAAAGGTATTTAATGTTTGACATTTTTTGATCAGTTACTTATAAAGGAGATAGCTGCCACTGGAATTCAAGAAATGTATTCAGGAATACTTTCATTAATCATTAAAATGTAGCCATCTCTGCCATGCACTGTAGTAGCCTCTAAGTAGTTCACATCAACCGTACTTTAAACAGTAGCTCAGGATTAAGAAATTGCTATCTAACTGAAACAATACAGGTGAACCTTAAGTAGTCAGAATTCAGTTGTCCAGCTTGAATGAATGGTAATACCTTTCATAAGAAAAGCCAGGAGGAGAGAGAGAGAGAGATGCCCTTTAATAACGATTGCTTGGGGGAGGTAGGACATATTTGGTGACTGGATTGAATAAGGGGGCAGTCTGAGGAGGTGTGAAAAGAGTGAAGAAAGAACAGTCTTTAAAACTTCATCACTGCCTCCAGTGCACTGGAAAGCATTTTAGAGGGGTAGGCAGGAGACTGCAGCATAGTAGGTAAGCCTTGTGAGAAGTACCTAATGGAAAATCCAAAGACAGGTATTTAGGAAACCCTCAAAAACAAAGTTGAAGGATAACCATCTAGGATGATTTTAATAGTTTTATATTTGCTTATGAACTGGTAAAAAGCAAAAGACCATGTACAGTTTATTAATAAATATAAATGACAGCATAACAGTCTGCCACATAGAAGGGTTAAGGCTGTTTGTGTATGGAAGGAAGGTGAAAATATGTAGTGCTCTTGAGTTGGAGACAGTGGGGAGCACTTGGATCATAATTGAAATGGTTAGAAACACAAAATCCGTGTACTTCTTTTTCCACTTGTTTCAGAATGAGCTCAATGGAATTGAACCCTTGATTGAAGATGCAATTTTGACAGGCTCCTACAAGAACAAAACCCTTTGTGCCAATCCGGAAGATACGTGTGACTTTGTTAGGGCTGCCCACTTGGCATCAACTCCCTTCCATGGGGTAGGACTACAGAGAATCCAAACTCCTACTGATCCTGAAAGTCTCCTGAAGAAAGAGTGTCCGGAATCCAAGAACATGTGTCTGAGCCAGCAAATCCCTGCTTGTGAGGGTACTTACAGCGAAGCTCTTTGCATTAAGAAGCTGAGGTAATATTTTGTAAATTGCAAATTTTGGCTGCTTGCAGATACTAAAAAAAATAAAATATGGCACTTTAAACTCTGTTTAAAGCTTCTGTGTTAAGCCCAACACCTCTTCTGAGCATGTAGCACATTAGTTGGACCTGACTCACCCGACATCTGTGTAGATCAGGCACTTTAGTACAGCTTTTTGGACACTTATCTAATAGCTGATTGAATCAGCTATTAGATAAAATGACAAAAAGCCCTGCTAAAGCTCCCAATGTCTACAGATGCTGCAGAGCTGGGCTCTAGTAGTGAGCTGTGTCTGATAAAGCACGTTTTTGGGTTTTGTTTGATTTTTATTTTATTTTTTTTAACATCTTCAAGCAGCCTTTATGTGCTTTCTTCCTGTTTTGAGTCCAGTTGTTTGGAGGTTTTCTATTCTGACTTCAGAAATTACTAGTGTGATAAGTATTACAGACCAGGTGCACCTAGTGCCTCATTTAGCACTGTTTTAATATGTACAGTAGTTCTGATTCTGGACCATTGGGGACTGAGGGAGAAGGAGCTTAAGAAATGCAAACAGGATAACAGGTTGAAGTTAAACAAAGTGCTGGTGAACAGTAAGTCACTGTTTTGTACTGTTGTTAGTAAATTAAACTATATAGTGTATCTTTACTTAATCTAGAGCTGAGTTTGACTACTCAGGGTACACATCACTGTATAACAGTAAGATGTGAATGTATCTGGCCTATTCCCTGACCAAGTTTGGTAGTAGTCAGGGAGAAGAGCAATGTTGATGCATGAGAGAGTGATGGTTGTAGTTTCTTAGTAAGCAACATGGACTAGGTTTTAGTAGCCTAAGAGAGGCGAGAGCCAGAATAAATTCTACAAAGATCTCTTGTATTATACCAGCCTTCTTTATCTGAGGACAAGCAGGGGCCTAAAGTATTTAACTGGGACATGAAGGGGAAAATTTAAGTGAAATGTTTGTAGGATCTCAGATTTTGAGTATAAATAACATGGCTCCATCACAGGATTAGACCACACAGGGTTGGTTCAGTCTCTGCTGCAAGATGAGAAGGGGTTTGTGTCTAGTAGAAGAAATAAGGATGTCTGGCATAATTTGGGTTGGCATTATCTAGGCACTGCATCTAATAACAGACTGAAAAGCTGATAATTTTCTTATTTACAGCCCAATTATGGAAGCAAGTCAGGAAGATGCCTGCTCTTCAGGTTCCTCTGTCTCCTCAAGATCTTCCATTTCCTCTGTCACGCAAATTTCCACTATTAAATACCTGCATATCCCTGAGAAATTGGAACTTATTCAGAGCTTGCCTGTTGAAATGGCTAGCGATCCCAGAGGTATCACTGAAAACGCAACTAGTAAGTGCCAGGACTACATTTCATTTGGGGCAGATGTCTCATGATATGTCTCATGGACAAACACACATTTTAGCTGCCTTTAAATGGAAGGCTTAGCTACCTTTTAGGAGCATGCAGTGACTATTACCATCTAATGGTTATGTCTATGTGAGCTCCAAAGCAGACCAGAGGCAAGATTCCCCTACTAGCTTCTCTCCCACTCCCCTCTGCTGTGCAGCAACTGTTACAGTACTTTGTTAACCCTTGCACAGCCAAATTAAGGCTTTTACAGCCCTGATCTACACACAGACTGGTGCAGCTGTGAGAGGGTGAGTAAGGGTGAGGCAGGGAGCCTGCAACCCCTGGATGAGCTTATAAGCTTTAGTTCATAAATGATTACTAGAAATGGGTCGAAACCAGAATATGTAATTCAGTGTAGCTTGACTGGATCTCGTTGTGGTCAGATAAATGTATTTAAATGTGTGGGGAGGGGGGTTCCCACCACCCCCCGAAAAAAAACAACGAACCAAAATGTAACAAGCTAGTTAAATGTTTTGCACCCTGAGATCTGAAAGTAACTTCAAAGGACCTAAGTATTAATCATTCCACTTTACAGAAGAAACAACGGGCAAAAAATTGACTAGCCCAGAGTGATGCTATAATTCACTAGTGGAGTGACAAGTTCAATTACGGTTTTACAGTAGATATGCTGGTTTCGCAAAGGCAATTCACAATTAGATCTTACCCATCTACCAGTTTAGTCTATTACTTTCTTCCAGATGACTCGACCAATTTGTTATGGACCACAGAGAAATGCAAAAAGCTGTTGAATCCGTTACCAGAATTATTGACTACATCTCCAGATTTTTATTTAGAGACTGGGCCCATGCCTTTGATGGAGTTAGAGAAAGAAATTGAACTGGGTAAGTAATAGGTAGAACTTTCTGGGTTGCTGTTCAAACTGGTTTTGGAATCTCTTTAGTTTTCTTTTCTCCTCAAACTGAAAGTTTGAGATAAAACTGCGATAGCATATTGCTTCTAGAGATCTTAATTTTGACTTTTTTGTGATCTTTTAAACTTTCACAACAGGGAATGAGATTTACAGTATTAAACGGGAATATTGGACCAATGAAGATGACAAGATGTTCTTTGCTGTACTAGCCAATTCTGCCCAGTTAGGTGCAAAGGGATTTGCAATCAAGGTAAGGCATATTGAACTGTAAAATGTTAACTTTTCAGTCTCCAAGGTAACTTACAGTGAGATAAAAATCTGGTCATGGTATTGTAACTATTTTGGAATAGAGAATCTCAGATCCTGTTTCTAACTCTTACTATGGAAGAACAGTTTCTGACCCTGTATAATTTGAGCTTCTCAGTAAAATGAAAAATGGCTCCCTGAGCAGTATGTGAAAATGAACAGTTTAGTTTTGCCCCATCAGTAACTTGTATCTTTTATATACTTTCTTGCAGGTGTACTTTCAGCCTGCACCATGGGATTTCTATATTACACTCCAGTTGCAGGAGCGTCTAAATACTGACTTTGATCAAAGCTTCAGTGAAAATTGCAGCTGTTTCTTATATCAGGATGGCTGTGTTGTTCTACATAGGAAGATAAATTGCTATACTCTCTCGGTCAGTGCAAACAAACTAAATGAAATGCAGGAAGTAGGGGTGCACCGATAGACATTTTGGGGGTTGATACCAGTAGCCAATAAGGAAGCATATTGGTCGATACTGATCTAATTTCCGATACAGGTGCATGCAGCTGGTAAGTTGGTGGTGGTGAAAGGGGAGGGGAGAGGAAAAGGGGTTGGGGAGGTGCAGATTAACTCCCCTGCCATGAGGGAGGAGTGGGGCATAGGCAGGCGCTACCCACCCAGGATGGGGTGAGGGCCTCAGCTTGTTGGGGGGGCGGGGTCCTGTCACTGGCCACCCTGGGAGGGCATGGGGAAGGTGTGCCCCCAGATCTGCATGTGGTGAGCGGGTGGAGCTGGGGCTGTGCCAGGCTCTTGGTGAGGGCTGGGTTTGGGGCGGTGGGTGTTGATCTGCCGCCCCCTTCCCATGCTCTTTCCCTTGCCACCACAACAGACTTACCAGCTGCATGCTGCTGGGCTCTGCTCTTCATTGCCTGCGTGCTGCACTGCGGCTACATGCACATATGGGCATTTATTGGACAAATTATCAGCCACTTCAGGCCGATTTTCCAATATAGCCAATTTTCTCTCTGTTGGTACCGATCTGATATTGGACCAACATATCGGTGCGCCTCTAGTAAGAAGACTTGAAATGTAGTGTAGGTACAAATACTGAGAGTTATGCATCCTTCCTGGGTGTTGGACAAATGCAGGTGACTTGGGAGAGGTGGATTAAACAAAAGACCCCATCTAAACACAAGTTCAAAACATGTTTTATTTGCTATAAACATGTAGGTAGGTTGCCCCCTTCCTAGTCTTTTGTTTCCATGTACAAGAAAGAGTTCCTTAAACTCTAAGCTTTCTGGTCATTGAGGGCAGTGGTAGTGTACTGAAGCAAAACCACTTGCCATCCCTCAGTAATGTTTGTTATGTAGGATTCCTAAGTCCTGCCCTTGGGAACCAGTGCACTGTAGGGAACCCAAACTTTTTGAACCAAAAGATTAAACCTTAATTTCTTGCAGACCTCTGTTCACCTGTATCAGACATTAATTGTTCCATTAGGATTCCCTGGACAACCAGCTGACCACTTACCATGGCTTTGTGGACTAGGTCTTGGGAACCATTGTTCTAGCAAGTTCTGCATTTCCAGGCTACAGTGACCGAGTGAACAGCATTACCTGTTAGCAGGGCTCCTGTTTTGAATTATCTTTGGTCAATACAGTTTGGACTGTAGCATAAACAAGACTTGGTATAAATGCTAATTTTCAACTTCAGTTAAAACACTCTTACCCCTGTTATATTCAGCTATTCTTGAACAGCTGAGTGCACACTAAGGACTTGCAGAGGCTTGGATTGTGTTGGGTTGTGCCTGGGGGAAATCCTGATTATATATGAATCTGACCAGGGAAGCCTGAACTAGAAAAACTTCCTAGCATCTCCTAGAGCTGACTGAAAAAAACTATTCATAAACTAGTAACATTAACAACTCTGTTTTGAAGCAAAAAGATTTTATATTGTCCTAAGTTCACTTTTCTTTCTTTAGGATGTTATTCAGAGCTGTAAAACTATTGGTGAGGAGGTGATTATGTTGGTTGCTTACAATCTGCTTGATTTAGTGGAAAAGCTACACAAAGCCGAAATTGTCCATGGACATCTGCGTCCAGAGGTGCTGTTCTTGGGAGACAGGTTAGTTGCCTCTTCAGAGGTCTGGATTAATGCATTTAATGCAAGTTCTACCCTAAGGTTTATTCTTCCTTTCTTCTGCATGACTTGCTTGTGAAGTTTCAGGAGTAGAAGGGAAGTAGGGTAGGAAAGTGTGGATAGACTAGGAAAGTGTGGAACATATAAAAGTTATATGTAAAACTAAATACACATTATATGGTTACTGTTCTAAAATTAGCAAAATTTCCATTGATGCTAATTATAGGAGCTTGAACAGTGAGGTTCAAAACACTTGAATATTCTGTTCTCTAAATAGTCTAGTCAGTTCCCCTCACGATTCTATTCTGAATTGATTCAGAGGATGGCAGTATTTATTCAAACTTTTGATGAAAGAAGCTTCCCTATAATTCCTTTATTTAGTTCCTCTACCTCACGGTTAGGTAACCTTTTTCAGCTGTGGGCCAGAATGACCCACTCCAGGGCAGGTGCTAGGACCCAATTCCTGTTGCCACTTGGGAGAACACCTGCAGCCAAAGCCCCATATCCACAGGCTGGATCCAATATCCAGTCCACAAGCCTTAGATTGCCAACCCCTATTTTACTTTGTTGCTGAGGTTGCTTCTTTGTATGCTTTTGTTGCCTCATTCTCATTTTTGTAGCCTTGCTGTATCATTCTTACCTGGAACTTAAAAGCAAGGAGATGAGAGAGAGTGTTTCTACCTTCTTGGAGATTCCTATGCTCCACTTTAACATTTATCCCTGTCCTCCCTCCCTGACATCTCCAAAGAGTCAGTGTGCCCTTGTCTAAACAATGTTAATCTTTGTTAAATGAACTCTGTGTAGCTGAGTATTAGTGATGGAACTTTTGCTTTGCAGGTAATATGCTAAATTCTGATCTGTTTTGTACTAGCATAAACCCAAAGTAAATTCACTAATGTCAGGAGAATCAAACCTGCTTTGTGTCCTGGGCCAGATCTGGACCTTATAGTTTCATAGTAGCTAGAGTCGGAAGGGACCTAGGAAGATCATCTGGTCCAACCCCCTGCCTTGGCAGGAAAGAGCACCGGGGTCAGATGACCCCGGCAAGGTGCTCATCTAACTTCCTTTTA
>NW_017728947.1:57098090-57113744 GCF_001723895.1 Crocodylus porosus | reverse complement strand
CAGATCCTAGCTGCCCTGACTGTGAAGTAGCACCTTCTGATGTCTAGTCTGAATCTACCCTCTGCCAGCTTGTGACCGTTATTTCTAGTCACTCCTGGTAGTGCTCGGGGGAACAGGGACTCCCCCAGTGCCTGCTGGTCCCCTCTGACTAGTTTGTAACAATATGGCAGGGGCTGGTGGCTGGAGGTTGTCCAGAGTTGTATTAGTCCTTGCTCACCCTTTCGCTCCTGATCACTATGTCCACCAACACTCAAGGACTCTCAGATTCTGTAGCAGGCCACTTCTTGGCCACACCTTCCAGCTTCCACTGGCCCAGATTAGGATAATTGTGTTTTTTCTTGAATGACCAAGAGCTATTTTAGGAAGAGTCACTAAGAATAAGTAGATGAGATTACAATTACTGAATAGGCCCACAATATACAAGATTGAGAGAGCATGGTACTGGATCTTGATCTGGATTATATTCTTGGTTCTGCTGTATCTTGTGTGATCTTGGGCAAGCTGCTAACCTCTCCCTTCCCTGTGACTTTCTCTTTTGTTGTGAAGTGAAGTTACATCACAAAGCCTAACCCATTTTTGTTCAAAACGTTTTGAGATCCTTGAAGAGAAGGCAATTCAGAAACGCAAATGTAATGTATTTACTCAAATACAAGACAGCCTTGATTATAAGATGATCTCTCCCCCGCTCCCCCAAATAATTAGATTTATGTAGGCAAAATTTATACATTTCTTATAATTTTCCAGGTATAGAATCTAATTATTGGAGGTTTGCCTTGAATTTCTTCTTCTCCCATTGCTACAGCAGGGAAAATAAACCTAGGGTATTTGGTAGCCACTTTGCCTCCTGCTTTTCCTTGCAGCTCCTGCCTCCTCCTCTTACTGTCATATCCTGCTCTCCCTGAGCACATGGAAGTGAGGAACAAATTTGAAAACAATGAACTTGAAAATAAACATAGCTAAGGCAACTTGTATATAGTCCCTATGACTTTAGCTCAGCAGTTGCCAACCTCAGATTGTGACTCAAATGAGGGTTGCAGGGACAATGCTGACGGTGCCACACACAAAGGACGAACCGCACCACATGCCAGGAGCTCCCCTGCCCCTGGGTCACTGCCACCATGCTCCACTCCCAGCAGCGGGTCAAGGCAAAAAAAGCTCGGGAACCACTGCTTTAGCTCATCCAGAATTGATGCATGTTACCTTTTTTTGAAACTACTGTAAATTTTAGCCCAGATACTCCATACACACACTTTTAACAGCACTTCGGCATTATGCAAGATATTAGTCCAAAACCAAAAGGCTCAATATTTACCATAGAGTTCACTGGGAGCAGCATTTCAAACTGTGGTGACCCCACAGCCTAGCACTGCTCCGTGCGTGTGTGTGTATGTGTGTGTGTACTCCAGATATGCTGCCCCCCCGCCCAACAAAAGATCCATGTGCTAATTACTCCCCCCGCACATGCACACACACATACTCATGACTGTCATGAGTCCTGGGATGCTCCAAAACTTCTATGCAGATAAGGCCCAGGGTAACCTGGTCTGGTTTCACCGCTTGGAGGGTAGGCCCACATTAGCATGCAACAGGCTGAGAAAGGGGGAATGACAGAGGGATTCTGGGTGAAGTGTTTGGGTCCCCGTTAAGTGATGTTTGTCAGGCATTGAAGTCTGATGAAGAAGTGGGATACATTGGAAATGGGAAAGAAAGGTGCAGCTCGGTTGTGGGAGTGAAGAAGTTGAAAGCGTATGCAGTGTAGTGGCTCACCATCACTTTAAAAAGAGTCAGTGCTGAGGGTGGGGGTGCACTTAATGGGCACTACCATGTATCTTATTCAGATGGGCTGCACTAATCTAACCTTGTGGTACTTACCTGGCAGGGTAGATACCATGACCACGATGGTGGCAGGAGACTACCATGACCAAGATAATACAATTAGTGTAGTGGAGGGTTGCACCTTTGTCTGCTTGCAGACAGGATTCCCTACTCCTGTAGTTAGTTTTGCAGTGGCTAGTGTCCAGTTGGAGGATCTCAGCTACACTCTGACTTTATTGAAATGGGGAACTCCTCCCTATTAGCTCCTTTGGCTAAGGGCAAGCCAAACTTAGGGGTATCCAAACACTAAGCTTCCAGGCTTTGGCCTGCATGTACGATGACTGCCAAAGGATTTGAAAGCATCTGAAGCTCCAGTCAGGGGTGGAAGATGTTTTCTGGTAGTAAGGCCACATTTGGTTCTTGAATGACGCATGGATTTGGAATTGATTTGACTTGGAACACGAAACATCTAAAAAAAAAAAAAATTCTTGTTGTAAGTGACCATCCTATCAGCACATTTGTCCAATATGGGCCATGTGTCTTATAGTCTTAGTGTTGGCTGCTTTTAACCATTTTCATAGTTGGTTTCCATAAATAGTACATGTTGCTTTTAGCAGCAGTTTAATGATAACCAGTGTAGTTAATGAGACTTCCTTGTATGTATGTACGGGGGGGAAATACAGTAGTATAATATTAAATTTTCCTCTGCATCACCTCCTTCTATGGAAGCTAGGGTTGTGACACAGAGCAAAACAGCACTATCCATGAAATAACTTTTCTGGAGCCTCCTGTAATCAAGCTTAGTAGTGATGACTTGTTACTTAAGCAGTAACAAACCTATGTGTGGATTGACTTCAAAAGAAGAGTGGCAGCTGCTGCTTGGGAGTGTGCACCAATGATATTCTGTAACAGTTACCTGTGATAAGCAGTGAAATGTATGTAGCAAAACTGTTCTAGCTTCAACTTTTGTTTCACACATGGGAGAAGTTTGGGGTGATGTTTCACGTGTTCATGCATCATCCTGCAGCAATACAAGTTGTAGTGTAACAGCTGCTGCATGCTCCCAAGCACCAGCAATTCCCCCTCACCTTTTGAAGCCTCTCCAAGTGTATGTTTGTCCATGCCTTAAGTTTCCTTATGCAATTGAACTGTATTGCTATAGGGGTGAGCCCATTTTAATAATGCTTCCCAAACAAACCATCAGAGGGAGCTATTGGTGCTGTTAAGACTGAGAGTTTTAATGTAAGATTAAATAAAATGAAATTATTGCTTTCTAGTGTTATTTCCATGGAATTCTTTCCTCAGGCTCTGTGGGCTATTTGGTAATAGTGAGATTACCAATGCTCTGAAGATCGTTGACTTTTCTCATAGCCTGGACCTGAGGTTGCAGCCTAAAGTGAGTTTGCTTAGCTTTCCCATGGGTCAGACGCAGCATGGACAACAGATCCTGGCCAAGTGTGATCTTCCATGTCACGTAAGTGCATATTAACCTACTGTAACTACTTTCCAGTGTCCTTTGACAAGTATGTTTCTCTGGTGAAAGCAGAATGGTCTAGTGATCTCATTTTGTGCTCATTTGGATGTATGTTGGTGGGGTTTGCTTGTTTGTTTTGTACTTATCAAATCAAAAAAAATTTCATAACTGTCACCCTTTAGTAAACTCTCCACTTGGTTCTGTTGTGCATCAGCTGAAGGAAGTGGAAAAATTGATTTGTGGTAGTTTCATAGTTTCTAGGGTCGAAAGGGACCTGAGCGGATCATCGAGTCCGACCCCCTGCCATGGCAGGAAAGGGTACTGGGGTCAAACGACCCCAGCAAGGTGTTCGTCTAGCTTTGTCTTAAAGACCTCCAGGGTAGGAGCCAGCACCACTTCTCTTGGAAGTTGGTTCCAGATCCTAGCAGCCCTGACAGTGAAGTAGCTCCTTCTGATATCTGTCCTAAATCTACCCTTTACCAGCTTGTGACCGTTATTCCTGGTAGTGCTCGGGGGAACAGGGACTTCCCCAGTGCCTGCTGGTCCCCTCTGACTAGTTTGTAACAGGCCACTAAATCCCCCCTCAGCCTTCTCTTGTGGAGGCTGAACAGGTTTAGGTCCCATAGCCTGTCCTCGTAGGGCCTGCCTTTCTGCCCCCTGATTATGCAAGTGGCCCTCCTCTGGACCCTCTCCATATTGTCCACATCCCTCCTGAAGTGCGGCACCCAGAACTGGATGCAGTACTCCAGCTGCTGCCTCACCAATGCTGCATAGCGGGGAAGGATCACCTCCTTGGACCTGCTTGAGATGCACCTGTGGATGCATGACAAGGTATGGTTGGCCTTCCTGACTGCGTCCCTACATTGCCGGCCCATGTTCATCATGGCATCAATGATGACTCCAAGATCCTTTTCTGCCTCTGTACTGATGTTGTGTACTTAATTCATCTTATAGTTGGGGTTCATAATAGATGGGTAAACTGTTTATAGAGTCTCATTCAAAATTATTAAACAAGGATTCTGCTTTCTATAGTAGTTCTCTAGTTTCCTTAGAAACTTGCTGGAAAATTATAACCACAAACAGCATAATTCAGGATTAACAAGTACAGGTGGTCATGCAGTAGAACCAAAACTGCTATTGTGCTAGGTTGAGTGTATGTAGGAGAATGTTGAGATGGCTGCAGAAGTCAGCAAAAATAATTTTATGATTTTGATTTATTTTGGTTTCAGGTAGACTTGATCAGTATTGCAGATATAGTCCATTTGATGATGTTTGGGGAGCACCTTCACGTCTATCAAGAAAATTCCCTCTGGAAAATCAATCAAAATTTGTCCAAGTATGCGTGGTTTTTTTGTTTGTTTGGGTTTTTTTTAACCTCATCCTTCTAGAAGGAGTTGGGGGGGTGGGAAATAGGGAATGGCTGCTTTAACTATTATCTACCTCTGTGGTATTACTATCTTCAAAACTACACCATTGCAGTTATGCCATTATTTGATAACGGTGGGTAGTATATTGCACAAAGGTTCATTTTTAAATTTTGTACAATCGTTCATCATGTAAAATGAAGGCCAGAGGTAATGTTTAAGTCAGACTTCCTCACATCAACTCACCAACTTTCAGTTGCTCCCTGTTGTGTGAGGGAGACTAAACTGTAATTTAGTCACCATGGAAGCTGGAAGATGGTGTAAATTAAAATGTGGTAAGGTCTAATTTATCACTCTCTTGTGCCTTTTTTTTTTATTCTCCCCAGTGGGAGTTGCATCAGCTTGGACACTTTGACATAGTAGGCTAAATTTAGAGATAGGTAGATATGTGGGAGGGGAACCATACTAAGAATAAAATTCATTTGAATTTTAAGCTCTTCACATTGGGCCTTACGCTATAGGTGGGACATGATGTAGGGGATGTGGGAGCAGTATGATATAGCTAAATTCTGCTACAGTGTATATAAATGAGGGGTAGAATTAAGGGGTGCCTATACATGTGCCTAAGGGCGAGGGGGGGCATTCTAATTGGAGCAGCTCCTGGAAAGCCCCTGTAATTAAAACATTGCAACATCTTGTGTGTTAAGCCCCCCATGTGTTTAAAAATGTCCACTCAGCAGTCATTTTTAAACCTGTGGGGGCATATACACGTGATGCTGTGGTGATGCTAAGGCGTCCTAATTAGAACATGTTGGAACACACGCATAGGCACCCAAGGTGCACATGTTTTAACTTTTCAGGCATCAGGAACCTGCTGCTGCTGCCTAGTAGCTATGTGATTTGGGGAATGGGCAGTATGTGCCTAATGCCTACTGTTTTCCAAAGGAGCTTCAGCTTGCTGAATTAGTTGTACAAGCTTTTGGGATTTGAAATGTTCTGAGAACACCAGTTCTGGCCTCCTGCATTGGCCATGGCCTTCTGCCTAAGATCCTTCTCAGCATACAGAATTAATCACATTCAAACATTAAGTCCATGTTCGTCTTACTCTCCTGTTCTCTGTAGCTTCTCCTTTTTCCCTCCCTTGTAGGGTGTTCTGTAGTTTGTCCTGTTCCTGTTTTTTTTTTTTTTTTTAACCTTGTGCAATCACTTATCCTGGAAATCTTCAAGAGGAGACAAACATTTTGAGAGAATTATCCAGGAGCACATCTGTGAAGGACCAGCAGGGGAGATGATGCTCAGGGGCAACCAGCATGGCTTCATTAGGGGCAGGTCCTGTCAGACCAACCTGATTGCCTTCTACAATCAGGTCACAAAATCATTGAATGCAGGTGTTGTGGTGGATGTAGTCTTTCTGGACTTCAGGAAAGCCTTTGACACTGTCTCCCACCCCATTCTCATTAAAAACCTAGGTGACTGTGTCATTAATGCCTACACAGTCACATGGATTGCAAATTGGCTGAGGGGCTGCACCCAGAGTGGTGGTGGACAGGTCACATTCGGCCTGGAGGGATATGGGTAGTGGAGTCACCCAGGGCTTGGTCCTTGGCCCCGTACTGTTTAATTTCTTTATTAGCGATTTGGACGAGGGGGTGACAAGCACCCTGTTCAGATTTGCTGATGACACCAAGATCTGGGGCAAGGTGGGCACACTAGAAGGGAGGGACAGGATACAACTGGACCTGGGCAAGTTACAGGAGTGGGCAACTGAGAATAGGATGGGATTTAATACTGACAAGTGCAGGGTACTGCACTTGGGCAGTAAGAACCAGCAGCATACCTATCGGCTGGGGAACTCCCTTCTTGTAAGTGACAGAAAGGGATCCTGGAGTCATTATCGATTCCAAAATGAATATGGGCCGCCAATGTGGGGACGCAGTCAGTAAGGCCAACTGCACCTTGGCATGCATCCACCCACAGATGCATTACGAGCAGGGCCAAGGAGGTGATCCTCCCCCTGTATGCGGCACTGGTCAGGCCGCGCTTGGAGTTCTGCGTCCAGTTCTGGGTGCTGCACGTTAGGAAGGATGTGGACAGCATTGAGAGGGTCCAGAGGAGGGCCACTTGCATGATCCAGGGACAGCAGGGAAGACCCTACAGGGAGAGGCTACAGGACCTGAACCTGTTCAGCCTTCACAAGAGAAGGCTGAGAGGGAACCTGGTGGCTGTCTATAAACTCACCAGGGGGGACCAGTGGGGAATGAGTGAAACCCTGTTCCCCTAAGCACCTCCCAGAGTAACAAGGAATAACAGCCATAAGTTGTTTGAGTGTAGGTTCAGGCTGGACACTAGAAGGCACTACTTCACAGTCAGGGCGTCTAGGATCCGGAACCAACTTCCAAGGGAAGTGGTGCTCGCTTCTATTCTGGGGGTCTTCAGAAGGAAGCTAAATGATTACCTAGCTGGGGTCATAGAGCCCAGTATTCACTCCTGCACGGGGGAGGGGGTCAGACTTGATCTACTTAGGTCCCTTCTGACTCTACAACTATGAAACATTAACACTAGATAGTCACCTTGCTGGGGTCACCTGACCCCAGTTGTCTTTCCTGCTTGGTGCAGGGGGTAGACCTGATGATCTTCCAAGGTCTCTTCCGGTCTTAGAATCTATGAACCAACTTCCAAGAGAAGTGGTGCTGGCTCCTACCCTGGGAGTCTTTAAGAGAAGGCTAGATGTACACCTTGCGGGGGTCGTTTGACCCCAGTAGTCTTTCCTGCCATGGCAGGGGGTCGGACTAGATGATCTACTCGGGTTCCTTCCGACCCTTGAAACTATGAAATCTATGAGCTCTAGTTCAAGCATTGTCTCTGCCATTTTTAAGCGCAAGGATGCTTTTAACCAGAGCAAAGCCGAGCGGGGTGAGGGTGGATGTGGGCTGCTTGCTGCAGGCTCAGGGCTCTCTGCTCTGCTGCCTTTCCCCTGGGAGTCCCACGCTAGCCACATACCCCTTGCCTGCCTGGCACTGGGGGGCACAACTCACCACCCCCACTGCTGCCAGGTGGGCAAAGGGCAGGCGGAGCTGAGAGCTCCAAGCCCACAATAAGCAGCACCCCCCCACCCACATGCCTCCCCTGGGGGGGGGTGCATACAGTGGTGGGGAGCCATGTGCCTCCCCCCCCCCACGCACCCTAGAGAATCCACCCACAGCTCCATCCCACTCCGGGGTCCCATTCACCACTGCGTCTCTCACCATGGGGGCCTTGATCTGAAATCCCCCCACCAATCCCTTCCCTTCCCTTCCCCCACACCCCTTCCCCTCCACAGACTTACCTGCAGAGGGAGGTGCTGTCCATGCTGCCCAGCTGCATTCCTGGCTATGTGTCTGCGTGCAGCCACAAACATGCATGCAGCACCCAGGGGCCTTGGCCAGAAGGTATAATTAATTATATTTATTGGTGATCATTATTGGTTACACTGACCAAAGAAAATCAATAGCTGATAATGTAAATTTCCCTTTCATTGGTGCCGATTTGATATGCAACCAATATATCGGTGCACCTCTACTTCATGCAGAAAGCTTGCAGTGTTATTGGTCAGGAATTTGCAATGAGCTTAGATGACAAGATGTGCCAAAGAAGGTAAGCTAAATATGTCCAGCTCTTGTAAAGCAAGTGCCTCTTTCTGTTTGGGGCAGTTGGTATATTCTTCAGGTTCTTGCTATAGTGAACCTTTGTCCTAGGGGTTTGCACAGTTGGAAGAATTTCATGTGGGAAGATTCAGCTGAGATATTGGTTGATCTTGAGCTTAGTCCGTTGTGTTCTGCCAAGTCAGGTGGTGCATTTAGAAAATTACTTACCTTAATGAGTCTTCTGCACACATTAAGATATAGGGGGATTAAGATATAAGAGGGGAAAAATGACTCTTGCACAAAGTCTTGTATTGAATGCTGGGGATATGGGTCTAGCATTCTCCTTGAGTGAGTTTTCTAAAAGGGTAGCTGTGTTGAATAAAGAACCTGTTGGCTAAATATCTAGGTGGGTAACTAGGGGCTCGGCCAGCTCAAGAAAGGACTGAGAAGTTGGGAATTTGAGGACCAAATCCAGTTTTTGCAGACTTTTAAAAAAGGTGTAATTTAAACATAAAGTCTATGAAACAAATAGCTTCTATGGTCTGCTGGGATTTTTGTTTTGGGAAGACCAAGACCAATTCATGGTGATGGGTTGGAGTTCTACCTACATACAGACCCTGTGAGACAGTTTCCTTCAGGTGAGCCAGCTTCTTTGCTGAACAGCCAATGTAACATCTAGCACTGAAGCAGTATGTTTTAGTGGACTTCAATACAAGATTGGGGAGCAAGAGTTTCTTCTGTGTGAATCATCTCTGATATAAATGTGTTTGCTATTTGTCAAGTCACTTAACCTTTTTGTTTTGAATATCTCTTGTCCTGTGTATGTGGAAATCTCCCTTATAGGAGACTCATTACAACTAATTCTGAAGCGCTCTACTGCTTCTATAGCTTCTAGCTCAGAATTTTTTTTTTAAGTTTCCTAATATCCACATCTGCTTTATTTCCATGGAAGGAATCTGTCAAGTTTGAGGTTCTAAGAATTTCTTGTGCTATCTTCCCAAGATACTCTGGCTGGCTGTTGCCTAATGTTAGAGGAATTAAATATGCTGGGAGAAATCATGATACAAAATAGAATTTTTATATATATAAAAAATGTGTAAAGAAGGCCCTGGCAATAATATCAGTTATTCGGGCTGATATTTTACAGGGTCAAGGCCAGAACATTCGCTTGTAATGAAAGCCCTGGCAAGATGCGTAACCAAAGACTTTTTCTTTTCTTTCTTTACATATATAAAATAAATTCTCTCTCTCTCTCTCTCGATATATTGGCTACCTATCTGTCTGTATAGATAGATAGATAACTTGACAATGCACCCCCAAGTTTTGCTCTGTAATTTGGCTTTGTAGCCTAATACTATTTTAGACTGCAAGCCAGTACACACGCTATTAAATATGTGTTGGAATACTGAATTACCAGCTGTGTTCATGCTGTTTCATTGAAAATTGCTTTATCTGTTTTTAGGTCTGTTGAGAGTGATTTTTGGAGTAAATTTTTTGGGAAGATTTTGAATGCAGATGGTAAGTCCACAGCACTTACACTAAGGGAGCTAAGAGAGGAAATGAGTGGCATGTTTGACGCCTCTTTCCAAGAACGCCTTCATTATTCTTTCTATCATCTTGGAGAATTTGCTCTGCCTCTTGTATAGAAGGGCAAATGCCCTCTATATATTTTTCTGTTATAACAGGAATTTGCTAATGATACTCCTTTTTAAATATATTTTTAGTACTAAACATGGGAAATGGCTGCAGCAATTTCAACAATACATAATATAATATGTGTTTATTTTGAGTTAATGTCTAGCTGTTCTTTAAACTTGTTTTAACAAACTATGCATCATCATTGTCTTATCCATTTTCTCTAGCAATGTTTATTTAATACCAGGACTATATTTGTGATCTCCTTAGCCCTTCTGTCATGCCTTTTTTTCTTTACAACTGCTGGTTAATCACTGTTTAAGTAATAAAACTGTATTTTGTCAGCAACTCTGTCTCATGGAAATTTTACTTCTAAATGGTCTTTCGAATGTATTGGCTCTAGTAATTGATCTGGATTGACATTTCTGATTTGGAGATTTTTCATGGTTAGATGCAGATGGCTGTCATTTTAGATAGCTGTGAAAACTATCTGTTCAGAGTCTGTGCAGTGCTTTGGCTAACATAACTTCATATTCCACCTGGAAACATTTGTGCTCAGTAGAGCAAAGAAAATAGATATAATCACAGCTCAGAAAGATGCAGAGTTGACTACCTTAATAGCCAAGTCATGTTTTATTTACTTTGTTGGGCTCTCAGTGTCTGGCATTACTGATTGAATTGACTGTTTAACAAAAACCTACTCGGGGACTAAATTTGCCAGCTGTGTAAGTAGGGCTTTCTGCCAGACCTTTGGTAACACTATTAAAGATTATAATGCATCAGAAATTGGTGCAGGCCTCAAGTATCAGTTATTAGGACTGCTATTTTACAGGGTCACGGCCAGAACACCCACTTGTAAAGAAGGCCCTGGCAAGATGCATGACCAAAGACTTTCTCTCTCTGTACAGTTTCCCCACTTAATTTGAGGCAGTGCGTGTAATGGAATTGATTGTTCTTAGTAACTTTCCCCCTCTTCTGAAGACAGTGAAACACATGATAGCTGTGCCCATAAGTAGTTTTGCAGTGGGAAGAATCTTCTCTTCGATGAAGAATCTTTGGATGGATGAAAGCTGGCCACGACAAAAGTAAAACTTGTCCAATTCAGTTTCAAGAAATCCAAACAGTGAGTTCCATTAATTCATACTTAGAAGAAAGGACTTCTTGAGATCACAAAAGAGTAATAAAAATACTCTTTAAAATAAGTGCTCTACCCCTACACCCTTCATTTAATGGACATGGACAAGAACTGTCTTTCCATTATTATTAGGTTGTATTTATCATCTCGGATCTTAAGAAACATTTGGTCATATGTGTGTTTACTTTAACAAACAAAAAGCTAGCACCCCAGATGTTCAGCCTCTTGTTATTCTATTTCCTGGTGTAGAGTTCTGCAATTTTCTAACTCCTACATAGAATACTGTCACCCAGGGCCTTGTCTATCAACCACACTTAGCCAGCAGGTCTGGCTAGATATTTGGAATTTCTGATTCTTCCTTTCTGGAATTTGTGACCAAACCATCCTAGTCAAAAACAAAGCATTGCTTAATTCTAGTAGAAGGAACATTTGAAAAGCATTTAGAATGTAATTTTAAAACTGTGTGTCTCTTAAAAGGTCTATTTAAGTAGGTGAACTTCTTGAGATGTACAGACTGTCTCAGTCTGATCCCCCAAAGACTTGCCTTGATTAATCCTGAGTAGCTGTTCCCCTTTTTAAAGGTAGTCCTTTAATAAATTGCTCTGGTTTTTTGCATCTTTTGGCCTTTCTGTATCAAGAAGATAGTCTTTCTTTTGGCTTGCTTTGCTTAAAGCTCAGGATGTTAGCTTACTGAAGCTGCCTCTTGTATGCTACAGAGGTTATGCCTGTTTAATTACCAGGGGTTTCTTGCACAAAAAAGGTGTTCTTTCCTGCTTTAAGCCTGATCTTATTGATGATAACTGGTGAAATAACTGTCTGGCATGCTCTGTCCTTTGACACTATAACTCAAAATGACTATGATGACTGCCTCAAACTAGTGGGAGAGGCAAGGTGGCTTTTTTTGGTGATATCTTTACTAGACCAACTGTATAGTTGGGACAGAGGTTAGACAAGCTTTCAGGTATAAAGGGTCTCCTCATATTTACTGAGCCAACAACATTCCCTCTGTACTCAAACCCCTGTGACTGCCTTTGAGGCCAAACACCTGGTTGTATTAAACTTAAGTACATCTAATTTTAAAAAATTCCTGTACTGCACTGGCTGATGTCAGATCTACCTCCATTTCAAAGTCTAGTATGTATTATTCAGTTTGGCTGTACTCAGTATGGTGACTTTTTTTTCCTCCCCATCTTAATCTTTTATTAGATGCAAACTGATGATTAACATCATTGGCATCCAACTAGAGAGATGTAAAGATGACTAATATAACCCCAGGAAAATACTATGAAATCTAAATCTCACATAGCAATTCTCCTGTATTTTGTATTTGGCCCCACTCTCACTAGCTGAGGTGAAGACCTTGGGCCAAATAAAAATGAATAGCAAACCTATTTGGAATGATCTTAAGGCTGACTTAAATACTGTAAATCTAAAAGTCTCCCATAAAGTAACCTTTTTTAACCCTGGTCTTGATATCTTAGTGCAACCTCTATGTTTAACGCTATTTACTTTCATGGTAGTCTCAAGATTCCTACCTTTTTATTTCCATATACTGATTTATTTCATGGTTTTAACCAAATAACTGAAACTGACACTCATGTCTTCCCACTTCCTACATCATACACGGTAACAACCACTTTGTGGCTCCTTGTTGAAAAGTAGCATAAGTACAAAGCATCTATTGTATTTGGTAAATTTGGAGTAAATGCCAGAATGTTAAGACTTGTCCATGGACTGCATTGTCTTGCACAGTATAGTAGAAGTAAAGCCATTGTTTTGATTTCTCAGAAAATCAATTACTCTCTTCTCAGTACATGACAGGTCTCCAATTTTTTCCTTTCAATTTAAAAAAGAAAAAAATACTGCCTGGGAATCTGACCACACGAGTCCTTTTTAACTCACAAATATTTGCATTTAGGCACTAATTTGGTTTTGCATATAACTGATGGACATACAGAAAAATACACATGGTCTTAGATGGGTGACGACAGTAATTTTCTTTGCAATAAATTATAATATAGAATCCAGGTGAATGCAAGGTAAGCACTAGAAAGTGAGTTGGAATTTGTCCTGAAGATGTATTTAATAGCCTTTTACACTACATTTGGAGCAAGACTATATTAATTTGAATGCATTTTTCTGTTAACTTTTCTATTGTTGGTAACCAAGGTAACATATTTACACACAGCTTAATTTCCCACCCCCACCCCCCTTTTGCCTAATAAGGGGCATTTTGACTGTTCACTGCTAAAGGTATTGAAATGATTCAGGAATGAATCTACAAATCTCTAAAGCAACTGTGTGTTCGCTTGCTCATTCTCTCTCTCTGTCTCCCTCTCTCTCCCTCTTCCACAAGATCGGTCTAGATCAAAATGGAAAAGATTTTTTCTATCTGACCTTCATGAAAAGGTCTTGTAATCTTCTATCCCTACAATTCTGGATTATATCCTTTATATCCTCCACCACAAACTACTGGGCCTCAGTCTCAGTTCTTCCAAGCCACATTTAGCTGCCCTTTCACCTTGCTTAGATGTCCTTCCCTGTTCAAATGTATTATGTTTTTATTTTTTTTTCCTATCCCATCCTCTGTTTCAAAATTTCTTAAAGGTCTGGTTTGCATTTACCCCTTCCTATTTGGAAGCTTCTCCCACCCCAGAACCTTAATGTAGTTCTTAACAATTCTCTTACTACCATTTTGCAATAAAAACTTCCTTCATGGTAATGTTTACCTTGGCAAAGAGGCTGATGAAATTAATGAGATCCAGGCACTAATTACAATCCCCCAATAAGTTGGTATGAAGACCTCACAGTAATTCTGCACAAAACTAGTGTCTGATTTTTCAAGTAAGCTATTATCTGCCCCGTTTTTCTCCAGTTTATATACAAACCTTGGAAAAATTAAGCTCTGCATTTTAGATGCCACCTGAGAGTGCTCATGTTATTTAGGCAGGGCAAGCCTTCTCAGGATATTGATAGGATTGACTTGCAGTAGGGAAGGTGATGAATCCTAGGGTGTATCTAGACAAGCAGACACATGTAGGATGCGGCGCTGCCGGCCCATCTGCAATGCTGCAAATCACACATGCTGCACATGTAGGCATTTGCCATGCTGCTTATTTGCAGTGTGGTGGGTTTTTTTGACACTGGGAGATCCTGATGTAGAGAAAACCTACCCCTGAAAAGAAGTGGGGAGGGGTACACATAGCAGCAGCTTGCACCACTTGAAATGAGCCTGGCTGGAAGAAGCCATAATCCGGCTGCCGGCCAGGCTCTGTATGCTAGATCAGTGCTGCTGGAGCCCCAGGAGGCTCCCAGGTAAGGCTGCTGGGGCCAACCCAAGTCTCCTACCCTGCCCAGAGTGCCTGGGCACGGGCATTCCTCGGGGAAAAGTAGCAGTGGCACAACTATGGGGAAATGCGTGTGTATTCTCATCAGTGGGCAATCCTTGGGGACAAGTAGCAGTAGTACAACTATGGGGAAATGCATGTGTGTGCTCATCTGAATGCACCCCCAGAGTTTATCCAAGTAGATCACATATGAGTAATCATCTGTCAACCAGAGGATATGCATCATTTTAGGTATTAGGAATCCCTGAACTAGAGCCTAGTCTATCCCTACAGCATACCTAAGCAATATCCAGGTACTGCGAAAATGCAGCACAGCTACTTGAAGCTCAGACTGTTCACACCAAACTTTGTCCTGGATTTGGGGACTAGGTCAGATACCAAATTCAAGAGAACAGTTTTACAATCTTTATTCAGATAGCTGTAGCTAAGACTGGGAACTACTAGATAATTACCAAAAGTGAAGAATATGAATAAAATCATGAAGAATAAAGTTGTTTGCCTCAAAGTAAACTGTTTCTTTGAGACATTTTAACATTGTAGTGTATTTCTTTCCTTGTATGGTGGAGTTTGACTCCTATGATTTCAAATAGTGAGGAATTAAAAGGTGCTCTGTGCTATACTACCTTGTATGATGACTTTAAGTAGGAAGGGTGGGGGACAGTCCCAGCAGGTGCTGCAGATTTGATGATTCAGTCTAGTACACAGGAAATTCATCTGTGCACTACAAACAGGTTCCACAATGATAAACATACTTAAACTAGTTTTCAAGACTTTCTTCTATGAACTTGAAGGAAGCTTCAAGCACTGTGCTATGAATCTGCTCAGCTATTTTCTATAAGGTGACCTAAATTCACATTGCTGCAAGCGGGTGAGAGAGAGCTATTTTCATCCTTCTGAGGGCCTATCAAAACTACTATTACTAAAGTTGCACTCAAGGCAGTGATGATGAAACGAATTATATTGTCAATATTCAAGGATCTCAGAAATCTCAAATATGATATGCATGTATGACTTCCATTTAAAAATCTTGGCATGAATAAGCAGTAAAGATATGGTAAGAAAGTAAGAACCAAAATACAGGCATACCTTGTTTTATTGTGCTTTGCTTTATTGCGCTTTGCAGATATTGCGGTTTTTTACAAATTGAAGGTTTGTGGCAACCCTGCCTCGAGCAAGTCTATCGGCGCCATTTTTCCAACAGCATTTGCTCACTTCGCATTTTTTAGCAATAAAGTATTTTTTAATTAAGGTATGTACATTG
>NW_017728947.1:57081766-57097990 GCF_001723895.1 Crocodylus porosus | reverse complement strand
TTTTATATGCACTGGGAAACCAAAAAATTCATGTGACTCACTTTATTGCGATATTCGCTTTATTGCGGTGGTCTGGAACCAAACCCGCAATATCTCCGAGGTATGCCTGTAGAAAAGATTTTTTTAAAATAATGAAAATAACAGGGGAAATCATCTTGAAACCTCTCTAATAAAATGTTAACTTTTAAGCATGTGCTGAGAGGATTAAAATGGGTCTTTGCAAAGACAGCCTGCAGCATTCTCAGAAACAATGGTATATTGATAATGCTTTACATCCCAAAAACCTCTTTTAAAAATCTTGTCAGCTGCAGCACAGTTAGTACTTGTTAGTTAGTTATTCAAAAGGTTGTATATGTCAAGTATATAATACCACTTGGGTTTATTTGTGATAAATGATCTAGCTACCTAAACTCAGATGTATTTTACGTACTTTAGTGTTGGAGACCTTCATACAGTTTAGGAATATGACACACTTGAAAGAGGTAATAAAGCAATTCAGCAGCAGAAATATTCAGCTATTTTTTGTGATGCATTCTCAGGTATGGCTATGCTTGGTGTTGTGGAGTAAGTGGGATTAGTTAGTAGAAAAAATTTAGAATTGGTTAAGAAAGCAGCTTAGTGCCAGTCTACCTGTCTTATTTAAATCACAGCCTCAAGTGATGCATAAAAGAAGCCATTTTATGAAGACGGTGCATAATCCAAGACACATATTTACAACCCCTTTTATTGAATGATATAATTTTATGCACCCTTGTTTACAACCTGCAAACATGCATATAACTCCAGTAATTGATTTAATAAAAAAATCAAAGCAATACATTTCAGAAATAGACAAGATGGTTAGATTAGACTATAAAAGAAGCTGAAGTGTGTATGTGTATACAAAGGAGATCAGAGAGATCATTTTAAGCCAAAAACAGAAGATGAAAACATTAATTGTTCTGTTACATCTCAATTGTGCAAAGATTAAAGAACCTGCCTAATTTTCATTCAAATGTAATTACAGTATCAAGGTCTTGAGGTTCCCTATTTGGATAAATTTCTGAGGGGTAGTTTCCCATGTTTTTGTAAAAGATGTACTGCTGATGCAAGTAACCTATTTGAGTCTGTGTGGTAAAAAGGTTTCAAACTATTCAATAAAGTGAAATTATTCTAGGTTTCTCTTTCTTATGTTTAATTCAAACAGCTTGTTATTTTACATTGATGTTACACAATGGTATTATTTTCTGCACATTGTGCTTGACACTTGCTTCACCAGTTTGTTGTGTGTGTATAATAGACACACACACACGCACACTTTTTAGTAAAAGCTCAGTCTATTCTTCAGTTACGAGTCATACCTTTTAGATCAGTGAGTCTCAACTAGGGTGCCTTGAGATCTTTTCAAGGGTGCAGCACTATGTTAACGCTGTTAGATATGCAAATGTAACGCTGGTGGTGGTGCTACCCACAGCCACATCCAAATTTTTGGGATCCTGGGGTGCCAATAGTTCTTGGTCTACTCCCACTCCATCTACAAGCTGGGAGCCACCACTCATTGGAGTGCTCTTCCGGGGTCCTCCCCGCACCAGACCACACGCTAAATAACTATTTGCAATAGTTTATTATTTACAAGAATAACTGAGAGATTGACAAATCCAACATTCCATAAATAATAACATATTTTCAATGAGCTCAATAATAATCTATACCAGCAGATAAAGCAAATACTTATCATATAGCAAAAGTAATTATGTTATCAACTTTAACACTCAGGCAACTTATAATAGGTATGTACACTTAATCAGCCAGGTCGCCACAAAATCACTCTGCCCGCAGCAAAGTAAACCACTGTGGCTGCAGTGGAGCCCTAGGGATCAGTACTCTCTCTGCCTCAGAAGAGGTAGCAATGCCGTCATCTGGACAGAAGATGGGAGTGCGTGTTAGGACCTCAGGGGTGACTGCTCTGGAGACCAGGGTTTCTTTCCTTGTTCAGTCTTTCGTAGATACCTCCAATCAGTCGCACCATTCCCCAGACACTTCCCAAGGCAGCTCCCCTGGGTTTGGCATCTGGAGTTCCCCTTCTTGGCTGTACTTTATTGAGCTCTCTGCTGGAGCTCCCACACAGCCATGATTCGCTGCTGCTTTCTCTAGCTCTCCCAGAAAACCTCCTCTAGCAACCCCTGTCCCTGATTCCCTACCAGTGACTCCCTACACCCAGGGATCTTAAGAGTGGGGGCAAGGAACTCATTTGCACAACCCTTGCTCCTTTAATAAAGGATACCAGGGTACTCATTAGCTTGTGGCTCCTCTGCCCTCAGTAGCAGCTCACTTGGTCACAGTTTTTCTGCCATTCATCTTCTCAGAAGCAATTGTCCTGGTAGCAGTCCCCTTCTCAGCACAGCTTCAGCTACCCTCTCCTCAGCTAGTCTCCCCAAGAGTGCAAGCTTTGAGGAAACCCTTCAGCACATTTACACAAGCATGACACAACATTCTACCAAGGAAGCTAAAGAAGGCTGGGTTGGATGAATGGACTGTAAGGCTGTAAGGTGGATAGAAAACTGGCTGGAGCATCAGGCACAAAGAGTAGTACTCAATGGCTCAGTGTCTAGCTGGAAGCCAATAACAAGTGGAGTGACCACGGGGTCAGTCCTGGGACTGGTTTTGTTCAATGTCTTCATCAGTAATCTGGAAGCTGGGTTTGACTGCACCCTCAGCAAGTTTGCGGATGACACCAAGATGGGGAGAGTAGTAGATATGATGGAGGGTAAGGATTCAGAGAGACCCAGACAAATTGGATGATTGGACCAAAGGAAATCTCAAGAAGTTCAGTAAGGCCAAGTGCAAAGTCCTGCACTTAGGACAGAAAAATCCCAGGTACCAGTACAGGCTGGCGACTGACTGGCTAAGCAGCAGCTCTGCAGAAAAGGAACAGTGGATAATAAGCTGAGATGACCCCAGCAAGATGGGCATCAAGATGCTTTTTGAAGATCACCAGGGTGGATGACTGTATCACCTCTGGGGGGGAGCCTGTTCTAAACCCTTGGCACTCAGCTTGTAAAGAAGTTTTTCCTTATGTCTAGCCTGAAGTGATCTTCAATCAGTTTATGCCCATTATTTCTTGTCCTCCCTTGGAGAGCCCTAGTGAATAGATGCTCCCCCAAGCCCTGATGTACACCCCGATATACTTACAGGCTGCAACCAAGTCCCTGCTGAGTCTTCTCTTCTCTAGGCTGAACAATCCCAAGTCCTTCAGCCTCTCCTCACACATCTTGGTCTCCAGGCGTTTAATCATGCATGTGGCCCTTCTTTGGATTTTCGCAAGCTTCTTCACATCCTTCTTGAAGTGCGGCTCTCAGAACTATACAGTCATCCACTGTCGATCTTCAAAAAACATCTTGATGCACATCTTGCTGTGGTCAGATGATACTGTACCTGTGTTGCCAAAAAGGCTAATAGCTGCATTAGTAGGAGCATTGCCAGCAGATTGAGGGAAGTGATTCTTCCCCTCTGTTTGGCACTAATGAGGCCACCTCTATAGAGTATTGTGCCCAATTTTGGGCCCCCCATTACAGAACGGATATGGACAGAATCCAGCGATGAACAACAAAAATGGTTTGGGGGGCTGAGGCACATGGCTTATAAGGAGAGACTGAGAGAACTGGGCTTATTTAGTCTGGAGAAGAGAAGGCTGAGGGGGGCTTAACAGCAGCCTTCAACTACCTGAAGGGTGGTTACAAAGGGGATGGAGCTAGTCATTGGTGGCAGATGACAGACCAAAGAGCAGTGGTTTCAAGTTACAGCAGGGGAAGTTTAGGTTAGATATTAGGAAAAACGCTCTCACTAGCAGGGTAGTAAAGCACTAGATCAGGCCACCTAGCGAGTTTGTGGACTCTCCATCCTTGGAGGCTTTTACAGCCTGGCTAGACAAAGCCTTGGCTCGGATGATCTAGTTGGAGATGGTCCTGCTTTGAGCAGGGGGTTGTACTACATGACCTCCTGAGGTCCTTGCCAACCCTAATGTTCTATGATGATATGATTCACAAGATAAACCCAGAAATTTCACATAGGACTCTACAGCTGTGGTCTTTCTGAGTTCTTTGTAACAGAAAAACTGCTCTATTATTTTTCTGTAGGCAAAAAAAATAGTGAGAACTAAGAGCTGGAATTATCTGAGGGTTGCTTCTAGTCTATCCAGAGTTGTCTTGGCTCAGCAGAGCTTGGGAACAACTGTTTTAGGCTACAGGTGAAAGAACTGAACACAACTTCACTGGTTACATTGTCTCTCTACATTTGGCAAACGACTCAGATTAATAACATTAGATTGCGTTCTTAACTCTGGTGTTCCTGCATTAATATAATTCAGTTTTGGTTCATTAATATCAAGTTATGCTTTCAATAATGTATTTTCATTTCTATTAAAAAGTAAGAATATTTCATAGTAGATTTTACTTTAGAAAAATCAAAGAAAGTAATTCTAAATCTAGGGTTTACATCAAATTGTTTCTCTAGGTTATAACCATATTTATATAATGTTCCTGGTTTGCCTATGCAGGCATCTATAGATTCTCAACCTGTCTTGTGTGCTGCGGCTGATTTCCCAAATAATAAATATTCCAAAATGGCTCTGGGCTAAACTCTTAACTTGTGATGTGTAATGAATGCTCCATGCTATGCACTAGAAAATTCTCTTGTGGTACTTAACATGTCCTAATGCTTAGCAAGGTGATTTTGAGTTATTTGATTGTGGTACAGAGAACTGGAGGTTAGAAACTCATTTAGCCCTGGGCTATGGGCACTGCAGTTACCATGCACACTCTCAGAAAGATTTTCCTGGAAGATTACTAGCGCAAGACTGCAGCTTCTGAAAATGTCCTGTTGTTTCATATGTATTGGTTTATCTCCCTGTAGGTTCTCTCTACTTAATCTATGCTTAGTTAGTCTGAAAAACTGACACCTACATCAGGACACTCTTAGAAATAGGGGTGGTGGCTCTTTACAAATTATTTTCTAATAGAGTATTTAAACAGAGCATATACAGAGACAAAATTATATACAGAGATGGCTGAACACTGATGTTACTCAGCTAGACCAGAAAAATGTCATGTCCCTCTATTTTTGCTTTGTCAATATTTGTTTCCTTCTTTTCTTGGGTCATTAGTTCTGCCTACAGTCATTTAATTATTGATCCTATGACACTTCTGATTGACAGAGTGCAAATGAAAGAAATACTTCTGTGGAAGTGTGACTGTCCAGCAGTCAGACTTAATATATCACCACGGCAAAAGAAATCTTTCAGATCAAATTCAATATATAATAACCCCTTTATGAGAACAACAATAAAAAACTAGGAAAACACATATAAGAAATTAAGCTCATATCCATCACCTTTTGCCCCATACATAATAATATTCAATTTAATCTAATAATATGTTAGGAGGCTTTAATATCTGGGAACATACAGGTATAATGCATTTTCAAATAAACTATATGTATATTTTTTAAAGAAATATAATGTAGGTGAAATTAAAATCCCATTTTTCCAATACCTGCACTTGAGACATTTTTCAATGCATTCTCAAAGAAAGGTAAACCTCAATGGAAATTTGACAGCATTTGAGAAAATACTGGTCACATCTCAGAAACGCGCAGGCCTATTGTCTGTGTTATATAAAGCAATTTCAAATAGCCATAATAGAGAAAAAACACTGTTTATGACAAAGTGGGGTATTGACATTGGATCATAAATAAGTGCTGAAGAATGGGAGAACATCTGGAAGAATGGTCCTCACACATGCATCTGCATGATAATACAAGAAAATTATTTTCAAATTCTCTATCCATTGTATCTCACCCCACTTAAAATTACATGCATTTATGGCAGGGGTTTTCAACCTTATTTAGTCTAAGTATCCCCAGCCCTAGGGGGGAGGGGGTAGCACGCAGCTGATTTATGATTATGATTTATGGTATAGGAACAGGCAAATGTTGGAGGATTCTATCACATATGGATGCATCCCAGAATTAAACTGTTCCGGAAGAAGGTTGGAGATATAGCAAGGGAAATAACAGGATGCAAGTTATCAGATAACTCCATAGGCCATGTCCACACAAGCATGGGTATTTGGTTCCCCAGGAACGACTAGCAGCTGCACACCTTGTACCACCATTAGTTGTCCCTGGGGAACATCTGTGCCATGCTCTCTCTGGCACGTTACCCTGGGTCGGGTAGGGCTGTCCCCAGCAGCCTTACCTGGGGTCCTGGGGGTCTCCTGGGGCTGCAACAGCAATGATCCTGCTGTTTGGAGCCTGGCTAGTAGTTGGTGCCAGCCAGCCAGGCTCTGGTTTTGAGGGGCACGTGCTGCCCCCGCATGCACTGCTCCACTTTTTTTGGGAAATTCGTGGAATTTGCTAAAGAAGAATTTTCTTGTGCCTCCAAACAGAAAATTTGAGAAACTTCTTGAATATTAAAGAAAGTACACGTTCTATAAGCTTACACTTGAGAACAAATTTATAATACAGTTTAAATTTAAAAGTAGAGATAAGTAGAAGATAGTGAATTCTTATGTAGGGATGATGAAACAAAGGCTTAATAGCTATGGAAACATAAAGGAACTTTTGAGAGACTGAAAGCAAGAGGAGAAAAGAACACAAGCCAGTGGGCAATGACTTGGGTTAATGGAGTAGTGTTGATAAAAGTTAAATATCTATCTCTATACTTTAGGGGGTTGGATGCACATTTAAAAGTTAACTTTGTTATATGTTGATTTTATTAATAAATACACTTCAGAATGAGTACTTTTGAACTTATCTTTAGTCTTTTGCTTGGTTTTTCTTTGCGAGCATATACTTACATTTCTAGGGTTTTGCAGTTTGCATACACACATTGATTTTGCTCTTCAGTTTTATAGGATCCCCTATAAGCCAGAACAACACTGTACTTTTGTGTAGGAAAATAATTTAAAGAGTAATTTACCATGTAGGTAGTCCTTTTGATGAGTTCTTTTCTGATAGTGCAGTGAGATGAAGGCTACAACTTGTCTTTCAAATGTACTTAGGCAGTATTCCATTCCCCAGATGGTCCAGATCAATACCTTCAGAAGGGCCATATATTAATATTATATGCTGCTTTGTAGATAGGTATCTTGGGGTTTAGTTCCAAGATTTTCTTGGGCTGTGAAAAGACAAAAAAGGGTGTACAAATGAAGTAGTGAATCGTCTATTTTAAAAAGGAGGATGCAGATGATGGGTAGGGGAAAGATCACTGCATGTGCATTGTACCATGCCATGCCAAGCTCACTGCACATGTGTTGTACCATGCCAGGCTCAGGAATCAAAGGGGGATGTGACCAGATTTCCACATCCCTTCTGGATCCATCCCTGTCACTTTATCCAGCTCCTCCAGGGGCACCATATATTGCTCCTTCTATTCAGATTCACAATAGCATATGCCCTATTCTTTCTCAAATGTTAGAAAATTCCTGGAATGACTACAGCAGCAACCTTTGTATCAAATTTAACAATGCAGATAAAGGCTAAAGGGAACCTGTTTTGCCCTAGAGGACAGACCCTTAGAGACAGCTAGTGAAGGCAACCATGAAGACAGTCACTTACAGGCTTAAATATGTGAAAGTATGTAATAGAAGTATTTGGTCTTTATAGGGCTGTGATTCTCAACTAGGGTGTTGTACCATTGTGGAGTACCTTGAGATCCTTTCAGAAGTGCCATGGAGTGCCACACAGTAGTAGTGCTCTTAGGTATGCAAATATAATTCAGAAGATAAACTCAGAGATTTCAAATAGGAATTCATATTCTCATCTTTTTTAGTTATTTGCAACAGAAGAATTGCTTTATTATTTTCCTGTAGTCAGAAAAGGAGTGAAGACTAAGAGCTAGCATCTTCCAAAGGGTATCTTGGGCCAAAAAAAAATTGAAAACCACTGTTATAGGGTTTTAAAAAGAAATAGCCTTCCCAATAAAATATTTTTATCTGATGAGCCAGAAAATGAGGAAGAATCTACCACTACCCTTGGTAAGTTAGTCCAATAGTTAATTACCTTCAGTGCTAAGAAAAAAGGGGAGTTGCCTACTTTGAGTGTTTGCCTATGATGAAATATTAGTGTACTTATGTCCTGTGTGCCAGGATTAGAACATTTGTTTTACTTCTGTCTGATCAATTAAAGAGTCCACAGTTAAAATTCTGTTTACTGTGTAGGTATGTAGATGGATTAAGTCATGTTTTAATCTTTCCTACAATAGGTCAAACCAACGGTGCTCAACTTCTGGCCCATGGGCCAGATCCGGCCCCTGGTACCCTGTCATCCAACACACAGGGCTCCTCACAGGTCCATGTGGAGCCTTGCTGGACCATGGTTCTTCCCACTAGAACAGGCATTTGGAGTGGTGCAGACCTTATTGTGGTACACAGGACCAGGCAGAGGTGGTATGAGGTCTCTGGGACTTGGTCCTGGTGGGTAGAGCTGGTGCAGGTCCCTTGGAGCTTAATCCTGCGGGATGGAGGTGGTATGAGGTTCCAGGGCCTGATTCTAGTGACAGGGTCCAATCCAGCTTGTGGACTGGCCCTGCATCCCTCATCTGGCCCATGGGGCCAACAGGTTGAGTGCCACTGGGTTAAACAGCTTGAACTCCTGTCATCTCGCTTTATATCATCAAAAACCAAAAAGGCATATCATCAAAACCTTTAATTGTACATGCAGCTTTTCTCCAAACCATCTACCATTTATCAACATCTTTCTTAAACTGTAGACAACAAAACAGGACACAGCATTCCAGTAGCAGTCATTCCCATGTTAAATAAAGGTAATAAAACCTCCGCAGTCTTACTGGATATTTCTCTTGATACTTCATATGCTGAAAGTGCTGTTGTTTCATATCCTGCTGCAGAGTTATGGGAAAGGTAATGTTTGGAAAGTTGCCCTAATGCCTCTAACATTTGTAGTCCAGTTAAGTTCTTTATTAAAGGAGAGGCAGTAAGTCCAATAGATAAGTCACTGGATTACATGTGGAAGACTCAGGCTCTTCTGTCAGCTCTGTTCCTGCCTTTCTATGTAACACTAGGTAAGTCACTAAACTTCTCGGGTTTCCTGCATATAAAATTAAAGTAAATATATTTATCCACCTTTTGAAGTGCTTTGACTTCTATAGATAAAAAATACTAGGAAACAGCAATTAATACATTTCGCCTGCTAGCTTCTGAACACTTCTGGCACCTTAATTTCTATATAGCTCTTAATTCTATAGAGTGTTAGGGTGAAATGCATTAAATGATGCTTCACATGCTTTGCTTGTAATTCTATAGTCAAAACCCAGGGAAGAGCTGGGAGTGGGGGGTAGTATGGTCAAATTCATACGTAGAAGTTCTTTCTCATGTGAATTTAGACGTTTAGGATTTTAATGACTGATGTGGGAGACTGGAGAAGCAGAGATATTCTGTGTCGAATTTTCTTTCTGAGTTGGAATATTACTGCTGCACTCATCATATACAATAAAAAACTCTTTTCCTTAATATCCAAGTTCCTATCTGCTTTGAGTAGCTATTATTCAAGCTTGAAGCTTGAAGTTAAGACTTGGAGCCCCATCCTTCTGGATATCCTGGCTTAGACATCATCCAGTTTAGGAATCTCACCATACTGTCACCTCTTAGTCTCACAGGAGATTACATCTTTATTGTTTTCTTTGTGTATGCAAATTGCTATCTTGATGCCATCTTCTCTTCTCTTCTCTGGACTATACCCCTTGAACCTTTCCACCCATTGTAAATGTACATTAGAATAGCCTCTGTATATATTAAAATCACTTATCTTTTTTTCTCCCCTGTGTCCCGGTATTAAAAAAAAATCATAGAGTCACTTAAACCTAGAGTTCATTAGGCTAACATGGTTATAACATGCCAGTTTCTGAAGCCAGTAACACAAAAGGGAGTGATATGCCTAGCATTATGTCTGGCCACTTTGACTTCACAGCCCAAATAATCAAATATCTATTTACAGACAAGTCAACTGCAGAAGGCCAAAGCAAAGCTGGAATTTATGTCTTAGGAACCAAAGTGAGACATGTTAAATAATGTGCCATTATGTCATATTGTTCTGTTGTTCAGGCTCCTGATTGTGTTGCTTTAATTGTTTTAATGGCATAAAGCTTTATTTTAATATTTGATGATATTACCTTTCACCTTTAGGGTAGGTGGGGAGTCACTTGATAAATGAAAGTGCTATAAGGAGCCCATGACACTTGCATAAAAGGTATCTATCACAGTGTCCTTGTCAAAAATTTCCCCTTGCTTCACTACTGTGTAATGGGTTATTTAGCTACAGCCCCTCACCCCAGGGATAGCTGCATTTCAGCAGTAATGTATGACTCCTTCAGGGTGAAGACTGCTGTAAAAATATGTTATCTGACTCCTATTTAGGCTTTTACTCGAAAGCAGCTCTCAGTTGGAAAGCAGAGTCCAGCTATAGGGAATGAAAATCTGAAACCTAACAGTATTTAGTAGCTTCAGAGACTTGAAGCATTTTCTGACAAGAAAATTCATTCCTGAGACTTGCTGACAGGATCATGTAGTATGGAACTGCTGCCTGTCCTTCCTCCTCCAACCCAGTGCAAAAAGAGAAAGGAAAAAAAAAAGGAAAGGAAAAAAGAGCTCTTTATAAATAGCTCTGTTCCTGTCGTATTTGTAAATTCAGTGCTTTTTGTGTCAGTGACATCACCCTCCTCTCCATGGCAACTCGCTACGATTTCAAAATTGCCTGGCACTATTTGAGAAACTTAATGCTGCAGATGAACACGTTGATTCAGGATGATTTAATTGAGAAATAAAACAGCGCAGGGGGTGGCAGGGGAGGAGGTGGGAACCATGAGGAAATGGGTTGCTGTCAGCTCTAATTCTCTGGAAAGCTTGTGTCTGTGATGAGTGCATTTTAAACCTACTTGCCCAGTCTCTCTCCTTTTTCTAACTATTCTATCAAGAGGAGGAGGTGGGTGGGCATTTTATTCTTTTATCTCCACTATGCTGGGGGAGAAGCACTACAGGTGATTAGGTAGGAGGATCAAGACTGACTCAATCCTGAGCTATTTTCTCTCTCCTTTTTTTTGTTAGTTTTTACCTTTTGTCCATTAGCTTGTATTTTTATCCTGGTCCCAATGAGATGATAAAGAAATATCAAAGCCTGCTGCTATTACTGTTTGTGAAAACATGTGCCTGTGGTTATACAGGTAAAGAACTAAAACTGAATCCTAATGGGAAGACAATTGACAGTTCTCGCTTGGCAGCAACATTTGATATTAAAAATAGCTTTTGTTCTATGAGTCTTGTCCAGAAGATGTTAATTGACATGACCTGGGAGCAAGCAGGAAACAGTTGTCAGTCTGTTTGTGAGAATACATAATTCCCCCACTAGCAAATTGGCTGGTTTTAACTTGATTGCTAAACAAACACCTGTAGCTAGGTCATTTACCTGGATCATTGTTTACAAAATTGGATTTTGTTGGGTTTGATCTGGGTTTCTGATGGTGGAATTGTAATGTGTTCAGCTGAAATATGTACACGGATCTGCAGCTGATGCAAATTGATGTTTCTTTGTACTTTAGAGGCACAGGGGTGATATAAACCAGCTGGTGATCTGGCTACACTATTTAAGTCCTGAGATAGTACCAAAAGCCTGCATTATAAATGAAGACTACCAAGTCCATTGCTGAAATTCAGCATCCAGAAAATGTTGCACATCATATTTTAAAAAGTGTAGAGAGTTGTAGTCACATTCTCTTTTCAAATGAGCTCACACTTCTCATTTTTCCACTCTGCAAAGCAGGCAGTCCTGTAACTAGATCTGAGAAGTGCGAGGCTGAGTTGTGTTTGTTAACTCTCCCACCTGGAGTGGACTGCAAGGCAGTCATCGTGTAACGTCATGGCTCGGCTAAGGGAAACGCATGTGTATTCTTTATACATTGGAATCCCTGCAAAAATGTCACTCTGCATATAATCCTATCCTCTCTGCCCAGATCACAGCATCAGTCCAGAATAAATACGGTCCTTGAGTAACATCTTATGCCTGCAATACAAACCTTGATAAGAGTGAATACCCACCTTGGGATCAAATCAGTTTTAGCTGCAAGACTGTAATAGAATTTGTCACTAAAGTCTCATTCTCTAAATGTGAGGGTACTGTAACTTCTTTGTATTCTTCTAAACCTCTGCTTATTGCCAGAGAGAGGGGGCGTCTGGCACTTTTGTATACTCCTCCACAGCAGCTGGCATCAGGCTAGTGCCGGTGAGTAAGCAGCTGGCAGGATGATGTGTGTTTGCGCGTGTGTGTGAGGCACTGAACCAGGATCTTGCCGAAGAAGCTTTAAGATAAAATTGTGGAGAATTTTTGCCTGAAGCAAGGGATGTTTCCCACATCTAAGGCAAGCAGCAGCCTGCAGTCTGGGAGAAGCAGGGTCTGAGGTCACTCCAAAAGTGGTGAGTCTCACAGATCTTCTCAAGGTAAGATCCCTATGCCACTCAACAGGATCCCCAAGGTCCCCCCCTATGAAGGCTGAGTGTAATGCTATGATTTTTAAGCTTGGGAAGGATTAGAAGATCACAGTATTGAGAAATTTGTGCCCTTGGCTGGCACTCCCTTTTCAGGCTGGAAATTTAAATCGACCAATGGGAACCAATCTCCTCAGTTGTGAAGCCACAAACAGAGGGAGGGGGAAGAGGAAAGGCTTTTAACCCTAGAAAGTCCCCCTCTAGCTTGGACATGCAACAATTGTGAATGATTGGTGAGGCTCCTAGTTCAAATGCGTAGATACTAGTGTGATGGCACTATAGGACCTCAAGGACAGACAGGTAGGCTTGTGACTCAGAGACAGTAAAGCTCTTTAAATAGAGATCAGTTCAGTTTGTTAATAGCATTTAGTATTTTAAAGAATTCTAGGGCACTTAAGGGTTGTTTGGTAGAATAAAGAATGAAAACAGTCCCAGTCTTAAAGATCTTGCTGGCTTTGTGATACTTATAGTAAGGGTTTCTGATTTGAGAATATCACCTGAAAAAACGCTTCCGAAAACAAGTTTGAGAACAGGCTTTTCTAATGCATGCATTCAAATTAAATCTTACCTACCAGTTCTAGCTGGCAGCTAATACTAAAGATCTCTGTTCAAGCAGTATTGGAGTATTAGAGGATGTTTGTCAATGCATCTTGAAGAACTAAAGTAATTCTATCTCACTGTCTAATACATGTCATGAAAGTATCTTCTTTCTTAGCCTTAAAGCTGAAAACTTTCACAACAGAAGACAGGATGGGAAATTTATGATTTTGGCTTTGGAAGATGGTTGATTACCGTCTACATAAATTTTATAATCTTTGCTTAAATTGTGCATTTTGCTGTACTTCTATAAAGGTGCCAAGGCTATTCACCTGGTCTCTGAAAAGATAGCAAAGTACATGTCATTCTCTTTTTTTTTTCTGTGCCTTAATTAATCTAATATCAGCAACAGTTCCTGTTTCACTTAAGTCTCATTTCAGATGAGTAAAATGTGTCCATATGATCAAAAGCATCTCAAACACAAGGAAATTCATATAGGCAGAATGCAGTAGATAGAGTTGGTATGGAGGAAAAAAATCTCAAAAGGGATGTCTTGCAAAAAAGCCTCGTAGTCAGCCTCATGGCTAACATCATGTACTTTTTACTTTGCCATCTCCCAACCCTATATTATGTGGCCTGTGCATAGAGCTGTTGCATTAGGGAGCTTGAGCAATTGAATGATAATTGTGCCCAGATTTCAGGCAGGGAGTCAAAACCAAGGAGGGGATGTGCTATCAGCAAACATGGCTTAATTTGATGCTGTTTTCTACAGTACCTGGCAACACCAGCTGTGCAGTTAATGCCATTTGGAAGCTGATGCTGGCTAGTTTGATTTTACTTTGTTGGGATCCATTAATTACTGCCAAGTTTAGAGTTAAAAGAAGTGTATTTTACTGGCACTGAGACCTCCTAAAGCATTAATCTAGGACTGTTTCCAAGTATTCTTTTTCCTTGAAGACTGGTTAGAGATAAACCATTTTTTGATTTAGATCCAGAATGATGCCATAAGGAGGGAGATTTGGAAAAGGCAGAAACATTCATAGTACCTTTATTCTGGATGCACTATGAAGAGCTAAGGGCAATCTGCCTTGATGATCTTTTTATTTATTCTTAATGTCCTGTTCAGCAGTAAATTCTGAGCAGATGGGTGCAGCAGCAGTAAGCTAGTGGCAACAGGGCAGGGGAACAAGGGCAACTGCAGACCAGGCATAGGTGGGCAGGGTACAGAGGAGCAATGAAGAGTGGGCAGGGGACAGTAACAACAGTATTCAGTAGGTGGATCAGCAGGGATAAGCAGCAGGCTGCCTGCAGGTGGGTGTTCTAGAAATGTGGACATTACCATGTGCAATATTGCATGACATCAGTTAAACTTGCTGGAATTCTGAATAATTTATTTTGAATATTATGTCATATTCTATGTGATATTTCCCTTGCTTTGTCATACTGTCTCTACATGTTTGTCTGTGGTATAATTTTTGAGCTCTTGGCAGGTTCTGAACTTCCCGTAGGTGCTAGAATGAGTAGAACCAGGCTTCTAGGGAATACAAATTGTGTCATTAGTAGAAGGTGTTCTTAATTAAATACTAACCATCCTCCTCAATTAAAACTTCCACAGAAAACTAGGTACTTGGTAGTAAAATAAATAATAGCAGGTCATGAGTAATACCTCTCAAAGGAGTATTGGAGACAAAATTACACTAATGTAATAAAATATGTGTGCAGTGGCTTAGAGCAGTGATTCTTTACCAAGGCTCTGTGAGATCTTTTGAAGGGTGCCACACAATGTTAAAGTTAGCGGTGTATACACCTGCACATGATTCAACTCAGATATTTCAAATAGGAATCCTTAATGTCAATGATATTCTGGCCTTTTGTTGCCCTTCTGAGTTCTTTGAAACAGAATTACTTTATTATTTTTCAAGGGGTGCCATGAGTCTAAAAAGTTTGTAAACTGCTGCCTTGAAGGTGCAATAATGGAATTGGGAGTTTTTCAGGGCTAGGTTCAATCATGGTTAAAGCCAAAGTGACTGAACTCCATTTCAACCTCATGGCTTTTTGGTGATTTCAGACCATTTTTGCTACCCCAAACAGCACTCCACGTAGCAATATCAGCTGAGAGGCTGAAGACTGAATGGGCCACACAGAGTGAGCTGCTACTTTTGTCCTAGCAGTAGTCCTAACAGCCCAGATTTAAGATACGTTGGTGAAGGAACACGGAGGCTGGTACTACCGTTGTTCAGTCTGCACATACGGTGTGGATAAATGAAGTTTTCAGGACCAGATGGTGGATTGACTAAGCAAACACACATGGTCTAACTTGAGATTGCGGGGTGGTATTATGATCCCTTTTCTTTTTCCTTGTCCCCTTCCAATCCTGGGGCCACTGTTCTGGTCTCTGGCATAATGTAGAAAAGCCTCCATGGTCCAGTGTCCTCCTTCAGGTTCATTTTCAGATCCTTATTGACCAGAATACCCACTGTCGCTAGGTGGACAAGTGGATAAGGAGACAGAGGTAGTTAGCCGTGTTAGTCAGAAGTCAGGCAGAAGGCAGGGTAGAGACCAGCATTTCCTTTAAGCTGTGCAGCATGCACAGCCATGCAGGTGCACCTGACAGCGCAGCAAGACTGTGCCTACGCAAATGTGCACAACACACAGCTTAGAGGGCATGCTTGTAGAGATGCACCTAATAAGCTAACTAAAATAAAGATGCATAAGTTTTTGTGAGCCCAAGCTCACTTCATCATAAGGGAAGAGCAGTCACCCAGGTCTGACCGCTCACATAGGTTCCTAGCCAGAGTGCAGGACCTTCATCTAACCCAGGAGGTGCACAGCCCCACCAGGGGAGACGCCTTGTTGGACCTGGTGCTGGCCACGGGAGATGACCTGGTGAGGGGGCTGCGGGTGCTTGACCACCTGGGTGACAGTCATCATTGCCTGCTGGAATTCACCATCCAGTGCAAGGTGGCAAAGGCCTGCAGCAAGGCAGCAGCCCTAGATTTCAGGAGGGCAAACTTCAATGTGCTAAGAAGAATAGCTAGGGAAGCACTGAGGTCCCAGAGGGGAGGGGAGCCAGGTGTCCAAGGAGAGTGGTCGCTCCTCAAGGAGACGATCCTCCAAGCCCAAAGGGAGGTAATCCCAACAACGATCAAAGGGAGCA
>NW_017728947.1:57074953-57079544 GCF_001723895.1 Crocodylus porosus | reverse complement strand
TCTTCATCAGTGACTTGGACGAGGGGGTAAAAAGCACCTGTTCAAATTTGCTGATGACACTAAGATGTGGGGGGATGTGGGCACGCTAGAAGGGAGCAATAGGCTACAATCAGACCTAGACAGGTTACAAGGGTGGGCGGATGAGAATAGGATGGGATTCAACACTGACAAGTGCAAAGTGATGCACCTGGGGGGAACAACTGGCACCATACCTACAGGTTGGGGAACTCCCTTCTTGTCAGCACGGAGGCAGAAAAGGATCTTGGAGTCACCATTGACTCCAAGATGAATATGGTCCGGCAGTATGGGGATGCAGTCAAGAAGGCCAACTGTACCTTGTCATGCATCCACAGATGCATCTCGAGCAGGTCCAAGGAGGTGATCCTCCCCCTTTATGCAGCACTAGTCAGGCCGCAGCTGGAGTACTGTATCCAGTTCTGGGCGCCGCACTTCAAGAGGGATGTGGACAACATGGAGAGGGTCCAGAGGAGGACCACTCATATGATCAGGGGGCAGCAGGGCAGGCCTTATAAGGAAAGGCTACGGGACCTGAACCTGTTCAGCCTCCACAAGAGAAGGCTGAGGGGGATCTAGTGGCCTGTTACAAACTAGTCAGGGGGGACCAGCAGGCACTGGGGAAGTCCCTGTTCCTCCGAGCACTGCCAGGAGTGACCAGGAATAACGGTCACAAGCTGATAGAAGCTAGATTTAGGCTAGATATCAGGAGGCGCTACTTCATGGTCAGGGTGGCTAGGATCTGGAACCAACTTCCAAGAGAAATGGTCCTGGCTCCTACCCTGGGGGTCTTTAAGAGGAGGTTAGATGAACACCTTGCTGGGGTCGTTTGACCCCAGTAATCTTTTCTGCCATGGCAGGGGGTCGGACTAGATGATCTACTCAGGTCCCTTCCGACCCTACAAACTATGAAACTATAACTATAAGTGGATGAGTGACAGATTCATTAACTTCCCCTGTGTGCATGATGTATAAAACTATAACCTTAAAACCTGAAAATTATTTCCACAGTTCGTTTAGCTAGCATGTTGTTAGTCTGCACCTTATCTTTTCTCTTGTCTCCTACCTGTTTACATAAACTCACTGGCTAAGTACAGACAGTGAAAAAGCCCGAGGCTGAATCTATTCAGTCTTTGCAGGTTAGTCTAAGCTGCAAAGATTAAACTGAAAAAAAAAAATGGACACACATTTACCTTCGATTCAGGAGATGCAGGCATATGACTGCAGTGGCCCAGGCCAGACTCCAGGGGGCACTAGAGAATGGCTCTCTGGCACTTCCTCTTCCTGCTGCCCCCAAGATCTCTGGCATTTGCAGACCAGCATCACGGCAGCAGGACTCTGCAGGTTGTTCATCACTTCCTCTTCAGGTTTTCACATGTTGTGGAAAATTCCTGTGTTCCCATGATAAATTCTCTAGCACCCTGACTGCTTTGTTCTCTGCAACAGATCAAAGTAGCCTAGATCAAGCCCGGATCCTACTCCTCAGTCCCTAGAGCCGTCAGCGTTGAATACTTCATTGGCACTTCATAATATTTTTAAATATGAATTAAGTTGACCCTGATTTTAAAACCCCTGCATAATCTATGTGTATACTTAAGTGCTTTGCTGCATTGAGGCAAGAGTGCTCAGCATTCTCGTAGGATCAAGCCCTGAAGCAAAGTGAGCAATAGCTTTTGTAAATATTCATGTTCCAGCAACATCTGCAATTGAATTAAAATGAAGGAAAAGATTATGCTGTAGAGACTTTTGGTATTATTTGTATGAAGTGTAGAGGCAACTCCATTTCCTCTGTCACTTTTGTGTTATGACTTCCCTTGGGTAGAAGAATACTTGATGAATGTTGTTCATGTAGAAACATAAGCCTAGATGAGGGCCTCCTGAACCACTGGGTCTAGTTTCCTGCATTTCTAGGCAACCATTTGTTGAAATGGTCTACAAAATCATCTACTCCAACTTTCTTACATACCAGGGACACAAAGCACCCCGTGGAAAAAAACCCAAAACCTATATTATTCCTTACAGGTGTAGTGGAAGCAAGGTGGTGTCATGTCTTGTCACTGCAGTAGAATGCAATTTCTTAAGTTAATATATGCTTATAGGCAAATCGGGGCTCCTTTGACATTCTCCTGAAGATGCATTAAACTAATAACCAGATGCTGACTCTTAATGATTGACAGAGAGAAAAAGCACATAAAACACGGCAAAGCTTGAAACCAAGAAATGAAATGTGTGGACACTGAGCTAAGAACTCTTCTGCTCAGTGCAGGGGGAGAGATGGAATCATTGACACTGTGTGTCAGGGGCAGGTAATGCTGCCAGCATAGGCATGCACTTAAGCTTTGCTTCTCTATTTGACCCTGAAGACCATAAAACGCTGCATTCTTGTTGCCTAATAAAAGTTATCTCATCTTGAAAAGACTGTCCTGTGCCTTTACCTGTAGAGCTAAAATCTTTATCAGGAGTTCAGGCTCCTTGGACTCTCTGAAAGAGCCACAGTGAGGGATAGTGGTGTTGAAGCTAGGTCCTCATCTCAAAGTCAAAGCAAGCTGACTCCACTCCCAAAGCCTCCCTTTTATAAACAGTGGAAGCCCAGGGTTTGGGATTAAAGGGATAAAGCCTTGTGGATCAATGACATCTCTTGGCAGATGGTAGGAGGCTTTGTGCAATGGGAGTGTTTTAGTAAAAACAAGCTTAGTCAAGGAAACAGATGGGAGAAAGTGATAAGGGTAAAGAGGGGGAGGGGCAGAAAGGGTTAAGCTTTGATGTGTTAACCAAGGTGGAGCATGTTTATAAGGAAGATCCAATAAAGAATCTTGATCTAGATGTGTGAGGGTTTAGGAAAGTTGTCTAATTGCCAGACTTTGTTAGGGGGAGACATTGTTCTGAATGAGCTAGTCGTATGAGGTGTTTAGTTATAAGAACAAGAGTTTCTTTCAAGCTATAATGTAAAAAAGCAAAGCTGTTTTGGGAGAGACATCAATGTTGCACATGTTCATAATGGCATTTTAATGGCTGTGAATTCAATTGTTTTTCCCCTAAAAATCTGGTGATATTGGGTTGTCTGTAGCATCTGTATTGGCTTATTGACAATCTCCTAATTTGCAGATTTTCTGATACACGGTGCCTTACTATATGCGGTATTTTATTTTTATTACCCTCTGTTACCATTCTAATTAATTGAGAGAAAAAATTCCATTCTGTAAGCTATTCTGTGATAGTTCCTGTTAACATTGCATGTTTATCAAAAGAAGTGTTGAACAAGAAAAAGCCTGAAATATCTGGGTTCATATTTTCCAAGAGGGATGGAAGTACTATGTAACCTATCATATTGTGGACTGCCATTCTTCATAATGGGCCATATCTTGAATTTCTGTATGTGTGATAGCCACCATTTTGGCAGGTAACTCCTCCTCGGCCCGTGAGTGTAAGAGGGCTATTAGGAAGGCCAAGGCAGAGATGGAATTCAGGCTAGCATCCAGGATTAAAGACAGCAAAAAGTCCTTTTTCAAGTACATTGGGAGCAAGAATAGGTCACCAGGCAATGTAGGGCTCCTGCAAGATGCAAATGGTAATCTTTTGGCTATGCCAGACAAGAAAGCTGATATTTTTCTTTGCCTCTGTTTTCTTGAACAGGGACTGGGACATCCCACCTACCAGAGGTAGGGACAATCTCGGGGATAGCTCTGTCAGGTCTTCAGTCAGCGCAGATGTAGTTAGAGATCTTCTGGAAGGGCTGGACATTTTTAAATCTTCAGGTCCAGATGCTGGGGGAGTGGAAACTGGCAAATGTGGTCCCAATTTTCAAGAAAGAGAGGAAGGAGGACCCAAGTAACTATAGGCCTGTAAGCCTCACATTGGTCTTCGGGAAGATTTTGGAGAGAATCATCAAGGAGCACATCTGTGGGAGCCAGAAGGGGAGATCATGCTCAGGGGCAATCAGCATGGGTTCATCAAAGGCAGGTCCTGCCTGACCAACCTGATTGCCTTTTATGACCAGGCGACTAAATTCATGGATGATGGTGTCACCGTGGATGTAGTCTTTGTAGACTTTAAGAAGGCCTTTGACACTGTCTCTCACCCCATCCTCATCAATAAATTAAGCCACATTGATGCTTACACAGTTGGATGGGTAAAAAATTGGCCAATGGGGTACACTCAGAGAGTAGTGGTGGACGGGTCGTACTCAACCTGGCGTGATGTGAGCAGTGGCGAGATGTGACCCCAGTCCTTGGGGCTGCACTGTAACTTCTTCATCAGCAACTTGGACAAGGGGGTGGAAAGTACAGTGTCCAAGTTTGCTGATGACACTAAGATGTGGCGTGAGGTGGATACACTTGGAAGGAGAGAGAAGCTGCAAATAGATTCAGACAGACTACAAAAGTGGGCAGATGAGAATAGGATGTGGTTCAACGTGGACAAGTGCAGGGTGCTGCACCTTGGGAGAAGGAATCCACAGCATATGTACAGGCTGGGGAGTTCCCGTCTTGAAAGCACAGAGGCAGAAAGGGGTCTTGGAGTCATTACTGACTCCAAGATGAACATGAGCCACCAATGCCAGACCACAGCCAGCAAGGCC